>NC_056627.2:41874536-42186036 GCF_002870075.4 Lactuca sativa | reverse complement strand
AATTTACCCATGGTCAAAGTCCACCCCCTGGTCAAGGTCAACTTCCAGTTGACCGGACTCACCGAGTTGGGCCGCCAACTTGCCGAGTCCCTAACACCTTTTCTAATCCTCTACTCGCTTCAACTCGTCGAGTTTGGCAACAACTCGACGAGTTCCCCTTCCGTACTAACGTCGAATCTAACTTCATCTGACTCGCCGAGTTGTATGAACAACTCGTCCAGTTTTCCTTCATCATATGAACATGTCCAGACTGTGACTCGCCGAGTTGTATGAACAACTCGTCGAGTCTGTTCTTGAGGCAAGAAGATTGCCTTGGACTCATCGAGTCTCCTGCATGCCATTACTATACAGTCGATTCTAGTCGATTTTAGTGCATCCAATTCATAGATATGGGCTTCTAGGGCTGGTTTTGCACGTAAAGTTTCCAAATTTACATGCATGCACACAGGAATGGGGCTTGAATACCAAAATCACCCAACACTAAGCACTTGGGGTTTTGAACAAGGCTATATTTGCATAAAGGTAGATATATTGAGTTTATAGAGCTTCATAACATCCAGATCTATGGTCTCCATCCTAAGGAGAACTCAAATCTCGATTTTGAATCATATAAAGCTCCAAAAGAGACATAAACAAGCATAAAAGAGGGTTTAATGGAAGAATAAGCAAGGTAATAACTTTATTACCAGAATATGAAGTAGATGGAAGCTAGATTCTGGATCTCCTTTCTCTTCTGTTGATCTTCTTTTCCTTCCTTCTCTTCTATAACTCCCAAGCTATCATAAAACACTCAAGCTCAACAATGGGGAATAGGGTTTTACAGAGAAATGCTCTAAAGGTGCTGGAGGCTGCGGTGGGAGGCCATAATGACGTTTAAATAGGGTACAAACCCTGGGATTTAGGGTTTCATCCAGACCAGCGGACTCGCCGAGTCCGGAATATGGACTCGTCGAGTTGCCAACTAAAAATGCGTGCAATTCCCATCTCTACTCGACGAGTTGGGCTACTAACTCGTCGAGTACCTCTTAAGAAACGGAAATACTTTATTTAAATTACTTACCAGAAATGGGGCGTTACAAAATTTTAGTTTACTGCTAAAAAGCTGAAATATTTTAGCTTGATATCCCAACTTTGATTGATCGTAACTCATTGACTATAACACCAAAAAGAACAAAATTATAGTCTAAATACACATACAAACTCTAAATTACATGTTGAAAAAAACCTCATGTCAATCCGACTTAAAACGAATGAGATATACTTGTTTAAACAATTTTATAGAATACAAAAATTTAATTTATTGCTGAAGAGCTAAAATATTTCAGCTTTGATATCCCAACTTTGATTGAATTTAACTCATTGAATTTAACACCAGAAACAATAAAATTATAGTCTAAAAACATCTACAAACTTTAAATTACATGTTGGAAAAAACCGCATGTCAATCCGACTTAAAATAAATGAGATATGTTTGTTTAAACAATTTTACAGAATACAAAATTTTAATTTATTGCTGAAGAGCTAAAATATTTCAGCTTTGATATCTCAACTTTGATTGATTGTAACTCATTGAATATAATATCGAAAACAGCAAAATTATAGCCTAAAATCATCTACAAACTTTAAATTACATGTTGAAAAAACTACATATCAATGCGACTTAAAACAAATGAGATATGCTTGTTTAAAATTTTAACTTTTTTAATAAATAAGCCGGTCTAACCGGTATTTACCCGAAATCGGGCTAACCTGACCGGTAAAAAAACTAGACTGGACTTCCCTTAAATCCTAGAACCGAGAACCGGCCCGAGGGTCCAAAAAAATAGTCCATTTCTGTCCGGTCCACATGTCCAAATGCTCATCCCTACCACATACCATACATACATTGGGCCCCACCGGGTACAAATTTGTTAATAACATGCTATGGGCCCCGCCCAACACATTCACCAGGCCCTGCCTGGTATACATACAAACACACACAATACATGCAAGAGTCACGCAGACAGCTAGCGTCCTATAAACATAAATTAATGGGTTGGCATTGATTCCTACGACCCGGGAGTAATGTGAGGAGACTCACCTTAATCCGATGATAAAGAAGTCACACACTCAAGTTGCTGCTACAAACGTACCTCACACTAGACATAACCAAAACCAACCCTAATTAATAATTAGGGTAATAACCCATAATCAAAGGTCCAAATCATATTCTCACAACCCATAATAAAAGGTCCAAATCATATTCTCTTTTATTGAGGGTAAAAGACCATTTAACCTTCCCATAATTGACCCAACTAAACATGCCCCAAGGTCCCAAAATGGCCCAAGTGGACTTGTGGGAGTATGCCATGTGTACTCCTCCATTACGCCCCACGTATTGATCTCAATAGAAGAGGGGTCGGGGCTAAAACTGTTACACCATACGTACAAAGAGGTTATGCCCTATGTAATCCTCTGTTGCCCAAAACCACTTTCTAAGCTATTAATACCTATAGACTAACGTCTAACTCACAAATCTACATCTTGTAAAGTTCTTAACTAATAAAGTCGTCAACTTTAATCTTTTTCATGGTTTAATAAAGCCCAAAACCAAACCCTAAGTCCATATTACTCTTTAATAACCTCAAACTCTTTCATAAGTGAGAAATAGCAACAAAGACTTCATTTTTATGACACAAGATCCTCAAAAACAACATAAAGTGACAAACTTCAGCTTTAGAATAGCTTTTACTCATAAGGGCCAAACCATGGTACCAAAAGTTAAGCAAATCTAAACCATAGAACTATAAAGGCAGGAGATTTATACCTCCACAAGCTTGAAAAAGTGATAAAGGCCTTGGATCTACAAGCTCTTGGCAAAACAATCTTCAAGGAAAAGTATCTACTCTTTCACCATGCACCAAGAACACACAAAAGAGGATTACACAAGCTATTCATGGATTAGGGTTCGAGACACTGGTTGGGGAGGCTGGAGGTTGTGGTTTTTGTGCGCAGATTCGTGTCAGGAAGACAACATTAAGAAGGAGTGAAATGGTTGTTATGATAATTAAAAGGAACAAATGAGTATTCATTATGTTTCAGAAGTAAAGGAGTAGTCTTATAAGGGTTCACTAATGCAGACTTACATAGATGTGCAAATTCAAGCAAAAGCACAATGTGTTATGTGTTCACGATTGGAGGTACAACAATCAGTTGGACGTCAAGGTTACAAAAGATTGTTGCTCTTTCAACCATCAAAGCAGCATACATGATACTTACAGAAGCCACTAAAGAGCTCATATGGTTAAATAGTTTCTTGTCAGAACTTGGAATGCAACAGGAGGATTGTGTATTGCATTATGACAACCATAGTGCTGTTCACCTATCAAAGAACCCAATGTTTCACAGTAGAATAAAACACATTCAAATGAGATACTATTTCATTCGAGAATTATTAAATGAAGGGACTCTAAACTTGAAGAAATCACTAGAATGAAGAATCCAACTGATATGTTCACCAAGGTGGTTACCATTGAGGAAGTTGAAAGTTTGCATGGCTTCAACTAGCCTTCCAGAAGTTTGAAGATAAGGTATTGGTATAGAGAAAAAGAAAGAGATGGAGAGAGATAGAGAGAGGGGAGGGAGATAGAAAGAGAGAGAGAGAGAGAGAGAGAGAGTACTTTGAGGATTGGAAAAATGAATGGTAGATGAATTTTTTTCAACCCTTCAAGTGGGAGAATGTTAGGGTATAGAGTCTTGTCCAACATGCAGCACTTAGAATCACTTGGAGCAACTTGTAGCACTTGGGAGTGGAATGGAGCAACTTGATTCATCATTCAACCATTTAGAGCAACTTGGAACAACTTGGAGCACATGGAGCACTTGGGAGTGGAATGGAGCAACATGTATGCATTGGTATACATGTTGTGCCACTCAGGATACATGTTGTGCCATTTGTGGATGATGTTGTGACAAAATGATAGACGGTACGCCAAAATGGAAGATCTTGCGTCATGCTTGAAGGATGTTGCGCCATCTTTGCACAAGATGGCTCATCACCATGAAAGTTGTGCCATCTTGGTGCAAGGTGTACTATTGTGGTTCCCTAATGATCCACGTATGCTATGAAGTCCTTTATGAAGCTCAAGATTGTCCAGGATTGCTTAAATGTTGGTGATGCTCATGGAATATATAATGTTTTGCCACCATGATGGATGTTGGGCCACTAGTGATCATGATGCTCCAATATATTTGATGGTGCTCCATCATGTGTTTGGTTTATGCTCATGAGGTTAAAGGTTCTAGAAGTGGTTGCATGACACTCCGTTATTGGTTTGAAATTAGGTCATCCCCTTAAATTGGTTGATTATGGATGGGTCTGGCCCATCAAATTTAGGGTTTCCTATGCTTGCCTATAAATAGGCTCATATCCCCATCATTGTAAACTGCTAGATTTTGGTGAGATATCAAAGTGAGATACAATTTTGAGTGCTTGTAATAGTTCTAAAAAGCTAATAGAAGCATCTCTATGTCTCTCTCTCTCTCTCACACGCACACACACACACACACACTCTCTCTCTCTCTCTCTCTCTCTCTCTCTCTCTCTCGTTCCCACGTGGATGTAGGTCACCTTCACCGAACCATGTTAAATATTGTTCTCCTTTTGATTTACAATTTTTAGAAGTTTTATTTCCGTGAGTTTCACCGAAGCTTGTTTGATATTTTTCAGAAGTGATTAACTTGTTTTGTTGTCACCCAACAAGTAGGTATGTCTGGTTCATTAACCAGAGTAAAATGACAACACATGATTATTGTAGACAATCTTGTGAATTGCGTTGTTAGTGTGGATTTATAACCCACATACAAATTGTGTAACATAATGGGTGATCATTCTCGTAGGTGTTTATACTCTTCCCCTTCACAGTTGCCTTATTGACTTTCCACTACCAAGGAGTCCTCGAAGAAAATAGTCTAGTTGTTTCTTACAGTGATCCATCAGGTTAGATCTCAACAGATCATTGTTATAGGATCAACATGTGAGAATCGATGGGTTGGGCGACTAAAGGTAAAGAGTATATAGATATCTATATTATATGATACATCTATATTGTTTGCTAGCAATTGGTTTTGCATGATTAATTATTTATGATTATTATCATAATAATATTATGGGATTAAAAACCATGTGTCTTTCACTAGGTTCCCAAAGCTGACCCACTAAAATTATTTGCATCACATGTAGCGTTGCTAAGACCGCTGAAACTTGATTAGGATGACGAGTGAATAAGAGACAACCTGTAATACTATTCAGGACCGATATGTCTTTACATTGTAACTTATGTTATGTATTGATTATGACATCCTTAAGGTTTGTTATTTCGAAACAACATTTGTACTCAACTTTTTTTTAGTAAAATGGGACAATTTCTACAAACAAAGACAACGTGTTTTGAAAGCATAAAGAAATTTTTTTCATAGAAAGGGTTTCGTCCAAGCTTGTTTCTTGTGGAACAAAACATAAAATTAGAATAAAATGAGAAGAATCCCAAGGTTGATGTTAGCTATTATCATATGCTTGTAAGAAGGTGGCTTTACCTTCAAGCAACTAGACATGATATATCTTATGCGGTAAACATTCTCGGTTAGTTCATGGCCAATCCCCGACAAAACCATATGTATGCGACATTTCGAGTTTTGCATAATCTCGAAACCATACTGGGACAGGGAAATATATTTCCAAAGGCGGGAGGTTTGAATCTTGTTACTTATGGTGATTTAGATTGGCTTAGATGCCCCTAAACTAAACGATCTAGAACTTGCTACTTGCTTCTTTTGGGAGGAGCTCCAATATCTTGGAAAATGAAGAAGCAATCAGTTTTTTCCTCATTCTTTGGCAAAAGCAGATTATCCCACCATGACTACTATTGTTAGCGAGGTAATACAGATGCATTGGCTTTTGAAGCAGTCAGAAGCACCTTTTACTAATCCTATTAATCAAGTTGTGTGTCACATTGCAAATAATCTTGTGTTTCATAAACATACTAAACATGTAGACGTGGACATTTATTTTGTCCAAGAAAAAATGAATTCTCAAGAAGTCATGACTCAACAGATAAACACTAAAAATCAGTTAACAGATGTCTTCATTAAGGCACTAGGAGGAAAATGTCTATGACTATTATTTGATAAGTTGGGCATTTACTACCTTTATGATCTACTTGAGGGGAGTAAAGATGTTGGTTCCTTATTCACCAAGTCTCATAGGGTTCTTAGGTTTATAGTTTCTTAGTTTATCGATAGTTTCTTTATTCGGTAATTTTGTTTCTATATTTAAATCCTTTTTGGTTGATTTAAATGAATTGACTTTTTATTACATCATATTCTTAAATTCTATCTCTTTACTTTATTTCAACAGAATGATCAATTTAAAAAAATAAAAAAAACATTTAATCACCTATAAATACACCCTTACACTCTTTCAAAAACCAGATCTTTTCTTCCGTTCCATTCTAATTCTCTCCTCTTTCATTTTCACTTTCTCCGATTCCAGTGAATTTTAATTTTAAATGTAATGCTAGTTATATTTTTAATTTAAAAAAATAAAAATTTGGAAATATGAGTTTTCATGTTTTGTAGGATGGAAGGATGAAAACAAATGGAAAATAAATGATGTGCCAAATGGGTTAGAGGTGTGAAAAAGGTGGACTATCCCT
This sequence comes from Lactuca sativa, assembly GCF_002870075.4. NCBI lineage: Eukaryota > Viridiplantae > Streptophyta > Magnoliopsida > Asterales > Asteraceae > Lactuca > Lactuca sativa. The sequence goes on along the minus strand of NC_056627.2, from coordinate 42,179,344 downwards.
CCAACCTAATTACCTAACACATGGAAATTCTTGGATCCTAGCTCAAAATTTTTGATACAAGTTAATATTATGGTACAAATGGATAATAAGAAAAGAGAGGTTGAACACTGTTATAAAGAGCCCGTTCAAACCATAAATTATTGTAGTACCATCCACCACATAGTAGTGTTACAGGAGATGCTACCCATATCACTACTGAATTGCATCTCTTGCCGCTGAACTCCGTCCACCCTATGAAGTAAGAGCATGTTAGTGCCGCGATGATCTGCTGATTTAAAGATGAATGGTCGAAACTTTGAGGCTCTGGCTTGGTTTCATTTTCAAGTTAAAAAGGACAAATTTTATGGCTTGAAATCGAACTAAAAAAATGAACTTTTAAAATTTTGCGTTGGATCTTCAACATGACATGTTGAATCAGTTTATTAGGATGATAAAAGACTTTATAGTTTATCTTTTTAGACACAACATATCAGAATTTTAAAAATAGGTGGATCATATCGGTTTACGATTTTATCTCGTTTTTTCCTTTTTGTAATATAGCAGAAATTAAAGCAAACGAATATTGTCGGCTACATGGGCATGAGATATTAATTTTTGAATTTAACAAAATAATTGATTGACCACCTATTTTGAGAGAGACAACACAACGAGTCATTCCTATTTTAATGTTAAAAGATGTCCATATTTCTACATAATATATTGTCATACAATTTAACATATAAAATAAAATTAAAATCATCCAAATGAAAATTCGGTTATCTGTATTATTGCATTGTAATTAGACAAGTATAATATTTTTTTAGAAACGGAAAACGAATTATGTTGAATCCTATTCGTAATATTTCAACGAACACCTTGAGTTAGAGCTCCTTTACAGGGTAAACTGTGCCTCTATAGGGATTTCTAAGGAAAAATTCTCCACATATGACACCATAAGAGGTAGTTAAAGGGAATCGAACTTTCAACCTCATGTCCCACATTGATATTAGACAAGTATAATATATATATATATATATATATATATATATATATATATATATATATATATATATATATATATATATATGAGATAATAACTTAAAATGGTAATATATTTTTCAATTTATACACATTTGCTCACTGAAGTTTTTTTTTTTTTCGTTCACATTTGCTTTTCAACTTGTTTAACTGTCAGTCCTTATGACAGACTACTCTAGATAAACCGAAAAATGACTTAATAAAGTAATATATTTCTCACTATGTACACATTTAGTTCTTAATATATATATATATATATATATATATATATATATATATATATATATATATATATATATATATATATATATATATATATTTGCACAATTAGTCCTTAATATTTTTTATTGTAAAATAAGTTTTTATTGTTTTTTGTACACATTCAGTACTTATGACTAGTTTCTTTATGTTTTTCCCACGGTATTCTACTTTTGACAATCACTAATTTGTTGTTTAGGGTTGTTGATGCTTATGGCCACCGCAACCTTAGTTGTGTGGTTGCTTAACTCTTGTGGTATTGTTTAGGTCTTGTATTATGCACGTCGTAACTTCTTAATACGATCTCGACTTTTAACTATACATTTATAAAGAACGCATGTATATAAAGATCATAAGTAAAAATATATATAACTTTTTAACGAAGTTAATCTAAACGAAAGTTGTTGTACACTCAAATACGAACGTGTATATATAAAAATCGTTAAAATCTAAGATCGTATGAAGAAGTTTTGACGTTCAGAACGCAAGACCTTAACCAAACCATAAACCTAAGCAACCAAGCAGCGGAGAACCTGGTGACTATAAACATCAAAAGCCCCGAACACATCATTAGTGATTGTCCCATATAGGATATCATGCGAAAAACTTAAAGAAACCGGTCATAAATATTGAATGTATACAAAAACAATAATGATTTATGTTGTAACAAAAAAAAAATAGTAATGACTAAATGTGCAAAAAGTATTAAGGACTAAATGTGTAGAAAGTTAAAAATATATTTACCCTACTAAGTCATTTTTTCTAGTTGAGTAACCGGTCATAATAACTGAATGTGTACAGTTAAACAAGTTAAAGAGACAAATATATATAAAAAAAACTTAGTAATAATACAAATCAAAAATATATTAATTTTTTTTAAATCATTGTCATTATTTAAGTATATTTGTAACAAAATAAAAGATACTCTTTTTAAACGAAAGAAATAGAATAAATACTTCTAAAAAGGTAAAGCAATTTTATTTTAGATTTATCTTATAAGTAAAGTACATGACGACAAACAAAAAAACTTAGAGAATTTTACCATTACTTATTACATTTGTTCTCGAATTTTTTTGTTATTTTTTTTAATTTAACCAACATAATAATTATAGGAATACTATATGAAAAGATATATGTAACGTCCCCAAAAATAAAACCCAAAATTTCATTTTTAAATTAATATAAACAATATCTAAAACCATCATCATAAATCCTAAGTGGGACAAATGTATCAATACATCATAAAATATCAGAGTTATCATGTAAATAAGGAACAATATCGTGTGTGCACTGCAATCACCCCGTGCTCTTCCACTTTGCACCATAAGTACCTGAAACATAAACTGAAAACCGTAAACACGAACCTTAATGAGTTTCCCCCAAATACCACATACCACATATATCAAGCATATAATGGGCCCCGTCCGATGAGTGCAACTGGCCCCGCCCTAACTCGCATAACGGGCCCTGCCCACTAAGTATAACGCGCATCGCCCTAACTCGCATAACAGGCCCCGCCCACTGTGTATAACAGGCCTTGCCCTAACTCTCACAAGGGGCCCCGCGCAGCATATTAACAACGATTATAACAAGTAATAGCATACAAAATAACCATTGGGCATCACCCACTAAGCATACAAACATATACCTATACAAGATTCATGCAAGCATCTAACACCCTAACGTAATAAAACATGGATCGGCTTTGGTGCCTTCGACCTGCTGGACATGGTGAGGAAGGCTCACCTCAATCCGTTGATAATCAAATGACTGTTCGGGTCGCTGAATCGGATAACCTCGCACCAACTAACAATAAAAACAAAACTTAATCAATAATTATCCCGAAACCCAAAACCTGAGGCCTACTTCATAAACCAACTTCCTACAGAATAAAAGACCATTTTACCATTTTCTTACTTGGTCCAAACGAAGGCCCAATCCAATAGCACAAAAAGCCCAAAATGACAACCCAAAGCCCGTTTTGATCCCAAACTTCCTAATTGGGCCAAAACCCTAATGGGACCAAAACCAAGAAAGCCCACGGACTAACCATGACCCAAAATCAGAAGCCCAATGACCCAACAAGTCCCGAACTCAAAAGGCCCAAAATCGTTGAGCTGAAAAGTACGCCTCGCGTAGTCGACCTTGATGCATAATGCACACACGTTTGATGCATAACCTAACATTATACTGAGCGTACCTCCACGTATGCACATCGTACTCATCAGAAGTCCAAAATCAACATTAAGCTCTTAATGGGTTAAGCCAAGATGTCCAAATCTTAGATCTGATCCCTAGACAAGGTCTTAAACAATAAAGTTGCCAACTTTAATCACATACATGCCTTAATGGGACTTAACACTTAAAAAGGACTTTATAAAGGTCTTAATACTTGCATGGACCAAAACATTCCATAAAGTTTCCATATTTATGAACAAGGGACCTTATTAGAGTTTAGATCTAACATCCATTACTTCTGGAGTAGATCAAAAGCTCACCTTTACTTCAAGGGACTCAAAAATTCCAAAGAAACACCATAAAGTAGATCCAACCAAAATGATTATCAAGGTATAAGCTTTTTACCTTAGAAAGCTTGCAAATGGGAAAATACTCATGGATCTACAAGCTCAAGCTACTCCTCCAAGTGTTCCTCTTCTTGTTCTTCACCACATAACACCCACAAATCACTTTCCAATCTCAAAATCACCAAAATGCACTTAGGGGGTTCAAATCTAGGGTTAAAAAGGGATGGAGGCCGAATGTATTAGGGTTTGGTGATGAGATGGAGTACGCCCAACGTACTCCATCTCAAGTGTCATGATCCATTTCCTTAGTACCCCCAGCATACACCAATGTATGCACTGCATACTGGTCTTAACACTAGTAAGCCCCACGTACTCCCTATGTACGCTCCACGTACTAAGGTCAGCCTTAAACCATACAACCTTCCAAAGGCCATAACTTCTTCATTATAAGTCCGTTTCCGACAATCGTTATATCCACGGAAAGGTAACGAGAAGCTTTACACTTCTATAAAATCATACATGCCTTAAAACTTCCCGAACAAAAATCCAATTTCCATAAAAGTCTGAACTAACACTTTACCGAAATACCCCTTGGCTCCAAAACAAAAACCGAACTCCTGGATCATCCAAATTAAATTACCCACACCTAAATAGGTCTAAATCTCTTTTCCTCAAATGCCATAAGCCTGATGATACCAGATCCTCAGGTCACCACCCCGCATTATGAACTATTCGGAACAGGGTGTTACAACCTCTCTGTACTTAATTTGGATTTCGTCCTCGAAGTCACTCCTTACTAACCTCCTGGGAACCTACGATTCGACCAAAACCTTCTAGTGCTGAACAAAATACTAATTCCATAACCGCCTAACTGATGGGCTTTATGCAATACAAACAAACTTAAACTCTTAAGTGTGCATGCAACCTTAATAATGATCTATGTTTTCTCTATTGAACCTATAACTAAGAACATAAAAAAAACCCGAAGAACCCTAGTGTATTTTTTAAAAAATCACATATAAGTTAGGGTTTACATACCTTTTAGTCATTGTAGTAAATAACTAATCAAAAAAATCTTCTTGAAAAACTCTTGGAAGCAAGCACCATAAAGGTCGTGCCTCGTATGGTTCACACCCAAGCTAGCAAGAGGAAAACAATAGAGAGAGGAGAAGAGAGCCAAGATTTCGTCCAAGGCTCTTAGAGGGAAGTTATGGACGAAATTAGGGGCTTAGGACTCCTTATATAGTTGAGTAAACTTGGTGCCAAAGCTAGGGTTTAAAGGGATATGCCTTAGATCCTTTGTTTGGTGAACAAGAAGCCCAAATCCCTTGTCCAAGGGGCACTGTACGAAATCTCATAGGGTTTCCCTAGAGATTTTCGTCCACTCCTTTCAAGGGGTTCTAGAGCCTTCCTTTCCCAACTATTAATAAATAACAAAACAGTCCTTGTACTTCTAATTAATCCAATTAATCTCAAAATTAATTCCAATTAATTTCTGCTTAATTATTAATTAAATAATATGATTTCTAATTAATATATTATTTTCATAATACATTAATAAACCATTTATTTAATTTATTCTTCACATAATAAATTAATCTCTCTCTAAAGGTCATCATGTCCAATTGCTAGGTTTGAGGGCATCCCAAAAGAACTGTGCTACTATCAATTTAAGTTTATACCAATTATAGTTATGGGCTTAGACACCTAATCGATCAATCTCCCACTTGGATAAATCTGTGACTATAATTGACAGTATAACTTTCAAACCGATCAACAAATTGTAGCTTCTAAAAGCTATTGTCAAACCCCGACCTAGTCAGTTATGTGTCCTAAGATAAGTGATCAAATATTCCTTCGTTCTACAAGATATCGTACAGACACGAGACAAGGATTATAATCAATCTCATTGTCCAAGTTTTTGTTTCCCAATTTTTGATTTGTGATGACGACATAAGACTTCTAATCGAACACATCAATTTAGTCTTGACTAGGCCTATCACTTATAAGTCAACACCAAATCACCGAGGGGCCCAAAGATATCTCTTTTCCCGTTAGGGAAAAAATAATGAATAAACGTTGACTTATATGCTTGCACTATTTACTCATCAAATCATGCATAACAATATGTTTTATAACATCATGTTACTGATGCGATTACGTATTATCAATGCACAACTGACTTGTAAACCACAACTTATATATCTCCAATTTAAGAATATAAGATATTATCGTCTCAGAATTACTCGTGATAAAATCCATGAAGTAATTCTCTTAGCGTAGGTTTATCCAATACTCAAAATCCTCATTTTCTATGTACTCATGAACATTGTAGCAACCATTGCAATGTCTAATCTCCATAGACAATCTACAATTCAATTCATGACAACCTTAATTCATTTTTTACTTCCAATAGTGTGAGTGATCGTGGAATTTCGAATAATCAAATTATTCAGGAAGTAAAACATGCAAAGTGAAACATAATAATAACCTAATTAACTATGGTCTCAAAACCATTGAATACAAATAAAACTATTATTATTTAATCGCCATAATAATTAAGAATATATTCATTGTGTAATGCTTCGAGTGATCAACTAAACACTTGAATTAAACACCAGTCATGCCATGTTATAAACATGCACACTGTGTCTCTCTATGGTCCTTCCTTTGTGAATAGTGTTGGATAAGGTGTCTAAGCCCATAACTATTTATGGGATGTACTTGACCCGGTTGGCATGATCCATTTGGGTTGCATGACACATGATAATTGGATAGACCAAATGAGAAGAAGGACACTTATGATTTGTTAATATATTATAAGTTATAATATATTAATATGAAATCATATTATTTAATTAGTATTGATATAGAATTAATTTGGAATTAATTTTGTGATCAAAAGGAGACTAATTAAATCTATGTGGTTGATTGTGTAAATCATCTATTCTTATATGGTGGGCTAATGATCCATGGTTTATTGAATTGGGATAAAACCCATTAAGTGCTCCATGGATGCCCCATGGAGTTTAAAACCCTTGGATCATGGAGGAAATGAAAAGCCATGTCATTTAGGGTTTACATGGTGTATAAAGACCCCACAGGCTAGCAAAATCGGACTAAGTGAAGAACAAGAGGGCTAGCCGATTTTAAGTGATATTTTACTTCTCTCAAAGTTATTCCAATAGTTGTGGTGTTGTGTGAAACATTTGAGGCATCTCATTTGGGGTGCTAGGCTGACAAAGTTCTTAAGGAATCCAAGCAACAAGAAATATATGTTTTTCTACTAGCTTTTATATTTCAAGTTCCCCGTACCATGCTCGTTAGGTTAAGAACCTTGGAAAAATCAAATTTGCATGTATCTTAGTAAAACATAGATCCAAGGTTTCTAGGGTTGCATGTACACCAAATGAGTGTTAAAATGCTTAAAACCCTTCAGTGGTATCAGAGCCTAGGCTTGTTTTCTTGATACTTGATGCAAATTATTAACGCTAATCGAAATTTTTGCATTCTGCTGAGTGAACTTGCCGAGTCCATGGGGGGACTCGATGAGTCCATGCATATATTCATCCTACTCAGTAGGATGAATATATGCATGGACTCATCGAGTCCCCCCATGGACTCGGCAAGTTCACTCAGCAGAATGCAAAAATTTCGATTAGCGTTAAGGTTCGTGCACTCGACGAGTAGAAGTCCCAGAGTGCAGTTTTTCGAGTTTTGCTGCTGGAAATGGACTAAAATCATTACCCTAGACTATTTTGGACTAATAAAACCTGTTTTTGATGTGGTAATGATTATGATAATCCATTTACAATGGTTATTATAAAAAATTTCAAGTTTTATATGTGTTTATATGATTCTTGAAATTGTTGATATGAATGTTCATATACTTATGAGTTTGGTAGATCATAGGAATTATTTACATATTGTTTGATAGTTTAATTCTTGATCTAAATGATGGGTTTTGAGCATTCTAACACTCCTATGGTGTACATGCAACCCTAATAAACCTTGGATCTATGTTTGACTAAGATACATGCAAATAATTATTTTTCCAAGGTTCTTATCCTATCTAGCATGGCATGGGGAACTTGAATCAAATAAAGCTAGAAGAATTACTTACCTTGTAGTTGTAGTTGATTGCTTGGAGTTTTAGAGCCTAGCACCAATAGTGTGGATGCCTCAAAAGGAATCACAAATCACCACAAACTTTGGAACCTTGAGAGAATAGTCAGAACTATCTTGAAATCGGCCCTCTTGCATTGCTCACATCAACTAGTGTAATTTCAAGAACCAAAGCCCCCTTTATATAGTGTGGTGGATTATGGTTACATCCATGTAAACCCTAATACCCATGTTTCTTCATTTCCATGAGATCCATGGGTTAAAGCTCCATGGAGTATCCATGGACTTTCCATGCAAGCCTAGCCCATTCCAAATAAGCATTAGCCAACACTATATAAATATAGGAGCCCATATTTAATTAGTAATACTTTTGATCTCTAAATTAATCCTAGATTAATTATAGATCAATAATAATTAAATAATATGATCTTATATTAGTATATTAGAACTTATAATATATTAATAAATCATAACTTATACTCATCTCCAAAGATTATCCATAAATTGTTCGGGTGAAGTGCAACCCAAATGGACCATGTTGGGTCGGGTCAAGTACATACCAAATATAGTTATGGACTTAGACACTATATCTAACAGTCTCCCACTTGGATAAGTCTAATAACTATAGTTGCAAGTATGACTTCAGGAACCGATCAACAATCATAGCTCTTTAAACTCTGTTGAACTAGAACGCGTCATTTTAGATAAGTGATCATATAATCCTCTGTTCTAGATATCAGCCGGACAAATACATGGAACATGGTCTTACTTATTGTCCAACATTTGTTTCCCGATTTCCGATTTGTTTGACATAGAACCTAACTGAACACATCAATTTAGTTCTGACCTGGCCCGATATAAAGGTCAAAACAAAATCATTGATGGGCTCAGATATCGCTTCTAATCCTAGAAGGAACATATAAACTTCGACTCATATGTTTGCTCTACTACTTGTTGAATTACACACAAATGTACGTTTTATAACATCGAGTTACCAATCCGTTTTCGTACAATCAATGCATAACCAACTCATAGGTAACAAATCATATCTCTAGGTTTGAAGACTTATATGATATTACCGTCTCACGATCACTCGAGATAAATTCCATGAAGTGATTCCAGTGAGCGTTGGTTGAGTCCATGCTCAGAACTTATGAGCACTCATGATGGTTGTAGCCATGTCCAACATCTTAGACCTCTGCAACCAATCATGACAGTCTTGATTCATACATACTTCCAACATATGATCGATTGTGGAGATTCGAATAATATGATATACCAAACATAATTATTCTGGAAGTCAAAACATGCAAAAGAAATATAGTAAACGATTGAGAAGTGATAGCAACACTTTACTCATAAATAAAAGCTTTTATTTATCTTCAAATGTCAATTACATTTTACAAATTTCGAGATTATCTAACTACTAAAACTAATATCATCCTTCAGCCCTATGCTCCGAGCATGCTGGAGATGCTTAGCCCGAGTCAGTCCCTTCGTGAGGGGATCTACTGTGTTCTCATCCGATGATACCCTCTTTGCCATGAGGATTCCTTCTTCTATTCGATGTCTGATGAAGTGATATTTTATGTCAATGTGTCTGGATCTCCCATGATCTCCTGGTTCCTTGGCTAAGGCAACCGCACTATTGCTGTCACAGAAAATTTTCATTGGCTCCTTTATAGTTGGTACAACTCCAAGGTCTCCAATAAAGTTCTTTAGCCATATAGCCTCCTTTGCTGCTTCGCTTGCTGCTATATACTCTGATTCACAAGTGGAATTAGCCACTGTCTCCTGCTTGGAACTTTTCCAAGTAATTGCCCCTCCGTTTAGGGTAAAGACCCAGCCCGACTGAGAGCGGAAATTATCCCTGTCAGTCTGGAAGCTAGCATCACTGTACCCTACAAATTTCAAGTCATCACTCCCACCAAGGGTAAGGACCCAGTCCTTAGTCCTTCGCAGGTACTTGAGGATATTCTTCACCGCGGTCCAGTGTGCCTTGCCAGGGTTCCCCTGATACCTGCTAACCATGCTCAAAGCAAAGGCTACATCAGCTCGAGTACACGTCATAACATACATGATCGATCCTACAGCTGAAGCATAAGGTAGTCGACTCATTTCTGCTATCTCAGTCTCTATACTAGGGCTTTGTGTCTTACTCAATCTAGCGTTACTCTGAATGGGTAACTCACCTTTCTTGGAGTTATGCATGTTGAATCTTTTCAACACTTAGTCCACATAGGTGCTTTGACTAAGTCCAATTAGTCTTTTACTCCTGTTTCTCAAAATCCTTATCCCTAGGATATAGGTAGCTTCACCAAGGTCCTTCATAGCGAAACACTTCCCAAGCCAGGACTTTCCTTCCTGCAGAGTTGGGATGTCATTTCCTATGAGTAGTATGTCATCCACATATAGTACCAAAAAGCTGACTATGCTCCCACTAGCCTTGATATAGACACAAGATTCATCTTCACTCCCTGAAAAGCCAAATTCTTTGACTTTCTCATCAAAGCAAAGATTCCATCTGCGAGGTGCCAGTTTCAATCCATAAATGGATTTATCAATTTTACACACTCTATTGGCGTACTCTGTACTGACAAAACCTTCTGGCTGAACCAGGTAAACATCTTCAGCCAACTTTCCATTAAGGAAAGCGGTTTTGACATCCATTTGCCATATTTCATAGTCATGAAATGCAACAATGGCTAACAGAACCCTAATATACTTAATCTTGGCCACTAGTGAAAAGGTCTCATCATAATCAATTCCCAGAGTTTGAGAATAACCCTTTGCAACCAGTCGTGCCTTATAAGTCTGTACATTACCATCCATGTCGGTCTTCTTCTTGAAGATCCATTTGCACCCAACTATCTTAAGATCAGGTTCATTGTCAACTGATATCTATATTTTTTATATATTTTTATGCACTTTATCTCAATATTTTGGCCTTATTTATTCTCTTTTAGAACTAAAAAGTACTCATAATGCTTTGAATTACGTTTTGCAGCTATTTGTTGTCGATAAAGCACAAAAGAAAAGACTGAAGTGGAAACCGGGCTTAGAAGCTAAAAGTAATTAAGAATGCTGGAGCAACAAGTACGCCCAGTGTAAATAGCAATTACGCCCCGCGTAACTTAAGGGTACGCCCCGCGTACTGGTTGGCCTCGGATAAGTTCAATCGCGTAGTAATCCTTAGTATGCCCAGCGTAATCCGACTTACGCCCAGCGTACGTAAGTCGGCTACAAAGGTTATAAAAGTTGATTTTCAGCTAAGCAGGAGGGGGATTCGACTACCAACTTAATTTAGTCGATATTAAACTTCTGTTAAGCCGTTTTGAGGGTCTAGAAGGCGGCCGGAAGGCCGTTAAGCTAACGGGAGCGGAGATCGGAAGGGTTGGAGAGCGGATACATGTCGGTAATCATATGGGTTGTTAACGTGACCATGTTTAGCATTCCATTGTGTTACTATTCTGTATTTAGTTTCTGATTTGGGTGTAAAAACCTTTTACTTTGTGTTTATGATTGAATGAAGCTTTGATTATTAGACTAACTGCTATATTGAATTGTTTATTTATGTTTAATTTATCTTGCCAAGCTTGTTAAATGATCCTTATGTGTTAATGATGATTATTTTCTGTTAATTATTAAGTAAATTGAGTTGTATGAACACCCGCTTGATTGCTTGTCTCTTATGATTTTGATGACCATCGAGATTATAAGTCTAGGAATAACGAAGGTGAAACTAGGATTAACTTGAGAATAAGTAAGTTAATGTGTGAGACTTGTTTGATGACCATCAACAAGAGGTTAAATTGAATTGGTAATTTGATTAACTATATTTACAAGTCTTGCTTGATACGAACTGAACACTAGGAAGCATGTTAGTTTAATCAACTGATCACTGTTTAAATTGACTTGTTTGCTAAAGGATTAGTTATAGTGAACGTGAATCTAATCATTTTAGGAATCGGTGAACATGAATAAATGAATTTGTGTATGCAATTGTCTATGTTTTTAAGGTGTAATTTATCTAAACCAAAGTACCTGAAGAGATGTGCTTCCCTGTTAGTTTATCGAGAGTTGTTAATTGTTAGTTTGAGATTTATTAAACCATTTTCTTTATTATTTTTGTGTGACCTATAACCTATAATCAAATATATTAAATTAATCCACCGTCCCCTGTGATCGACACCCGACTTACCTAAGCTATACTGTAATCCGACTAGGTACACTGCCTATAAGTGCATAGTTAGTCTAAGTTTGTTAGGTTATAAATATTAAAATTAGTGGGTACATTTGTGCACATCAAGTTTTTGGCGCCGTTGCCAGGGAACGGCGTGTCATTAATTTAGTTTATTTGATTATTTGTTATTTGTTTTTAATTAGTTTTTATTTTTAGTTTGATTTTCGATGATATCATTTCACTTGTCGGGAAGGTTCTTGTTTTTATTTGCAGGAATTTGGGATTGTACACATTACTTGACTTTACTTTTGCATGGGTTTCGAGAATGAAAGCGATTAGGGAATTCTTGACCTGCTTAGCATACTACTTTGTTGATTTGTCCAACTCAATCCATGAGGCGTAGTATAGCAAGGCGTATTGTGGTGGTTAAGTGGAAGACCGAGCTCTTGCTGTTCTTAACTAGTTAGGTCACTTCTTGTTCCGCTTCTAGTTAAAGGTGCAAGGAAAACAAAGGAAATATTCTAACGGGTCTCGAAAGTGGGTGTTTTCGCAAACCAATTCTTGCATGCAATGGTTTTTGATCAACCATTGTTGTTTGATCTTGACAAAGATAAGTGATTATGACATCTCAGTTTTTTTTTATCACTCATCGTGAAGTCATCATTAGCTGAAGAAATTAAAAAAAAATAATAATTAAGTTTTAAGTCCCTTAATTAAATAATTAAAAGAAAAGGAAGTTAAATTAAAGAAAAAAGGAAAAGTTTCATTTAAACTTACGCCCTGCGTACGTTTACTTACGCCAAGCGTAATAAACCCCGGATCGCGTATGGATTTTCATGGGGATGAGGTTACGCCCCGCGTAACTTAGCGTTACGCCCAGCGTAATATGACGACCAGGTATATCTCTTGACCCTTTGACTGCTTTGTTATTCTTTTCACAACTCCTTTCTTCGCACACACTGTGACGGACGAACTCTCTCCAACAATCTCGATTTTACTTCTTTTCTTGTCAAATTCGACACACAAGTAAGTTTTTCAGTTACTCAATGTTATGCATTTGTGTTTCAATCAATGGAATAAGTTGCAAAATACCTTTGTTAGAAATCTAGGGTTTATGGGGTTCTTGAATTAGGGCCGATTTCGCCAAGTTATGTTCCGATTACCACTTAAATAGACCGATTTCTATAAATTAACTAAACCCTAGGACCTAATTTGGTCTTAATCTCGTTCCACACCCATCGATTTGAACTCAGGGACGAACGCCAAGCGTAACCTGTTGACTTCGATTTTTTTTTTGACTGCTCTATGTAGATTCCCTGTTAAATGTTTACTAATTTTGAATAGATAAGAGATTACGGGGAATTGATTTTTAAAGGTGGTCTCGATTCTCTCCTAATGCCTTTGGACCACGCAATGTTTAAAAATTAATTGTGTTGTTGCCCCTGCTGTGTTTATTTGGATATGGATTATGACTTTAGCACAAGCAAAGGGACTGGAACACAGACACGTGCACCTGGACGTACGCCCAACGTACTGTCCATATCCAACTGCATTTTTTATTGGTTTAAAAATCTATTAATGCTGTGATATTTTGTTTGGTTTTGTGTTAATATGTGCAGATTATGGCCCGAAGGACACAAAGGACCAACCCACCCGAGGATGTGACCGATCATCGTTTTTTACAATTTCCGCAAACGCTGAACGATGCAACCCGGGCACGTTATGTCACCAACTTGAGCTTGCTTCTCACCAAGGAGATCGATATAGCACCATCATTCGATTGGGAATTGGCTACCAGGACTGGACTTGCTGCATTGATCCAAGAATTTTTGCAATACACACACTCGGACGCGAGTGGTGTGGATTTGTTCGTGTGTCAGGGATGGGCACGTTTGTTCAGGATCCAGGAGCCTGTTTATCGGGAGTTTTTGCTGGAGTTCTACGCTACAGTTTCCTATGATCCGAGGAAGGCACCCGATGACAAGACAACCTTTGCCTTCAGACTGGGGGGGAGTGAGCCCGGAGTGCAGCGTGATAGAGCTTGCGACTCGAGTGGGTATTTACACAGCTGATGAAACGAGGAGTGTCCACTTCCCGGCATTCCTTGCTGATTGTCTCACGCACCGGCCAGAAGACTATAACGAGAACACTTTTTGGGCCGAGATTACGGGAGGAGTTTATACACCATCTACCGCACGAGGGGGGATGATTTGGTCTACTACATACCGAATGCTACACCAGTTGATTTCTATGTCTCTCACGCATCACAAGAATAGTGAGAGAGTGCCTTCGACGGGCTTGTATTTCTTATGGGCACTTGTTACTCTAGGGAGGCACCTGAACCTTCCAGTTGCTTTAGCTGCATATTTAGGACGGAGGGCTAGGGGACTTCGGGGGGATAGCCCGATTTGCGGAGGGCATTTTATCACGCGGTTAGCTCGATCATATCAGTTGCTGACACGTGAGATCACGAGATCGATGGTGTTTCACGACATGAGGCCGATGAGTCTTCAGTTATTAGAGTCGATGCATGTATTAGATCGGGGTGAAGATGGTGTCTTGAGGGTTCGAGCAGATGATGTGGCGGATGAGGAGGGTGCCGCCGAGCCACAACGGAGACGGGTCCAGCGGCGTAGACCTGTTCCTCGGGGAGCGCAGCAGGGACCTGAGCCGGAGATTGATATGCGCTACCTAGCTCAGGGCATTGACCGTCTTAGTGAGTATGTTGCACATGTGGACAGGCAACAACGGTGGTATGGGGATGCGTTGAACGCATTCTTTTCCCACCAGGGGTTTCAGTATTCGGTTCCCTACCCACCACCATTCCAGCCACGACATGATGGGGCCGGTACTTCTGGGACACAGCAGCATGATGATGGAGATGATGAGTGATCCTTTTTATTTTTTATGTTTTTGTGTTATTTTTAGTTTAGTTTAGTATTTTTATTTGGTGTGTAATTAAACTTTAGTTTAGTTTGTTTTACTTTTGTTTTCCATGTTGATGCTCTTTGGTTGTTTAGATTTCTGCAGAATTTTCACCCTTAGAAAGCTGGTAGTAAGTTCAGCAGCTAGGTCCGACTGTTGCTAGAGAGAGCCGTGCGAGAGTTGAAGAATATAGTCAAAACCCACAATTTGTCATAAGTGTGGGGTGCATATTTATTTCGTGAGTGATCGTTTTGAAGATTGGGATTTTTACGATGTTTTGACTCTTATGATGTGGATGAGCAGTTCCCACACTATAAAGTTTTATTTTGACGCGAGGAAGACGTATCATCCAGGCTGCCATGACATGGTTGACACTTTCCTATGTTGTGGGGTATTTTTCATCGCGAGAGAAGAGATGTCATTCTTGACAAGACGACGTGGTCGACACTTTCCCATGTCATGGTTACTACACATTGCATTTGTTTGCAATCTTTTGCACCACATTTTTGGAGTCGACAGTCTTGATTTTATTTTTCGGCAAATTCAGAAGTAGCAGTTACATTTTTCGGTTTTCAGCAATATTTGAAGCAACTTGTAGCAGCCCCATTCGATCTCGCCACAACTACCCAGGGGAGTCTGTTCCTTTTTCGCCCTTTTTATGTTCTTAATTCGTTTTAGCATACAATGAGGGCATTGTATGAAATAAGTGTGGGGTAGGGGGTCGGTAAAAGTGAATTAAAATTAAAAATAAAAATTAAAAATAAAATAATAGTTAGGAAATTGCTAGATTTAGGAAATTTAAAATTTTAAAAACTTGAAATAATAGTTTAATTTAGAAAAATCTAGTGATAATTTAAAATTTTTGCTAATATTGTATGAAATGATCCGATGAGAACTCAAATGTTTAGTTGTGCCAATATACGTTATAGTGCATTTGTGGCCTCCCTTATTTTAGTGAAATCATGGAACAAAAACAAAACCCCGCCTGGTTTGAGGGATGCAATATGTTTAGCAGCCTAAACCTGAAATGTATCCAGGAAAATTATTATCATTAACCAATAAATGTTGAGGTTGAGCGCCTCTGCTTAAGCATGTAGGTTTTGAGTGAAAAAAAAAGTGAGGTACATGTAATATATATATATAAAAAAAGAGAGAATTACGAAAAAAGTTTGAAGAATTTTGGAGCAAATAAGTGAAGATCAAAAGATCAAAATTCTGAAGAAATCCAAAAAGTTGAAGATACCAGAAATCAAATAAATAAAGGTGGTGAATTCAAAGAAATTAAAGATCAAATGTCAAAGAATTGAAGAATTCCAAAAGAGCTCCATAGTGGTATCAAAAAGTTGTAATTCTAGATTATGTATGCTTAGGTTGCTCAACTAAAAATACCTTGAGGTTAGGAGGTTTTCTGCGGATGGATTCGGAGGGTTGCATACAATGAGCATTGTTCGGAAAAAGTGGGCAAGTGTTTATGAAGATTGTGAGTATTTAAAGTAGGGGGGGTACTTTAGGAAAAATTTAGACACAAAAGCATGCGTTGCGGTCTTGACATAATGGCTGAGTTTTAAATGGATTGTTTAGTGCGATATTGGTAAAAATTAAAATTAAAAATTTGCTTGAGGGCAAGCAAAGGCTAAGTGTGGGGTATTTTGATATGTGTATTTTTTTATATATTTTTATGCACTTTATCTCAATATTTTGGCCTTATTTATTCTCTTTTAGAACTAAAAAGTACTCATAATGCTTTGAATTACGTTTTGCAGCTATTTGTTGTCGATAAAGCACAAAAGAAAAGACTGAAGTGGAAACCGGGCTTAGAAGCTAAAAGTAATTAAGAATGCTGGAGCAACAAGTACGCCCAGCGTAAATAGCAATTACGCCCCGCGTAACTTAAGGGTACGCCCCGCGTACTGGTTGGCCTCGGATAAGTTCAATCGCGTAGTAATCCTTAGTATGCCCAGCGTAATCCGACTTACGCCCAGCGTACGTAAGTCGGCTACAAAGGTTATAAAAGTTGATTTTCAGCTAAGCAGGAGGGGGATTCGACTACCAACTTAATTTAGTCGATATTAAACTTCTGTTAAGCCGTTTTGAGGGTCTAGAAGGCGGCCGGAAGGCCGTTAAGCTAACGGGAGCGGAGATCGGAAGGGTTGGAGAGCGGATACATGTCGGTAATCATATGGGTTGTTAACGTGACCATGTTTAGCATTCCATTGTGTTACTATTCTGTATTTAGTTTCTGATTTGGGTGTAAAAACCTTTTACTTTGTGTTTATGATTGAATGAAGCTTTGATTATTAGACTAACTGCTATATTGAATTGTTTATTTATGTTTAATTTATCTTGCCAAGCTTGTTAAATGATCCTTATGTGTTAATGATGATTATTTTCTGTTAATTATTAAGTAAATTGAGTTGTATGAACACCCGCTTGATTGCTTGTCTCTTATGATTTTGATGACCATCGAGATTATAAGTCTAGGAATAACGAAGGTGAAACTAGGATTAACTTGAGAATAAGTAAGTTAATGTGTGAGACTTGTTTGATGACCATCAACAAGAGGTTAAATTGAATTGGTAATTTGATTAACTATATTTACAAGTCTTGCTTGATACGAACTGAACACTAGGAAGCATGTTAGTTTAATCAACTGATCACTGTTTAAATTGACTTGTTTGCTAAAGGATTAGTTATAGTGAACGTGAATCTAATCATTTTAGGAATCGGTGAACATGAATAAATGAATTTGTGTATGCAATTGTCTATGTTTTTAAGGTGTAATTTATCTAAACCAAAGTACCTGAAGAGATGTGCTTCCCTGTTAGTTTATCGAGAGTTGTTAATTGTTAGTTTGAGATTTATTAAACCATTTTCTTTATTATTTTTGTGTGACCTATAACCTATAATCAAATATATTAAATTAATCCACCGTCCCCTGTGATCGACACCCGACTTACCTAAGCTATACTGTAATCCGACTAGGTACACTGCCTATAAGTGCATAGTTAGTCTAAGTTTGTTAGGTTATAAATATTAAAATTAGTGGGTACTTTTGTGCACATCATCAACCAAGTTCCAAACTTGATTGTCATACATGGACTGTATCACGCTATCCATAGCCTCTTTCCATTTAGCAGCCTCAGGGCCTGCCATGGCTTCCGTGTAGCTGTTAGGCTCATCCAGATTTACCAGTGTGTTATCACTGATAAGTGTATCACCTTCTGCAGTAATATGGAAACCATAATAATGCTCAGGTGCATTCCTAACTCTAGTGGAACGCCTCAGAGGTATAGATTCTCCAGTTCGTTCAACAGGAGTTTCCTCCTCAGGTTGAAGGCTAGGTTTTGAGGTTCCTTCATCACTTGACTCTTGAAGTTCCTCAAGGTCAATTTGCCTCTCACTGTCTCCTTGACTCATGAATTCTCTCTCTCTCTCTCTCTCTCTCTCTCTCTCTCTCTCTCTCAAAAGAATCCTCTTCTTGCTACAAAGACCACATTATCACTGGGTCTGTAGAAGATGTAGCCAAAGGATTTCTGTGGATAGCCGATGAAAATACACCTTTCGCTTCGGGGTTCGAGCTTATCATGAGTCTCGCGTCTCACGAAAGCCTCACAACCCCAAATCTTGATGTGCTCTAGATTGGGAACTTTTCCAGTCCACATCTCGTGAGGTGTTTTGGCAACCTTCTTTGTAGGGACTAGATTAAGGATATGGGTGGCAGTCTCTAAGGCATACCCCCAAAATAAGATTGGTAGCGAAGCTCGACTCATCATGGAACGAACCATGTCCAACAAGGTCCGATTGCGCCTCTCAGCTACACCATTCAACTGTGGTGTCCTAGGAGGTGTCAATTGTGAGATAATCCCACATTCCTTAAGATAGTCAAGGAACTCAGTACTAAGATACTCACCACCACGATCGGATCGAAGCATCTTAATGTTCCTGCCCAACTGATTCTCCATTTCTTGCTTAAACTCTTTGAATTTCTCAAAGGTTTCTGACTTATGCTTGATTAAGTAGACATATCCATATCTACTAAAATCATCAGTAAAAGTCACATAAAACCGATCAGCATCTCTTGTGGCGGTTCTGAAGGGTCCACACACATCCGTGTGTATGAGGTCCAACAAACCTTCACCCTTAGCACAAGTGCCAGTAAAAGGTGACTTTGTCATTTTACCAAGCAAACAAGATTCACAACTATCATCTGACTTTAGGTCAAATGACTCCAAGACTCCATCCTTTTGGAGTTGGCCTATGCGTTTCTTGCTTACATGTCCAAGAGGACAATGCCATAAAGATGCTTTATCTAAGCTAGTGGAAGAGTCAATATACAATACATTAATTCCTAGATTATCTACAACAGATACTGTGACAACCCGATATTTCGAGTCAATGTAATGTAAAACCGATCAAATCTAGATCAAAATATAATTTTCCTAAAATCTTATTTGGGTTAATTAAAGTAGTGGGAATCGTATCAATGTTTTCGTACATATAAAGAACCCTAAAATCTGACTTCGGATGAAGAAGTTATGAATTTTTGAAGAAATTCTTTAAACACGTCATTTTAATAAATAAATAATAAAAATAATTTCGGAATTTGCCAACGGAATCTAAACGAAAGTTGTAGGTCTTGGTCTCACCTTCGCGTGGATATAAAGAACGTCAAAAACGGAGTTCGTATGAGGGAGATATGAATTTTTGAAGTTTATTTAAAATAAATATAAATTTAATTATAAACTCCCGGTATTATCCGAAGGGGAGTCATCGGATAGGACCTTCGTACGCCCTGCGTACCTTCGTACGCCCCGCGTACTCAGATCAAGGGCCTCGGATCATCCACGTCGCCCTATCCGAGGTTTCCGACCCGTCCGACCCGCCCGTCCGACCGACCCGTCCGACCCGCTGTCCCATCCGACCCGCCGTCCCGTCCGACCCGCCTCCCCACCGATCCGTCCATCCGAAGCCGAGGCAGTCGAGGCTTCGGTCATGCATGACGTACGCGTATGCGCTGCGTACGAGCATACGCCCTGCGTACCGAGGCGGTTCAGCCTTCCTATAAATAGAATGCGAGGCTTTCCGAAAATTTTGCTCACCTCTCTCTTTTCTCTCACGATCTTGCCTCGATTTCCGTGCCCGTTCAAACCCGAAGCTCTGGTCTTTTTGCTCAAGTCCCGAGGGTCGATTTTACTCCCAAGATTCCCGAGAAAAATCCATTTCCCGAGACGAAACTCTGCCTGGTTTTCCATCTCGCTTTCTTCAATCAATCAAGTGAGTTCATACCCCTTAATTTACCTTTTAAATGTTCTATAAATTCTTTTATATGCTTTCAAGGGGGGGATACAAGTTAAATACTTATAGTTATTGCTTCAATCACATGTGATTGCATTAATCACATGTGATTAATAACTAGGGAAACCAGTGATTTTATCACTATTCAAACTGTCTATCAAACTGTTTTACTTCAAAATATTTTCCAAACCCATTTACTTTTCAAATTTATTCTACAACTGTGATTTGAACAAATGTTCCTTATACTTAAACTGTGTTAATCAAATCTATGCCTTCAAATTGTTTTATAGATTGACATCAAGTCGATCTTTCTTTAAAAATAATACTTATGTTTCAAATGTCTTATAAATACTTATTTACGCTTTTATATTATAAATTGCATGCCCATATATGTATAGATGTATAAATAATGTTTAAAGGGCTTAGGAAGGCCATCCACCCTATTTCCTTTTTCTCGATTTGGATGTGGTCTCGTGGGATTTCGGGTGACCATCAGAAGGTCATTTCCATATTAATTATATATCAAATATACATATATAGACATAAAAGTACTTCCATATTCATACGTACTAGACGCACCATTAGTAAGTTACCATCAGGGTAACACAGAATAATACTATTACAACTGCTAGATCAATGAGTCAGTTCATTCATGAGTCTATACTAGGAAGAGAATATATGCAACTATACTATGAGAACATATATACTAGGACGAGAAACATTTCATCACATATGCAAGAATACGATAACAAATGTGATCCACTGTATCGGAGCATGCCTTAAATGTCATGGCCCGAGTTGTAGCCAAAATTCTCTTGGAGGGAGAGCGTTGAGTTTGCATATAGATCTATACTGGATTGACTATCCTACACCTTGCTGCTAGCTACAGCCGGACCTGCAGGTCTGCGGGTGCCAAACGTCATTCCGTTATTACGACCGTTCTTTATGTCGTTGTTATCAGTCGATAGTATGGTGCAATTATCACATTATACCTTAATATAAATCCGGTTTAAGGTAATTAGTACAGCAGTAGTCACTATAAAACTAAGCTACAGTACTACAATGATTTACCCATTACATATTTTTAGTGATAACCTCACTTGAATTTTAATGTACAAACTATATTTTGTTAAAAGATAGTTGCACTTGGGAAATTACACACTTTTACAACAAGCGAACATACAAAACAGTTAAAGCCTTGGTAGAAGGCTACTATTTTAGAAAATATAGGTTTTTCTAAGAGATTCAAACTTTTACAAACACTTACATACATGAACTTAAATTTGAGACATGTTCTAATGTTTTTGATAAACAAACACCGACATTAAAATACTTATGAACTCACCAGCTTAATGCTGATAAACTCTTTCAAAATAACTTGTATTCTCAGGTCATCAGTAGACAGGTACCGATGCCAGCTTTTGAGATGCTGGAGCGCACTCAAGACTCATCATATTATTATTTTGATTTACGTTATATTTTTGGTGTCTAAAACTGTACAGAACACGCTTGTATTAAAAATATATATTTAATGCAATGGATGATGTTGTTTGCTTATTTACATTTACTGTGTTGTGATTACCTTACATGACGTCCTCCGCCCCAGAACGTTTCCGCCGTTCTTGGTTTTGGGGTGTGACAGATTGGTATCAGAGCATTGTTTATAGTGAATCAAGTATATCAACCCATAAAGGATATACTAAACTATAAACCCATTTGGGATTAAACTCTGACCAAGAGTCTATACTTTAAATATTAAAATATTTAATTAAGTATACTAGTCTGCATTCATACTAAAACCAATGTTACAACGACAAGAACAAAAGTATTACGATTGTTAAATACCACAAGTGAGCTCGGGGATGTATGGTCAGTCCTGGGAATGGCATAGCCTGATCAACTATGCCGGTCTTAGGAGTGATTAGCACATGCCCTAGAATGGTTGTGATAGGTTAACAAGTCTAAAAACTTACCAACCATACTACAAGAAGATCAGTAGAACTTAAGCTAAAAATACTATAGGTGTATTTTATACTACTAGTTACACGTATACTACATTCTTAGACCTCCCTTCTCGCGTAGATCAAATGGCTAGATTCCATCACGGCGACCCGTACATTCCAAATAAAGGCAATGCCGGGTGGATCAATGAAGATCCCGATGATGCGCATCCAATCCCTTTGGATGATCACCTCGCAGAAGGCTTTTTTGATGGATCCTACTCCGAGCCTGAAGTCAACAACCTACCGCTCGTAGGTCAAGCCCGAACAACAATCCTCGACCAGCGTTTTCCAGGTCCTACTCCCTTGTGGGTAAACAACTTGAATCGCTGGAGTGATGAACAAGGTCAACCCTTACCATACCTTGGGGACCGAAGCTTTCATAACGTCAGCGATGGTGGCTCTGCTGACCGAGCTCTGCCTGTCATTATCCACAGAATAGCTCATAAAGTCGAGCAAGGTCGAGCAGCCATCGACCGGGTCATAGAGTTTGATGCCAACTCAGGCGTCAACACAGTCCGCATCCGCCGTCTTGAAGAAGACATGGAACGGACCTGGAGAACAAATAAAAACCCTGCAGTATCAGTTGGCTGCCCCACGAGATGAAATCTTGGAACTTCGAGCTCGTCAGAAGGCTCAGGAGCGACACCTTCAAGAGGTGTTCCGTCAAGTGCCCGACCTTAGGGCTCGCCCGGGGAATTCCCATCGCCGTTAAACGATGTCTAGTGCATCTCTGTCTTTTGATTAAAGAGTAGCCTTTAACATCTGTGCTCTAAGTAGCACTTGTCTGTAAAATATTTCTAGCTTTCAGTACTCAAATTTGAAATCTAAGAACTGTCAAACTTTTCTATATGGTATGATGTAAGACCTACTGTTAGGTCAATTTTCCCTGAACTTATTACATCAGTAATACCAGTATTATTGAGATCTATCTATCTGTGGGAAAAATCTATACACTTGGGCTTTCCTACTAATATTTCTTATTGTGGTTTCAAGCACTCTTTCAACTGTTGGACTATGGTTAGTTAGTCCATGTGTCACTCTCACGTTGCTTACAAATTGATTCTTACCGTTTTCTTATCTTTATAAACTTATAATTGAAAGATGCCTTCTCGCAAATCTCCCAGGAATAATCCTGCACCACCACCCCCTCCGCCTCCGGTCATCGATACTGTAGCCCTGAATGCTGCCGTAGCTGCAGTAGTGGCAACTGCCATGGCTCAGTATCACTCTTCTGATGCCAGCAGAGGTGGAACCCCTGTGGAATCAACCCCGGTTGAAACCCCTGTGCGCTCGAGAGAGTGCTCATACAAAGATTTCACAAATTGCAAACCGAAGCCTTTTTACGGCACCGGCGGAGTCATTGCCCTCTCGCAATGGCTTGAGAAGACTGAATCAGTCTTCGAAATCTGTTCATGTCCTGCGGCAAGTAAAGTCAAGTACGCCGCATGCACCTTTGAAGGAAAGGCCCTGACATGGTGGAACGACCATGTTAAGGAATTAACTCTCGTTGTAGCCAACGACATAGGCTGGGAAACAATGAAAGACCTCATGACTGAGGAATACTGCCCGAGGGGCGAGATCCAGAAACTGGAGCAGGAACTCTGGAACCTGACGATGAAGGGCATCAATGTGGTCGCTTATACTGCCCGATTTAGCGAGCTGGTGGCCCTTTGCCCCAATATGGTTCCCACCGAGGGGAAGAAGATCGAGAGGTACATATGGGGGCTAGTGCCTCCGTATTAGGGGAATGTTCTAGCGTCAAACCCCACTACCTTCGACAGTGCCAAACGATTGGCACAACGACTCATTGACCATGGAGTCAAAACCCCTGCAACCACAACCACCCTAGCCATCCCGGAACCCTCCAAACCCGCTGATACTAAGCGGAAATTCTGGGATGAAAAGAAGAAGCAACAGGCTGCCAAAAAGCAGCAAATTGTGGCAATACATGCCGCAATAACCCCTACTGCTGCTACTACTGCTCCGGTGAGTCGGTATGCTGGAAGTTCGCCCAAATGCAACAAATGCAACTACCACCACAACGGCCCCTGCTGTGAAATGCAGTGCTCTAACTGCAACAGGAAAGGACACACCGTCCAATTCTGCAAGTTCCCGGCACAACCTATCAACCAAGTCCCTGGCTCTGGCGCGAGCCCAACCTGCTATGGTTGTGGCGAAGCAGACCACTTTAAGAGGGGTTTCCCCAAAGCGAGGAATGCTGGAGGAGTAGGGAGGGTACTAGCTATAGGCCACGGGGAAGCAGTTGCTGACCCGACAGTGGTGACTGGTACGTTCCTCCTCGATAACTCCTATGCATGCATTCTGTTCGATAGTGGAGCGGAGCGAAGCTTCGTAAACCATAAATTTGCTCGCATGCTTAATCAACCACCGCACTCACTCAAAGAACTATTCACAGTAGAAATGTCTAATGGAAAAACTGAAAGTACGAGTAGCATATACTTAGGTTGTACCCTAACTCTAGATAACCATTCATTTCCAATCGACCTCATGCAGCCTCAATAAAAAGTTTCGACGTTATCATTGGCATGGATTGGTTAAGCCTTCATCATGCCGACATCATGTGCTTCGAGAAAGCAGTCCGTCTAAACCTTCCGTCTAACGAAACTCTTATAGTCTACGGCGACAAACCCGGTGCAAGTCTTCGCATCATATCAAGTATTCAAGCACATAAATATCTACGTAAGGAATACCATGCATTCCTTGCTCACGTCGTCAACACGAGCCTCGAAACGAAAGAACTAAAGAACATCCCTGTAGTGAGCGACTTCCCCGACATTTTCCCAGAAGAACTACCCGGGTTACCTCCGCAACGACAGGTCGAGCTCAGAATCGACTTAGTCTCGGGAGCTACCCCAGTAGCCGAGTCGCCCTACCGCTTAGCACCGGCTGAGATGCAGGAACTCTCTGGTCAACTTAACGAATTGCTCAGCAAGGGCTTTATAAGACCGAGTTTCTCACCTTGGGGAGCACCGGTCTTGTTCGTTAAGAAGAAAGACGGATCATTCCGTATGTGTATTGACTACAGAGAACTCAACAAACTGACGGTCAAGAATCGTTACCTTCTGCCTCGCATAGATGATCTATTCGACCAACTGCAAGGGGCAAACTATTTTTCTAAGATTGATCTGAGATCCGGATATCACCAGTTGCGAGTGCTAGAGGAGGATGTGCCGAAGATAGCCTTCCGAACTCGTTACGGACATTACGAGTTCGTGGTGATGCCATTCGGATTGACTAATGCGCCCGCAGTCTTCATGGATCTGATGAATAGAGTATGCCGACCTTACTTGGATCAATTCGTCATCGTTTTCATTGACGACATCCTGATGTACTCCCGAAGTAAGAAAGAGCATGGCGATCACCTGCGACAAGTTCTAGAGACTTTACGAAAAGAAAAGCTTTATGCGAAGTTCTCGAAATGTGAATTTTGGATCCGGAGAGTTGAATTCTTAGGACACGTAGTAAGCGAAGAGGGAATCCACGTGGACCCATCCAAAATTAAAGCCATTGAGAACTGGTCAGCACCGAAGACGCCTACAAAAATTCGTCAATTTCTAGGTCTCGCTGGCTACTACCGCAGATTCATTCAGAACTTCTCTCGAATAGCGAAACCCCTTACAACCCTAACCCAGAAAGGCGTGGCCTTTGACTGGGAAGAGAAACAAGAAAGAGCGTTCCAAACGCTCAAACGAGCCTTGTGCACCGCGCCAATACTATCCCTTCCCGAAGGAATAGAAGACTTCGTAGTCTATTGCGATGCATCGAATCAAGGGCTTGGATGTGTCCTGATGCAGCGAGGTAGGGTCATCGCCTATGCCTCGAGACAGTTGAAGACACATGAGGTTAACTACACGACCCACGATCTTGAACTAGGAGCAGTAGTGTTTGCTCTAAAGATCTGGAGACACTACTTGTATGGAACGAAGAGCAGTATCTTTACCGATCACAAGAGTTTACAACACATTTTCGATCAAAAGGAGCTCAACATGAGACAACGACGGTGGGTTGAGCTACTCAGTGATTACGAATGCGATATTCGTTATCATCCGGCTAAAG
Organism: Lactuca sativa; assembly: GCF_002870075.4. Lineage (NCBI taxonomy): Eukaryota > Viridiplantae > Streptophyta > Magnoliopsida > Asterales > Asteraceae > Lactuca > Lactuca sativa. The sequence goes on along the minus strand of NC_056627.2, from coordinate 42,152,936 downwards.
CCAACGTAGTAGCAGACGCCCTAAGTCGGAAGGAATATTCTGGTCACAAAGTCAAGTTATTATCGATAACCATCCATTCACACCTGACTAAGCAAATTCAGGCGGCTCAACTTGAGGCCATGAAACCTGAAAATGTGTCAAGTGAATCCCTTAGAGGAATGGACAAGAATTTAGAAGCCAAGGGTGACGGAGCTTTATATTTCATGAACCGGATCTGGACACCGAAACACGGTGGTTTCCGAGACTTGGTCATGACCGAGGCGCATAACACTCGGTATTCCGTCCACCCAGGTTCAGATAAGATGTATCTGGATCTTAAGAAGCTATACTGGTGGCCTAATATGAAAGCAGAGATTGCTACCTTCGTAAGTAAATGCCTTACTTGCGCAAAGGTTAAGGTCGAGTACCAGAAGCCCTCTGGTTTATTGCAACAACCAGAGATCTCGGAATGGAAGTGGGAGCGGATCACTATGGATTTCATAACCAAGTTGCCCAAGACAACGGGTGGACTTGACACCATATGGGTCATCGTTGATAGATTGACCAAGTCTGCACACTTCCTGCCTATCAAAGAAACCGACAAGATGGAGAAACTTACGAGAACATACATTAGGGAAATCGTACGGCTACATGGTGTACCTATGTCCATTATCTCCGATAGAGATAGTAGGTTCACCTCAAGATTTTGGCAATCACTACAACATTCCCTAGGAACGAGGCTGGACATGAGCACAGCCTGCCATCCTCAGACCGACGGACAGAGTGAGAGGACCATCCAAACACTGGAAGATATGTTGCGAGCCTGTGTGATTGACTTTGGGAAGGCATGGGATGCTCATTTACCCCTTGTCGAGTTTTCCTATAATAACAGTTATCACACGAGCATCAAGGCTGCTTCATTTGAAGCTCTCTACGGCCGAAAGTGCAGATCCCCTCTGTGCTGGGCTGAGGTGGGTGATACCCAATTAGCCGGGGGGCAAGCTTCCGACAGTAATCTCACCGGTCCGGAGATCATTCGGGAAACGACAGAGAAAATCGTTCAGATCCGCGAACGATTGAAAGCCTCTAGAGACCGACAGAAGAGCTACGCTGATAAACGAAGAAAACCTTTGGAATTTCAGGTGGAGACCGAGTCCTTCTCAAAGTCTCACCCTGGAAGGGTTTGATACGCTTCGGCAAGCGTGGGAAACTAAATCCAAGGTATATAGGGCCTTTCGAGATTCTGGCAAGAGTCGGCCCCGTAGCTTACAAACTTGACCTACCAGACGCACTTCATAACGTGCATTCTACATTCCACGTATCTAACTTGAAAAAGTGTCTATCCGATGAGACTCTTGTAATCCCACTCGACGAGATCGAGATCAACGAGAGCCTCAACTTCGTGGAAGAACCTGTAGAGATCATGGACCGTGAGGTCAAGCAGACAAAGCAAAGCCGTATCCCTATCGTGAAGGTTCGTTGGAATGCTAAGCGAGGACCGGTCAAATCTAGATCAAAATATAATTTTCGAGTCAATGTAATGTAAAACCGATCAAATCTAGATCAAAATATAATTTTCCTAAAATCTTATTTGGGTTAATTAAAGTAGTGGGAATCGTATCAAGGTTTTCGTACATATAAAGAACCCTAAAATCTGACTTCGGATGAAGAAGTTATGAATTTTTGAAGAAATTCTTTAAACACGTCATTTTAATAAATAAATAATAAAAATAATTTCGGAATTTGCCAATGGAATCTAAACGAAAGTTGTAGATCTTGGTCTCACCTTCGCGTGGATATAAAGAACGTCAAAAACGGAGTTCGTATGAGGGAGATATGAATTTTTGAAGTTTATTTAAAATAAATATAAATTTAATTATAAACTCCCGGTATTATCCGAAGGGGAGTCATCGGATAGGACCGAAGTACGCCCTGCGTACGTTCGTACGCCCCGCGTACTCAGATCAAGGGCCTCGGATCGTCCACGTCGCCCTATCCGAGGTTTCCGACCCGTCCGACCCGCCCGTCCGACCGACCCGTCCGACCCGCTGTCCCATCCGACCCGCCGTCCCGTCCGACCCGCCTCCCCACCGATCCATCCCATCCGAAGCCGAGGTAGTCGAGGCTTCGGTCATGCATGACGTACGCATACGCGCTGCGTACGAGCATACGCCCCGCGTACCGAGGCGGTTCAGCCTTCCTATAAATAGAATGCGAGGCTTTCCGAAAATTTTGCTCACTTCTCTCTTTTCTCTCACGATCTTGCCTCGATTTCCGTGCCCGTTCAAACCCGAAGCTTTGGTCTTTTTGCTCAAGTCCCGAGGGTCGATTTTACTCCCGAGATTCCCGAGAAAAATCCATTTCCCGAGACGAAACTCTGCCCGGTTTTCCATCTCGCTTTCTTCAATCAATCAAGTGAGTTCATACCCCTTAATTTACCTTTTAAATGTTCTATAAATTCTTTTATATGCTTTCAAGGGGGGGATACAAGTTAAATACTTATAGTTATTGCTTTAATCACATGTGATTGCATTAATCACATGTGATTAATAACTTGGGAAACCAGTGATTTTATCACTATTCAAACTGTCTATCAAACTGTTTTACTTCAAAATATTTTCCAAACCCATTTACTTTTCAAATTTATTCTACAACTGTGATTTGAACAAATGTTCCTTATACTTAAACTGTGTTAATCAAATCTATGCCTTCAAATTGTTTTATAGATTGACATCAAGTCGATCTTTCTTTAAAAATAATACTTATGTTTCAAATGTCTTATAAATACTTATTTACGCTTTTATATTATAAATTGCATGCCCATATATGTATAGATGTATAAATAATGTTTAAAGGGCTTAGGAAGGTCATCCACCCTATTTCCTTTTTCTCGATTTGGATGTGGTCTGGTGGGATTTCGGGTGACCATCCGAAGGTCATTTCCATATTAATTATATATCAAATATACATATATAGACATAAAAGTACTTCCATATTCATACGTACTAGACGCACCATTAGTAAGTTACCATCGGGGTAACACAGAATCATACTATTACAACTGCTAGATCAATGAGTCAGTTCATTCATGAGTCTATACTAGGAAGAGAATATATGCAACTATACTGTGAGAACATATATACTAGGACGAGAAACATTTCATCACATATGCAAGAATACGATAACAAATGTGATCCACTGTATCGGAGCATGCCTTAAATGTCATGGCCCGAGTTGTAGCCAGAATTCTCTTGGAGGGAGAGCGTTGAGTTTGCGTATAGATCTATACTGGATTGACTATCCTACACCTTGCTGCTAGCTACAGCCGGACCTGCAGGTCTGCGGGTGCCAAACGTCATTCCGTTATTACGACCGTTCTTTATGTCGTTGTTATCAGTCGATAGTATGGTGCAATTATCACATTATACCTTAATATAAATCCGGTTTAAGGTAATTAGTACAGCAGTAGTCACTATAAAACTAAGCTACAGTACTACAATGATTTACCCATTACATATTTTTAGTGAAAACCTCTTTCATTAAAATACTTATGAACTCACCAGCTTAATGCTGATAAACTCTTTCAAAATAACTTGTATTCTCAGGTCATCAGTAGACAGGTACCGATGCCAGCTTTTGAGATGATGGAGCGCACTCAAGACTCATCATATTATTATTTTGATTTACGTTATATTTTTGGTGTCTAAAACTGTACAGAACACGCTTGTATTAAAAATATATATTTAATGCAATGGATGATGTTGTTTGCTTATTTACATTTACTGTGTTGTGATTACCTTACATGACGTCCTCCGCCCCAGAACGTTTCCGCCGTTCTTGGTTTTGGGGTGTGACAGATACAATTTCATACACGCCATCACAAGGTAATGCTTTAAAATAATGAACATTATTAAAGAAAGCATCAATACTACTAGTATTATTATCAAAATAAAAGGTAAAACCTTGTTTATACAATGCATGAAAGGAAATAACATTTCTTGCCATTTCTGGCGAATAATAACACTTATTCAAATCTAATGTAAACCCACTATTTAGCACTAAGGAATAAACTCCTATCTTGGTGACAGGTGAAGCTTTCCTGTTTCCCATGATCAAGTTTATCTTTCCCTGCTCCACATTCTCACTTCTTCTTAGTCCCTGCAAATCACAACATATGTGAATACCACAACCTGTGTCAAGGACCCAAGACTTAGAATGAGGTGAGTTATTAGACAATATAGTGTATATACCTGCATGGTTGGGTTTTACTTTCCCATCCTTCACATCTTACTGGTACTTTGGGCAGTTTCGCTTCCAGTGCGACTTTTCATGACAATAGAAGCATTCAACCTCATTAGGGTTAGCAGAAGGAGTGACAAAACCTTTCTTGGTTTTGCTTGAAGAGGAGCCTTCAAGGGTCTTACCCTTGGTACCCTTAGAAGGGTTCTTTCTCTTCTTCCCTTTGCCATTCTCGATTGCCAAGACATTGGCCGCAGTTGGAGTAGGAGTAGGAGTAGTAACAGCCGACTTACCCTTTAGACCACCTTCCGTGGTTTTCAAGAGTCCCTGAAGTTTGCTGAGGGTAACTTCTTCCTTGTTCATGTGATATGTCATGCGGAATTGATCATAACACGATGGTAAGGAGTGCAAAATGATGTCTATTGTTAACTCCTTGCGGAATTTCACATTCAGCTTCAGTAAGCGGTCCACATACCTTTACATTTTCTGCATGTGGCCCATGATGGGTTCACCATCCTTCATTCGGGTTGTTATCATGGAGGAGATTATTTCATATCGCTCTTGACGTGCACTTTGATGGTAACGGTCCATCAAATCCTGGTGCATCTCAAAAGGATAATAGTCCTCATAGGACTTTTGGAGCTTGGTTGTCATGGTGGCCATCATGATGCATGCTGCTTTTGTAGCATCCCTTTCATGTACCTCATATTTAGCAAGCTCTTCAGGAGTAGCAGTTGGCTCGGGTACCTTTAGCTCCTTGTCGAGAACATATTCTTTGTTCTCATACCGAGTGACCATCCTGATGTTCCTGATCCAATCAGTAAAGTTGGATCCATCGAAGATGACTCTCCCACAAAGATTCATGAGAGAGAAAGAGCTAGTAGGGTTAGAGCCAAAAACATTGTTATTGGAAGAAATCTGAAAGGAAGAGAGAATGGATGAGATTAGATTTAGAGATATTCCTTAATAAAACACCCAAATGTAGTATTAAGGCTAGGACCCAACACAATATTTTATAACTTAGAAGAGGGATGCCGTAATCTAAGCTATAAGATATTTGAAGGAAGGTGAATGACGATTCACCAATTTCCACCATGAAAAAACGAAATTTTAATTAGGTTTTAGTTGGTTTAGAAACTCCTAGTTTCTTTGAGATTCATTGAACTTCCTTCAATGGCATGTTTCAATCTCGAGTGTGCCCTTCAAGTTTTATGACTGGGATGCCGAGGATCACAAAACAAGGTGTGAAGTAACCATGCAAATTACCTGGTACCCTTAATGTATTACCCCTCAATCGATGTGCCGGTTAACCACACACGCTCCATCGATACTATGATAAACATTAAGTCACCCTTTACCTACCTAGCTAAGTTCAAGTTAGTGTGCCGGTTAACCACACACGCTCCACTAACGACTTAAACAAAGTGTAAAGTGTAATTTCATTGATTAGCACCTTATTCACATTTTCCTTAAATAACTAAGATTGGGAATGCAATAAAGTTTAGTTACTTTAGTATCATCATTATACTTTTAATGAGAATTTATAAGTCCTTGTCCTACCCGTTCGGCTAACGACCCTCCATTGATCAAGGAAGCAGTGGGTGAGAGTGGACACCCATTAAGTTGCCATTTTATAGGCAACAACCTTATAACCCCCTTATAGATCGACTTCGTGAATGAGACGTACTAGCGGTAAGACGACTTTGATCTTATACATATATATTATTATTAACTTATAATATTATAAGTATAAGGGTTGAATTTGAACTTTTAAAATTCTAAGCGTTGGAACTAAAGTTTTAATCATGACTTTACTTGTTCCAAAACTTGAGGGCAAGTTTTGTAAACTTTCAAAACTTTTCATTTCTTATAACTTATGAAGTTAATTTAGTATTAAAATGAAGACTCTTCATTTTTCTAACTCTTGTGTTCTTTTAATGGTTTTAATTCAAGTGTGACTCTTGGTTTTCCATAACTTGAGGACAAGTTATGGACTCCATTAAAACAGATTATGATCAAGAATTAAACTACCAAGTAGGTTACAAACAATTCCTATGATCATCTAATCTTCATAAGTTCATGAACATGAATATAAACATTTCAAGAATCATAAATTACTCATAAACTTGTAATTTTTTTTTATTATAGCCAATGTAAATGGATTAGCATAGACATTACACCATCTAAAATAAGTTTTATAACACCAAAACAGTTTAGGGTAATGTTTCTAGTCCATTTCCAGCAGCAAAAGTCGAAAATCTACATTTTGAGGCTCCTACTCGTCGAGTGCACGAACCTACTCGGCGAGTAGGATGAAGATACACATGAACTCGGCGAGTCCCCCATGGACTCGGCGAGTTCATCAGGCAGACAACAAGATTTCGACTTTTTTCTAATATTTTGCATCAAGTATCAAACAAACAAGCCTAGGCTCTGATACCACTGATGGGTTTTGAGCATTCTAACACTCCTATGGTGTACATTCAACCCTAATAAACCTTGGATCTATGTTTGACTAAGATACATGCAAATAATTATTTTTCCAAGGTTCTTATCCTATCTAGCATGGCATGGGGAACTTGAATCAAATAAAGCTAGAAGAATTACTTACCTTGTAGTTGTAGTTGATTGCTTGGAGTTTTAGATTCTAGCACCAATAGTGTGGATGCCTCAAATGGAATCACAAATCACCATAAACTTTGGAACCTTGAGAGAATAGTCACAACTATCTTGAAATCGGCCCTCTTGCTTTACTTACATCAACTAGTGTAATTTCAAGACCCAAAGCCCCCTTTATGTAGTGTGGTGGATTAGGGTTACATCCATGTAAACCCTAATACCCATGTCTCTTCATTTGCATGAGATCCATGGGTTAAAGCTCCATGGAGTATCCGTGGACTTTCCATGCAAGCCTAGCCCATTCCAAATAAGCATTAGCCTACACTATATAAATATAGGAGCCCATATTTAATTAGTAATACTTTTGATCTCTAAATTAATCCTAGATTAATTATAGATCAATAATAATTAAATAATATGATCTTATATTAATATATTAGAACTTATAATATATTAATAAATCATAACTTATACTATTCTCCAAAGATTATCTATAAATTGTTCGGGTGAAGTGCAACCCAAATGGACCATGCCGGGTCGGGTCAAGTACATACCAAATATAGGTATGGACTTAGACACTATATCCAACACTAAATGTTTTTAACGAGGTCCATAATTTGTCCTCAAGTTATGGATTAGCAAAAGTCTTTCTTTTAAATTCCTTTAAAGAACACATAAGCTACATAAAATGAAGAGTCTTCATTTGAATAAACCATTAACTCATAAGTTATGAAGTTGAAAAGTTTTGACTAGTTACAAAACTTGCCCTCAAGTTTTGGAACATGTAAAGTCATTTTAGAAAACTTTAGTTCCAACCCCTAGAATTTTAAAAGTTAAAATTCAACCTTTATACTTTATAATATTCTAAGTTAATAATATATATATATATATATATATATATATATATATATATATATATATATATATATATATATATGTGTGTGTGTGTGTGTGTGTATGTATAAGAACAAGTCGTTTTACCATTAGTAGGCCTCATTCACAAAGTCGGTCTATAAGGGCGGTATAAGGTTGTTGCCTATAAAATGGCAGCTTAATGGGTGTCCATTCTCACCCACCGCTTCCTTGACCGGTGGAGGGTCATTAGCCGAACGAGTAGGACAATGACTTTAATTCTCTTTAAAAGTATAATGATTACTATAAAGTAACTAAATGTTTTCAAAAATTTTCAATCTTAGTTGCTTTAGGAAAATGTGAATTTGGTGCTAACCTATGAAATTACACTTTGTACCTTGCTTATGTCGTTAGTGGAGTGTGTGTGGTTAACTGACACACTAACTTGTATTTAACAAGGTTTGCAAAGGGTGGATTAAGGTTTATCATAGACCGGTGGAGCGCGTGTGGTTAACCGGCACATCGATTAGGTGATAAACATTAAGAGTACCAAGTAATTTGCATGGTTATTCACACCTTGTTTTGTGATCCTTGGCATCCCAATCACAAAACCTGAAGGGCACAGTCGAGATTGAAACATGACATTGAAAAGTTCATTGAATCTCAAATGAATCTAGGAGTTTCAAAAACCAATTAAAACCTAATAATTCATTTTGTTTTTCATGGTGTAAATTGGTGAATCGTCATTCACCTACCTTCAAATATTTTATAGCTTGGATTACGACATCCCTTTTCTAAGTTATAAAATATTGTGTTGGGCCATAGCCTTAATATTACATTTGGGTGTCTTATTAAGGACTATTTTCATATCTAATCTAAAACTTTTCTTTCTTCTTTTTCAGATGTCTTCCAACAATGCTGCTTCTGGCTCAAACCCTACCGACTCCTTCTCTCTCATGAACCTTTGTGGGAGAGTCATCTTTGATGGGACTAATTTCAATGATTTGATAAGGAACATAAGGATGGTAACTCACCATGAGGACAAGGAGTATGTCCTCTACAAGGAGTTGAAGGATCTTGATGAGTCTACTGCTACTCCCAAGGAGATCGCTGACTTTAGGGCACATGAGAGAGATGCTACCAAAGTGGAATGTATGATGTTGTCCACGATGATAACCCGGCTCCTAAAGTCCTATGAGGACTTTTATCCTTTTTCGATGCACCAAGATTTGATGGACAGATACCAGCAGAGTGCTCGTCAAGAGCAATATGAAATAATCTCCTCCATGATAACAACCCGAATGAAGGATGGTGAACCCATCAAGGGCCACATGCAGAAAATGCAAAGGTTTGTGGACCGTCTGCTAAAGTTGAATGTGAACTTTCCCGAGGAGTTGGCTATTGATATCAGACTACACTCCTTACCTTCTTGTTATGATCAATTTCGAGTGACCTATCATATGAACAAGGAGGAGGTCACACTCAGCAAACTTCAAGGACTTTTGAAGACCGCCGAAAGTGGTCTTAAAAGTAAACCAGTTGTTACCACCCCTACTCTCCCACCGCCCCTGTTCTGACTATCGGGCAAGGTAGAGGAAGAAGAGGAAGAGCCCTTCGAAGGGTACCAAGGGAATTTCCCTTGATGGTTCCTCTTCAAGTAGAACCAAATGTGGTTCTGTCAGTCCTTCTGCCAACCCTAAAGAGGTTGAATGCTTCTATTGCCATGAAAAGGCTCACTAGAAGCGAAACTTCCCAAAGTACTTGCAAGATGTTAAGGATGGGAATGTAAAAACCAACAATGCTGGAATTTACACTATATGAAAAAGTCAGCTTTCACTGGTACCTGTACGAGGGGTGAAGGTTTTTTTGGATCTTGTACGTGTGTAGACCCTTCAGAGCCGCCACAAGGGATGCTAACCGCTTCTATGTGACTTTTACTGATGATTACCATAGATATGGTTAGGTCTACTTAATCAAGCATAAGTCAGAAACCTTTGAAAAATTCAAAGAGTTTAAACAGGAAGTGGAGAATCAACTAGGCAGGAACATTAAGATGCTTCGATCTGATCGAGGTGGAGAGTATCTTAGTATAAAGTTCCTTGACTATCTTAAGGAATGTGGGATTATTTCACAATTGACACCTCCCAGAACAACACAACTTAATGGTGTGGTTGAGAGGCGTAATCGAACCTGGTTGGACATTGTTTGTTTAATGATGAGTCGAGCTTCGCTACCAATCTCTTTTTGGGGGTATGCCTTAGAGACTGCCGCCCATATTCTTAGTCTAGTCCCTACCAAAAAGGTTGCTATAACACCTCACGAGATGTGGACTGGGAAAGTTCCCAATTTGGACCACATAAAGATTTGCGGTTGTGATGCTTTCGTGAGGCGCGAGACTCACGATAAGATCGAACCTCGAAGTGAGCGGTGTCTTTTCATCGGCTACCCGTATAAATCCTTTGGTTACCTCTTCTATAGACCCAGTGATAATGTGGTCTTTATATCAAGGAGAGGAGTCTTTTGCGAGAGAGATAGATAGAGAGAGAGAGAGAGAGAGAGAGTTCTTAAGCCAAGGAAACAGTGGGAGGAAAATTGACCTTGAAGAAATTCAAGAGTTAAGTGGTGAAGGAACCTCAAACCCTAGCAATCAACCCGAATAGGAAAATTCTGTTGATCCAACTGATGAGCTTGTACCTCTAAGGCGTTCCATGAGAGTTAGGAATGCACCTGAGCGTTACTATGGTTTCCATATTACTGCGAAAGGTGATACACTTATTAGTGATAGTACACTGGTAACTTTGGATGAACCTAACAGCTACATGGAAGCCATGGCAGGCCCCGAGTCTGCTAAATGGAATGAGGCAATGGACAGTGAGATACAGTCCATGTATGACAATCAAGTTTGGAACTTTGTTGATAATGTCCGAGGTCATACGGCAGTCGGGTGCAAATGAATCTTCAAGAAGAAGACTGACATGGATGGTAATGTACACACTTACAAGGCGCAACTGGTTGCAAAGGGCTTTTCTCAAACTCCGGGAGTCGATTATGATGAGACCTTTTCAGCAGTAGCGAAGATAAAGTCTATTAGGGTTATGCTAGCCATTGCTGCATTTCATGATTATGAAATATGGAAAATGGATGTCAAAACTACTTTCCTTAATGGAAAGTTGGCTGAGGATGTTTACATGAGTTCGCCAGAGGGTTTTGTCAGCGTAGAGTACCCTAATAGAGTGTGTAAGCTTGAGAAATCCATCTATGGATTGAAACAAGCACCTCGAGATGGAATCTTTGTTTCGATGAGAAAGTCAAAGAGCTTGGTTTTTCGAGGAGCGAAGATGAGTCCTGTGTATATGTCAAGGTTAGTGGGAGCATAGTTAGCTTTTTGGTACTGTATGTGGATGACATACAACTCATAGCAAATGACATCCCAACTCTGTAGGAAGTAAAGTCCTTGCTTGGGAAGTGTTTCGCTATGAAGGACCTTGGAGAAGCTGCCTATATCCTAGGGATACGGATTTTGAGAGACAGGAGTAAGAGACTAATTGGACTTAGTCAAAGTACCTACTTGGATAAGGTGCTGAATAGGTTCAGCATGCAGGATTCCAAGAAAGGAGAGTTACCGATCTAGAGTAACGCCGAACTGAGTAAGACGCAGAGCTCGAGTACAGAGGCTGAGATAGCTGAGATGAGTCGTGTATGGTATGCTTCCGTTGTAGGCTCGATCATGTATGCTATCACTTGTACTCGTCCTGATGTGGCCTTTGCTTTGAGCATGGTCAGCGGATATCAGGGGAACCCTGGTAAGGCTCACTGGACTGCCGTAAAGAACATTCTCAAGTACCTGCAGAGGACTAAGGACTGGGTCCTTACCCCCAGTGGGAGTGATGACTTGAGAGTGGTAGCATATAGTGATGCTAGCTTCCAGACTGATAGGGATAATTTCCGCTCTTAGTCAGGCTGGGTCTTTACCTTAAACGAAGTACCAATTACTTGGAAAAGTTCCAAGCAGGAGAGAGTGGCTGATTCAACTTGCGAATTAGAGTACATAGCAGCAAGCGAGGCAGCAAAGGAGGCAATATTTCTGAAGAACTTCATTGGAGACCAGTAGTACCAACTATAAAGGTGCCTATGGAGATTTTCTGTGATAGTGAAAGTGCAGTTGCCTTAGCCAAGGAACCAAGACATCACGAGAGATCCAGACACATCGACAGAAAATACCATTTCATTAGACATCGAATAGAGGAAGGACTCCTCATGGCAAAAAGGGTATCATCGGATGAGAACCAAGCAGATCCCCTCACGAAGGGACTAGGTAGGGTTAAGCATCTTCAGCATGCGATGCGCATTGGGCTAAAGGATGATATTAGTTTTAGAAATTAGATAGCTTTTGAAATTTGTAAAGTGTAATTGACATTTGATGATAAATAAACGTTGTTGTTTATTTATAAGTAAAGGGTTGCTATCTTCTGTCAATCGTTTACTATCATTTCATTCTTGCAAGATTTGACTTCCACAATAATTATGTTATGGTATATCATATTATTCAAACCATCTACAGTTAATCATACTTTGGAAGTAGGTAATGCGACAAGACTTTCATGAAGGGTCTGCAGTTTTTCTGGGACAAAGGGGTTGCAGTGTTCATGAGTACTCCTGGAATAGCGATTCGAGTATTCGATTCAACCCAGGCTCAGTTGTATCACTTCATTTAATTTATCTCAAGTGATCGTGAGACGGTAATATCATATAAGTCTTCAAACCTAGAGATATGAGTTGTTGACTATGAGTTGGTTATACATTGATTTTACAAAAACGCATTGGTAACTTGATGTTATAAAACGTGCCTTTGTGTATGATTCAACAAGTAGTGGAACAAACATATGAGTCAAATTTTATATATTCTTTTTAGTCCTTGGAGGATTAAAAGCGATATCTAGGCCCCTCGATGATTTTGTTTTGACCTATGTACCAGGCCCGGTCAGAAATAAATTGATGTGTTCGATTAAGTTTTATGTTAAACAAATCGGAAATCGGGAAACAAACTGTCGGAAAATGAGTACGAAATTGTTCCATGTATTTATCTGGCTGATATCTTGAGAGCAGAGGATTATATGATCACTTATCTTAAATGACACATCATCTTAGTTCCGCTAGACTTTGAAAGAGCTACGATTGATGATCGGTTCCTGAAGTCATACTGGCAGTAATAGTTATTAGACTTATCCAAGTGGGAAACTGTTGGACAAGGTGTCTAAGTCCATAACTATTTCTGGGATGTACTTGACCTAGTTGGCATGGTCCATTTGGGTTGCATGGCATCATGATAATTGGATATACAAAATGAGAAGAATGACACTTATGATTTGTTAATATATTATAAGTTATAATATAATAATATGAAATCATATTATTTAATTAGTATTGATTAAGAATTAATATGAAATTAATTTTTTGATCAAAAGGAGACTAATTAAATATATGGGGTTGATTATGCAAATCATCTATTCTTATATAGTGGGCTAATGATCCATGGTTTATTAAATTGGGCTAAAACCCATTGGGTGCGCCATAGATGCTCCATGGAGGTTAAAACCCATGGATCATGGAGGAAATGAAAAACCATGTCAATTAGGGTTTACATGGTGTAACCTTACTTGTGACACGCTATATAAAGACCCCATATGCTAGCAAAATCGGACTAAGTGAAGAACAAGAGGGCTAGCCAATTTTGAGTGATAATGTACTTCTCTCAAAGTTATTCCAAGAGTTGTGGTGTTGTGTGAAACATTTGAGGCATTACATTTGGGGTACTTGGCTCACAAAGTTCTTAAGGAATCCAAGCAACGAGAAAGGTATGTTCTTCTACTAGCTTTTATGTTTCAAGTTCCCCATGGCATGCTAGTTAGGTTAAGAACCTTAGAAAAATCAAATTTGCATGTATCTTAGTAAAACATAGTTCCAAGGTTTCTGGGGTTGCATGTACTCCATAGGAGTGTTAGAATGCTCTAAACCCTTCAAACAGATCGACTGGAAACTATTCCAATGATGCTCTTTTCACAATTCTGAATTATTGTCACTACTAAAAAGCGTTAGAATTCCAACCTTACATGCATTGACCTTCTGTGATGTCAAGGCTTCAAAGTCATAGAGACTTAGATAATGATAGTATAGAATGCTTCATTGGAACTTTGTTACTAAAACCAATTCCAGGGTAATAAAGTCTCAAATTCAAGGTACACTCCTTGAACCCCTTTGTTGATTTAAAGTTTCCAACTTACATGTACATTTTAGTAATCAACTCTCACTATGGAAACATTTCCATATTCCTATATTACCATTAATTCTGTTCAAGAATCATCTCAATCCAAAATCATGTCAATATGGTCTGTCCAAATAAATAATATACTTCCAACTGTCCACAAGCAACCAATCTTTAGCAAACTTCATAATGTTCTTTCCAATTGTTTAACAACTTTAGTCACACAAAGTTCTAGTCTGTTTCCCTCTCAATACCCAAGGCATTTGGAAAAATCGAAACAAGTGAACCATATGTAATCGATCCTATATTTGAAGCATATGGGACTCGATTCAATATGTTTTACATAAGAACCTTGTATCTCTTGCTATAGGATTTCCACATATAGAATTTCCTATGCTGAATCATTTCAGCATGATATTCATATATGTCCATGACTATGTTCTATTAAATCCTTCAATCTAAACTTTTAGATTTGAAATGGAGTATGAGTGCCCTCTCCCTTAAATCTATCATAAAGGAACAATTCCCAAACTTTGCAACTTGCAAATTGAAAACTTTATTTCCTACAATTAGTATTGCCAACTTGCAACACTTATCATAACAATTATGCTCCTACTAGCTTTGACATGTATCCAGAAATCAACTGGACTTCTAGAAATCAATACTCTTGACTTTCTTACTAAAGTGCAGAATGATATGTGATGCTCAGATATGTCTCTAAATAGACTTCCTCACCTTCATTAGATAACTTATGTGTGTGTTTAAACCCTTTCACAACTTATAACTGTATGTCTTGAATGTTAAACAATTCCTTTCCATTTCTCATAATTTGAAATATGAAGAGGGATGTCGTAATCACATTACGAATTTGAGAACACAATTAACACAACCACTAACCGTAATGGTGTTTATTAGATTTCTAAAATCTTCTAGCGAAAGTGTTTCCTCATAATTATTCTCATAAATTAGACTAAAACCTTTTGCCATCAAGATTTTATGGTGTATACGTTCCCATCCATGTGAATTTATCATTTCCAACCTACAATCATAAAATAAGGTTTATGATGAAACTAAATTGAAATTTAGTATTCCTATATCGACTGAACTTCGTTATTCTAAATTTCTTGCCCTCTGGTAGCACAAGGGCCTACCAGTGCTTTCGTGTTGTTAAATAGCTCATCCATATTGATCAACGTACTTGCATTGACCAACATGATTTGCTTTTTTGCAATCAAATGAGAACCATAGAAATCATAAGCATTGCCAACTCAACTGGAAGGTGCACAGAAAGAAGAATGTGTGAACTTAACATGATAGGTTGCCAAGCTCGGGTCGTGTGCTAGTGATAACTAAAAGATTTATTGTCGACTGACTCTTGAAACTCTCAAGATCAGTAAGACTCCCACTAACTTTTTGACATATAGGTTTCTCTCTCAAGGAATATTCCTTGATGAGTTAAAACAAATATTCAAAAATACGTGTGGATTCCCAATAACGAAACACATCATAGAATTGGTCTTAGTCCATTCATTTTTTCGATCACAACTTCCAATTACAAATATGCTAGAGTAAGAAAACATTATTACTCCACATTTCATGAGGAGTTATAAACCTACTTAGTAAGAAATAAGTTTTCAAGATACGATCTGTAGTAACTAGAGCATGCCACTAAAACTTGATTGGAAACAAAGTATGACTCATCTCTCGATTAAAGCATTTCAACACTATCTGATTCCTCTTCTCAGTTGTACAATTTCACTAAGATGCTGTTCGAGGATCAATTGTGATATAGTTCCATAATTATTACGATGATCATAAAACATGATACTAAAGTACTCTCCTTTCCTTCAGATTGAAAAACCTTTTATCTTTCTTCATAACAGATTCTTCTTATTCGTTCTGTTACCCTTTGAAAATTTTTAAAGCATCATAATTATGCTTAATCTTATAAACATAACGATATTTACTAAAACATCAGTAAATCATGATGAATAGAGTTATCGTCCTTTGTGGTGGATCTGAAGAGTCTATATCAATATGTACTAGATCCATATGTCCTTCACTTTGACACACATAAACATGTGATCAATAAATCAATCATAATCTTCTAACGATCAAGATTCTCAAACATCACATAATTTCAATTGCATGACTCCAAGATTCTATCTAATTGAAATTGGTGATAAGAATTCCTTTTCACTTGGTTAACCATGACACTACCACAAACGATATAGTTAAGAATCAAATCCATAATTAACATTGCTAATAATAGAAATGCAACGAACACTTTCATAAATATAAAGTAAGTCAGCTAGATAAACTAAAATTTCACTTTTATTGATAATAAATGAAAAATTAGAACTTGTCCTTACAATGCATAAAATGAAAACTATGTTTCTAGACATCTCCTAAGCAATCTATTAAATTATCCTAGCTCCAAAGTCGTAGTTTCCAAAATCTGATCATCGAACCATGCGACCGAAATCATCTCTCATGATCAGATTCAGTTCATTATTCTTAGGTTTCCTTCTTTCTCTTAGATCCAACAAAACATCAAAATGTGATCATCACATCATGTATTAAGAGTATATGAATAGGAACTTGTTAAGATAATAGAGTTAGATAATGGATGTACCTGAAGTAGAGTCACATGACTTGACTTTACCATCTCTGAGATCTTTTAGGTAGTCAGGGCAGCTTCGCAACCAATGTCCCTTCAATTGGTAATATAAACATATGGACCTTTTAGGGTTAGCACATGGAACTATCTCAGAACTATCCTTTCCCTTTACCATATGATCAAACAGTTTGACGTTGGTCAATCCCTTTCCATTGGGAAGAGAAATCTGTTTTGGACCACCATTGGCACTGTCCATGGAAACTTTGGAATTAGACCTTTCAAGCACTTTTCTTCATTTGTACTCTTATGCGTTCGGCTTCAACAACAATCAACATTTGGGTTAGATCAATTAAGGTCATGTCGATATTCATCATATGAAAATTCTCAATGAACTAACCATATGACGTAGGAAGTGAAAGAAGGACCAAATCAATGGCTTGATCCTTTGGGAAAACGACACCTACTCTATCTAACTTCTCAGTGGACGATTTTGTTTCCTAAGAGTTCAACCGGTAAGTCTACGCCAACCTATGCACTACACTATGCCACTCCCTGGCCATATCATCATCCTACTAAAACCATAATCCAATTCCTTGATCCAACCGATCTCTACCAGGTCTCACCTACATTGTAATAATCACACGGGCCTCTCCCACATCTGCCACCTAGTCTATACCAATGAACGGGCCACACCCATGGGTCTCACCCCATCGAGGGCTACACATGCCCAACCTGGCCTCAAACCCTAATGGTTCTCCTCCCATAACATATAGAAGATCTCGGACCATACTTTCTGCTATGCCCAAGGCACAAGCCGATCCTCCATTATACTCACAACCACTCTAATAATGGCCTACCTCAATCTGGTGAATGCCACGATCCCATCACAGTTTTACAACCCGTCTAACCTACTGTGGTTACCGTCAATGGTCTTACCATACCTCTAACATATCAACCCCAATCATCATGAGTCGAACATGCATCCAACTGAATCCAAATCCGATGTTCGGGTCATGCTTCAAGCCCCATTGTCTTCATCAAACAAGAATAGACAGCGAGGCTCTAACACAACCCTCAACCTGGATCCATCCACATGCCTGCCATACAACACAAACAAGACATAAACCAGCTGTTGGAAGTTTCCTGAACTCCCATATTACAAAACTTCAATCCAGACAATGGTGGTTGTCGAGGCCAACAAAATTAATAACCCTAAATCTTTTACACCAAAACAATGTATAGTGGTAAAGGATCGAATCCGCGACGATTGATTCAATTTTGTAACTCTATGAAAAATCTCTTTGTAGAAATACTTGTATTTGACAATAAAAAAAAAATTAGGGTTTTGATATTTTGAAATACTTGAAATAAAACTAGAATTAGACTAAGATTTAAATGGACAATTCAACAAAAATAAGAGTTTGATCTAAGATCAATAAGGGAAGGATCGTTGACTTAAGTTTTCCTCAATTTGACTTTTTATGAACATATCATTAGAATCCAATGGTGTAATACTTGTTTTAAATCCTTAATTTGGATATAGTAATCCAAGAACCTTGAGATTACCTAGAATTTTATTAGTTGTTAAAATGGTTAGAGAAGCTCATAAGAATTTCCTTAGTCAAAGTCGCAATTTCCATTAAGCATGTAATTAGTGAAAGTCAACTCGCATTAAGAACCAAAAAGTCACCAAATCTAAGAGGAGTCAATTGTTTTCACCACCATATTGGAGAAAATATTTTTATGATTGTGTGCAGTAAAACTAACACAAAAATCACTTGTTGCTTGCTAATTTGAGGATCATTTACCTAATCAAGAAATTAGCCAACTAATCACCACAAGTACATTTAAACTCATGAATAAAAATATACAAGTAGTAATAAGATGTTAAAACATAAAACATTCTCATAAGGTGTCACACCCCAAAACCACGAACGGCAGAAACGTTCAGGGGTGGAGGATAGTATCACAACAGTGTAATATAATAAACAAGCAACAACATCATCCATTGCATTATAAGTAGAGTTTTAATACATGTGTGTTCTTTCATTGTAATAAGACACCAAAAATATACAATCAAAATAAAAGACGAGACTTGTCTGCTCCGTCTTCTCAAAACCTGGCCATCGTACCTGTCTACTGTTGACCTGAGAATACAAGTTATTTTGAAAGAGAGTATCAGCTTTAAAGCTGGTGAATTCATAAGTATTTAAGTGTCATTGTCTTGCTTTGAAAGGATGTTTTAAAAGTCATGCAAACCTTTAAATGAAAATGTTGATATATGTTGGGTTGCAGATTCGTTTAGTATTGCGTCATTGGGCTCGGTTAAAAGTCCAATTACTTTGTACTCCGGTTTGGGCCTGTCCAACCGTGAGCCTGTTAGGTTTACTATATAACAATATGCTTGCATGCATATTAGGTTAACGATCTAGAATACAATAGAGAGAATTACGATAGCTTTGATTTTCTTTATCGTTCCTCTAAACCTTCTAACCCTCTACAGTTGATGTTTTTTGTCGAGCTCTTCTGAGGGTTGTTTTATAATCATTCGACACGTTTGATTCATTCTTGAGTTGTTTATTGTTTTCGTGTTCTTGCTGTTTAATCTTTATTTTACCTGTTTGAGATCTAATCAATCTTCAAGATTAAGTTTTAATCTTATCAATTGGTATCAGAGCAGGAGGCTGTGTAATCGATACACTTCTTTTCTGTGAAAAAGGTTTTAATTAGGGTTTTCCGCAATTACTGATATTTATTGAGCCGTCATCTCATTATTGACGTATCTTGATATTTATTGTTTTGCCCTAATTTGATTTATTACAAGTCTGATCTTTGAATAGGTTATTCGATCATAATGGACGAGTCGCAATCGAATCCCATCAATATTTCCAACAGCATTGGATCAACCACGAAGATTCCCATCCTATACACCCATGATTATGAAGTTTGGGCACATCACTTTGAGGATTATGTTATAGGATCTGAGGATAATGGATACCTCATCTGGGAAGCAATTGTTAATGGACCATTTTCTCACTCTGCAACTTCAACGATTATTAAAACTCAAAAGGAGTATAATGATCTACTGAAAGATGTTAAAGATATTGCGCAAGATGAAAAAGATAAATTTCAGTGTAATATCAAGGCGTTAAGATTGATCAGATTCGCCCTTCAGTCCGACACTTTCAGGTTGTTAAGCTCATGCACGACGGCAAAATAGATTTGGGATAGGCTACGTGAATTATACTCTACAGACGAGGATCTTGAACACTCCATCCAAACCTTACTCTTGTCTGAGTTTGGAGAATTCAGGCAAGGAGCCGAAGAAACTGTGACCCAAACGTTCGATCGCTTCAATCATCTTCTCAGCAAGATGATCAAACATGACATCGAAAGGAAGCTTATTGAGCAGAAGGTTACGTTTTTAAATGGTCTAAGATTAGAGTGGAGAGCAGTGGTGTCTACAGTTAAAGCCCATGAGCAATTTAAATCATATTCCTTGGCGAAACTGGTGGGTATTCTCAAATCTCAGGAGAAGATTGTGTTGCAGGAAAAGAATGTGGTTTCAAGCCTAGGTTCGTTGGCCCTCCTGTCCAAAAGTAAAGCTGTAATGGAGGACGAAGACCTCAACTTGGAGGATTATGACCTCACATCTGAAGATTATGCTATGATGGTGTCTAACCCCAAGAGGTTCATCAAGAAGAGATTCCCCAACAACAAAAACCGAAACTGGTAGGGGAGTTATAGCTCAGAAAAGGTTAAAGATGAACCAAAGGTTGAAGAGTCTAAGAAGGAACCGAAGGCAGAAGGTGATTCTGGAGTAAGCTGCTACTATTGTGGGGGAAAGAACCACTATGCAAAGGATTGCGTCCTCAAAAAGATGGCTGAAAAGGATGAGGAAAAGGATGAGGAAGCTTTGCTGCAGAAAAAGCTTGATGAGATAAGGAAGAAGAAATCTACCGCTAACCCTTCCATGAATGCTCTAATTGTGCAGGGTTCGGTTGCTGATGACGAGTTCGGTGGCGTGGAAGTTTGGTCAACCGACTCTGAAGACGATGAAGTGAGGAAGCCTTCTCATGGAAAGGCTTGTGTGGCAAAAGAGGAAAAGCAGTGGAGGAAGGTGCTTGATGGTGTCTGAAGTATCTCAAATGAGGGGATACAATACTGATGGTGGGAGCAATGAACCGAAGGAGCAACAGGATATGTGCTTTACAGCCAAACCGCTCAGCGTACAGTTCAACGAGCTCGATGAACTAATCAAGAAGGTACAATCGGTTTTTGTCTCATTTAAAGTTCCACAATGCTCATATGAAAAAGAACTAAAAAGTGTTAATTCTCGAATCTCTCATCTAGATAGTAGTTTAACTCAAACTCGAGTCACCAATTCTAACCTAACTGATCAATTAAGCAGGGTGTCTTTGAAGAGTGAGGAACGGCGCATGTGAATCGAATTGAAGGAGTCGGAATTAGTCAAAATAAAAGATGAAAACATTTATTTACAAAGAGACAATTTAAAGCTTTTAAAACAGCGAAATGTTTTTTGTTTGATTGCAAAACGTCTTTACGCTAATATTACTCAGCTTCATTTGGATTGTGAAATAGGACAAAAGATTCATCGCATGATTTTGCCCTTCCTTGAGTTTAAGGAGGACGAAATTGATGCTGAAGCATATAATTGTGAAAGTGTGATATCATCTGAGGACGTTAATCCGACTTATATGTATGGACTAGACAAAATAGAATCTTTCATTAAATCCAAGGACCATAAGGACATGCTCAAAAACCTTTTGGATGAAAATGATAGACTGAAACTGAGAACCGAAACCATACAAAAATTTGACTCTTTATACGCCAACTTAAGCTCAGAAAACAAAATTGATGTTGAAAATGCATCTGAGCTTAATGAGGATGACAATATGAGTGAAATTTCTGTAGAGGACACGGTTGACTGCTCAGAATTTGTGAAAAGCGAACCTGAAAACCACAAGAATCTAATTTCAGAAAATTCAGTGGAGTTCGCTCGATTGTCCCAACAAAAGTCCCCGATCTTAGCAGAGAAAGCCATTGTATATCAAAAGGTTAGGACCACTCCAAATCAAGTGCACAAGGTCACAGGAGTAACCGAACATCAGACTGCTGAACTCACAGCAATTGTAAATGAAGACAATGCTGATGGCTGCGATGAGTTCTTCTGGTCAGCTCCAATCGATAATGCTGATGAAACGGTAGGCTTATCTGAAAGGAACTCATGGAAAAGTAAAGGTAGATACGTGCCATAACCCTTGAACAAGCCTGATAATTTTGATGTGCCAAGTACCAGTGGTACGAAAGACATTCCTCAAGAAAATGGAAGTTCGGCAAAAGAAGACATTCCCTCTAGTTCCTCAGTTCAAAGTGAAACTTCCTCAGTTCAAAGTGAACCAGCCAAAGAAAAACCGAAACCAAAAGCCAACATCCATCATCAACCAAAGCAGATGAGAAATCAGAAACGTCAAAGGAATCAGAGATACAGGAAGAATCTCTCTTAAAGAAAACAGTTCTGGCAATCCCAGAATGTATATTTCTCACATCAAGACAAGAACCTAAAGTTTGAGAATAATCCCGTTGAAATGCACGAGAGTCGCAACAACCGAAAGCAAAGGTTCGGTTCAGAAAAGAATACCAACCGAAAGCAAAGGTTCGGTTCAGAGAATGACTCCAACCGAAAGCAAAGGTTTGGTTCTGAAATCAAAAGAGATCAAAACTCTAAGGTCAGTCCCACCAATGATCAAAAACAAAAGGGTCACCTAGAGTCTTCAGCCAAGAAGTCATCTCAATCTAAGCTCTCTCATTCTCACTCATCTAATTCTTCTAATTCTTCCAATTCATCTCCATCTCGCTCTAAAGTCCATTCTGTTCATTCTCAAAAATCTCATTCGTCAGCTGAACAAAAAGGCAAACAGAAGGTTTCAGCATCCAAACCAGAATCTAAACCGAACGCACCTAATCCTAATAAAATCAAAGTTTTTACCATTAAAAGGAAAGATGAAACAACACTAATAAAATGAACATATCTGGTTGATATCTCTCTTACTATTCCTGTTCCTGTGAAAAGCTCACGTGGACCCAAGAAACTTTGGGTTCCTAAATCTACTTAACTTTTGCAGGTTATTAGTGACGAGCAGTTTGACGAAGAATGGTACATCGATAGTGGCTGCTCGCGTCAGATGACAGGGAGGAAAGAAGAGCTGAGGGAATACAGGTCTCTTTCAAATGGTGGCAACGTCAAGTTTGGAAAGAACTCCTTCGGCACCATAAAGGGATACGGAATGATTACTAATGGTGATTTCACGATAAGAAAGGTTGCATATGTGGAAGGACTACAACACAACCTCATCAGTGTATCTCAGCTTGTTGGAGGTACCGGTCTCAAAGTCTCATTCGAAGATGAAGGTTCTGAAATTATTGAGAAGAAGACAAAGAAAGTTATTCTCAAATCGGAGCGTAAGGGTGAAATGTTTACTCTAAACCTCAAACCCATCAAAGGAAACCCAGCTATCTACCTGTTATCAAAAGCACAATCTGACGAAAGCTGGTTGTGGCACCGAAGACTCTCTCATCTCAACTTTAAAGATATCAACAAACTTGTCACTAGAGGTCATGTTCGAGGTCTTCCATTGCTCAAGTATGATAGAGATCATTTGTGTGCTACATGTGAAATGGGGAAGCAGAGTTGTCAAAGTCATCCATCTATAAAAAACACTAAAGTTGTTGAACCACTTGAATTACTTCATATTGATTTGTGTGGTCCATCATCTATTGAAAGCATCGGTGGTAGCAAGTATATTCTTGTTATTGTTGATGACTTTTCGCGGTTTACATGGGTGTTCTTTCTAAAGCTTAAATCTGAAGCGACTCATAAGCTGAAAGTGTTCATCAAGCAGATTGAAGTATAGCTCAAGAAGGTTGTTCGCAACATCAGGAGCGACAATGGTCTGGAATTCAAAAATAGAGAATTTGAAGAATTCCTGGCAGAAAAGGGAATAAGTCACAACTTCTCAGCTCCCTACACACCTCAACAGAACGAAATTGTCGAAAGACGAAACCGATCTTTATGTGAAACTGCCCGAACCATGCTAAGTTTCGCTTCCTTACCTCTTTATTTTTGGGCTGACGCTATTTCTGCTGCTTGTTTTACACAGAACAGGTCTTATCTCAACAAGCGATTGACGCTCACACCTTATGAGATTCTCAACAATAGGAAGCCCAATGTAAAATTTTTCCATGTGTTCGGCTCACGGTGTTTCATCTTTAACTCTAAAGAACACCGCAACAAGTTCGATGTCAAAGCCGACGAGGGAATCTTTCTGGGCTACTCTCTCACCTCCAAAGCATACAGAGTATTAAACAAGCGTTCGAGGAAAATCGAAGAGACTTATTACGTGACTTTCAATGATAGCTATGTCAAAAAGCTACAGGCCAAAGAAGACACAGCTGGGGAAATTTTTCCTCAAACTGGCCAAGTCACAGTCTCGATCGCTAATCTATTCGAGAAGTTTATGGAGCTATTTGACGAACCAGAGAAAGCCACTCTCTCAGAAGCAGGCGCAGCAGACAACAAAGGTAGACCTTATGAAGCAAATTGTCGAAGAAGCTGCCAGAAGAATGAATGAAGGAGGATCAAATTCTGACGAACCTCCATCAAACAATGGTTCAGTCGAGGGGGAGGATCAACTGTCATCAAATCAGCCGACGTCACATGTTGAGGGGGAGCCAAGGTCTCCAACTGCTCCCGAAAGCACTTCACCAAACGAAAGTGCTTCACCATCCGAAGGTGCATCAACGCCTGAAAGCCCAGCACCACAAGAAACCTCTGAATCTCAAGTTTCTTAAAGCATTCCAGAAAGCTCATCTATCGAGGGGGAGAAAGCTGATATGTCATTCGACTACGAAAGCCAATCCGAGCCAGAAGAAATGATAAATGCTGAAGTGGATCCAACCTTTGATCCAAACTACCTCCCCTCACCAAATGGACCAGAGATCATCCTATCTCTCAAGTGGTTGGTGATGTCTCTGAAAAGGTTTTGACTCGATCGCAACTAAAGGCAAAACAGACATCCTTATTTTCCAAAGTTGAATTTTGCATGTTTAACTCATTCGTATCAAAAGTTGAATCGAAGACAGTTAACACTGCTCTCGATCACTCCGATTGGGTTCAAGCAATGCAAGACGAACTGAACGAATTTGAAAGGTACAAAGTCTGGCGCCTCATTCCAACTCCTCCAGATGCCTCGGTTGTTGGTCTTAAATGGGTCTTTAGGGATAAAATGGACAAGGAAGGAAACGTTATAAGGAACAAAGCTCGTCTGGTAGTAAAAGGATATTGTCAGGAGGAAGGGATTGATTATGAAGAGATCGCTCCTGTAGCTAGGCTGGAATCTGTAAGAATATTTCTTGCTTATGCTGCCCACAAAAACTTTGAAGTTTTCCAAATGGACGTCAAGTGTGCATTTCTTAATGGAGAACTCGAAGAAACAGTGTACGTGGAGCAACCTCCTGGTTTCGTGAACGAAAAGTATCCTAATCATTGCTACATTCTGGATAAAGCTGTGTATGGACTCAAACAAGCTCCGAGAGCCTGGTATGAAATGCTAACTAAATTCTTAAAGATGTCCAAATTCAAACAAGGTTCGGTTGACCCAACCTTCTTTCGCAAAGAGGAAGGAAACCACCTTATGATAGTTCAAATTTATGTCGATGATATCATCTTTGGCTCAACGAATCCTAGCCTAACAGCTGAATTCAGAAAGCTGATGGAGACTAAATTTGAAATGAGCTCAATGGGTCCTATTAACTTTTTCCTTGGCTTAAATATTAGACAGGGACCCGAAGGCATCTTTATTAATCAGGAAGCTTACACGAAGACTCTCCTAGCAAAGTTTGGTATGATGGGAGATTCCAAAGTCAAAGTCCCAATGGCAATCAGCACCAAGCTAACTCCATCCCTGGACAAACCGGCTATTGATATCACGCTCTATCGTCAAATGATAGGCTCACTGATGTATCTTACTGCTAGCAGGCCTGACATCATGTTTTCTGTGTGTTACTGTGCTAGATTTTAGGCAAACCCACGCGAACCTCACATGCTTGTAGTGAAGAACATTCTACGATATCTCAAGCGAACTGCCTCCTTAGGTCTATGGTATCCCTCCAACTCAGGCTTCTTCATTCAAGCCTACTCAAATGCAGACCTTGGAGGATGTGGACTCGACAGAAAAAGCACCACTGGCGGCTGTCAATTCCTTGACGGGAAGTTGGTTAGCTGGCAATCAAAGAAACAAACGTGCGTGTCGTTGTCTACTGCCGAAGCTGAATACATAGCCGCTGCATCCTGCACCTCTCAACTGATTTGGATCCAGAGTCAACTTCGAGACTATGGACTCAATATGAAGAAGATCCCACTATATTGTGACTCTGAAAGTGCAATTAGGATCTGTCATAATCCAGTGCAACACTCCAAAACCAAACACATAGCACTGAGGTATCACTTTATCAAAGATCATGTGGAAGATGGAAACGTCGAAGTACACTTTGTTAGAACCACTGATCAACTGGCTGACGTCTTTACCAAGGTCTTCCTAAAGCATCATTCAACAGAATTTTACAAGGGCTAGGTATGATGGAATCAGAGTCAGTACCTCAAACTACCTCTCAACCTCAAACGTAAGAAGCGAAATTGACCGAACGTTCAGGTTCGGTTAAATCATCTGACTCGCTCATCACCACAAAGGTAGTTTTCTTGGTTGTAAATTTCTTGTACAAAGTTGTTTATCTTATTGTCAAACGTGTTTTCTTATTGCAAGCCTAAATTACTTGGTTTTCTAAAAAAAATTTCAAAACCGAAACCTACCGAAGGTTCGGGTTCGGTTTTTCAAAATTTTTCAAAACCGAAACCTACCGAAGGTTCGGGTTCGGTTTTTCAAAATTTTCCAAAACCGAAACCAACCGAACGCTCGGGTTCGGTTTTTCAAAATTTTTCTCAACCGAAACCAACCGAACGTTCGGGTTCGGTTACCAAATTTTTTCAAAGTTTTTTTACTCTTTCTAAGTCTTATTTTTTTCTTGCTTATTTTTTTTATTTTCTTTTATTTTTTTAATATATATCAAAAAATCCAAAAATATTTTCTTATTTTATTTGTGTGTTCGTTCGTTTATGGGGATATAATTGTTGGATTAGTTACGTGTCCCTAGAAGCATGCTGCTGTATATGTCCCAAGCCTCATAAGATTCTGAATAATAGCCTTAACGACTTGGTATAAACAAACCTTGTCTTCCCAATTAGGCTATCACATTTATTCTAATCGTGAGCTACGTCACTCTCTTCTCACATGAGAGAAGAGTTTTTCTGCTTGGTCCTTATTTTCGCAGCAGAGGTACTTTAATTTCTTACACCATCTCCATTACATTTCTCCATTACATTCGTTTCATCAACGTAACCCTTGAGACTCTCAGAAATTACCACTGAGGTTTATGGTTACACAATAACTGTGTTTATGATCGTAGTTTCGTGCCACTACGAGCTGAGTGAAACCCAAAATTCAAAACCAAATCTGAATTGACGGTGAACAATTAATTTGCTTAAGTTTTCACCAAAGAATTGACGGATGTATCTTGATGAAATCTCAAATTTTTATTTTGTGTGATTCCTATGAAATTGTTAAACACCATAACATTTCTTCCCTTGGGATCCAGTTTTTAATTTTTTTTTTGTTGAGATTTTATATTTTCCAAGCCAATTTAAAATTAATTCCTACTTACTTGTTCAATAGACTACACCGGTCTCACAAGTACTTTGTTCACTTTCTTTCTTATTTCAAGATTAGAATTGTTGCATCAAAGCGAAAGCCACCCTTAAGTAGCCTAATTAAAAGAAGCCTTTCAACATTTATTAATAAGTGTTTGATCGTCATTCAACGGGAAACCACATCAACACTTTAAGGTCTCTTTTGATCTTGAAGGAAGAGATTCGTGCCCGGGATCATTTGTTTCGTGTCATTATTGACATCACATTTATTCCTAAAAAGAGTTGCTTTATTTCTTTTCTTTTTACACTCTTAGCAATTCTGGTACTAATAATTACAGGCTGTTTTATTGCATTGGTGGTTAATTATTAAGACGTGGTCAAAAATTATCCACGTGGGAGTATCCCTCAAAAGATGCCGTTACAAGGATAAGATGAAAGGGTTGCCGACTCAGGCGGGAGATAAATGGATTGAATTTCAAACGGCGGTAAAAAGGGACGCATGCGAATTTGAAACGCCCCTTCCATAACTGACGTCGTGGACGCGTGGGAGAATATTAAGCGGTTCCTCTCTGGCACTAAACAGGCGCGTGTGGATTTGAAATGGTTTCTTCTGAAACGACGCTTGTTGGGCGGCGTGTTCCAAGGAATCTGACACTCTCTCTCTTACGTGATCATCGCATGCCTTAACTGTCACGCATGTGTCATTCCGGAAAACCTTTTCGTATTTCCATAGAAGATTTGAACATATTTTTCTCTCTCCTTTCACCCACTATAAAAGGCAGTCTCCTCTCCTATTTACCTCTTTACTGCATCCGAATTTCCAAGAGAGAAAAAATTCCCTAAAGCCTTTACTGTTCATCTTCTTCTTCCTAACTTCAACAATGGCAGAATCATCCTAAGTCCATGCCACCTCACACATCCTTCCCATTCGCCCTCAACAGTGTTTGTTGATTGACCTAACCCCTCAGGCGTACGATTCCTACATGTTTCCGATCATCGAGTGCCTGAAGTACTCACCAATCGCTCCTGCACTTTCTAGGGTTGAGTCTGTGCCCATGGAGCTCCTATCGCAGGTGTATGCGACTGCACATTACGATAAAGCAATCGATAGGGTGTTCTTCGAGGTTTCTGATCACAAGACCTCGATTTCAAGGCAACGATTTGGCGCATTGCTAGGGTTTGCTGCTGACCCTTCAAGAATTAATCCGGAGACGATTCCGATTGGGTATCTTTACAACATGTTTTACAATATGGGGTACACGGAGGCGCTCACCTCTGTAGCGAAGTTTAAAAAATCCTGCTTGCCACCACAGTGGAACGGCATGTTCACGGTCCTCTTCAAGGGCTTATCTGAACGGAGCTCAGGATCCGTTGGTTCTAGTCGACTCTTCTTGTCGATAATGTATGGCGTCTACAACGGTGTCAATCTTGACTATGGGTTTGTTCTCTGGCAACAACTCATCCAGAGTCTCTCTTCTTCTTCACGACATTCTGAGGTGTCGTATGCCCGGTTCTGGACTCTCATCACAAAATGGGCGATGGATAAATTTGATGTCCCCACTGCTGCCGGCGCATCGATGTCTTCGATCGATACTTTTCATACCACGAAGATTATCATCTCAGATGCATCCAAGTTCTCTTTCATTGGCTCAATTCCGGAGTCCATGTACGGCGATGTTCCATCTGACAGCAGGATCATCAAGACTATTAAGGAGTTCAAGGCGTCTGGACCTAGGGAACTCACATAGGAAATGCTCAAGTCCATCCACGATGCTGACAAGCCTGTTCATAGAGGCAAAAAGGCAGATAAAGGGAAGCAAATGACCAAAGGGGCTAAAGGTCCTTCTCCCAGAAAGCGGAAACCAACCAAAGCTGCACAATCCCCGCAGCCGAAGAGGCGAAAGACTCAACCGAAGCGAAAGCTTATAATCGCTTCCTCTTCGAGTGAATTAGACGGTGAGAGTTCGGATTCGGACGGCTCTCAAAGAGGCGAAACCCCTCCAAGAGGCAACACCCCACCCCGATCACCTACCCCAGACATGGAAATCCATGTCTCACCAATTCCCTCTCCTACTCAAACAATCCCAACTTCCATTCCCACCATAAACCCCTCTACCACCATTCCTAAAACCTCTTTCCCTATACCACCACCCATTTTCACTGATACAACTACAACAACAACTGCAAAGGTTACAACCAACGTATCTGATACGGGGGTTCATACCGATGCAACTGAAACACCACCTGTAACCGAACCTACTCATACAACTGAAACTCAACCATCAACCGAACCTATCCACACTCAACCACCACCCGAAACTACCCCCACCAACACTCAACCTGAACCTACACATACCACAACACCCCCAGCTTCACCACCCCCAACATCTCCATATCATGCCTCTGATGGAGATAACCCTTTCCTTGGAGGGGAAAATATGACCTTCGATTCGGTCTACTTTAGTCCATTTTAGGTCCAAAGCGACGATGATGAGGAAGCTCCAGTAACAAAGAAGCATCTTAAGGAGCTGCACGAAAAGGTTGACATGCTTATTGCATCATCCTCCAACACTCAGTCCTCTCTCTCTGAAGCCGCTCTTCAAAAGATTGTTGATGCCTTCTCCAGGGCTCAGCATGATTCTGTGGCCTCTGCCACTGCAGCAATAGACGCCTCCACAAAAGCTTGTAAGGCAGCGGCCGCAAAAGTCGATAAACTATTCTCTGAAGCCTGTTCCCTATTAAAGTCCTTACAGGAGAGCGTAGATGCAACAAAGACAACGTTGGAACTAATCGTTCAACAATTGGCCACGTTCGTCTCAACGGAGTTGAAGTCGTTCGCTACCCTTCGCCAATCCATCAGCGACGACAACTCGGCCCTTCGTGCCTCCATTGACGAGCGCCTCTCTAAACTTCAAGAGGATCTCGCTGCCGAAAACTCGTTAATGGACGTTCTTGCCAGTAAAACCACCGCCCTCAAGTTCAAGAGCGCTCAACTTTCTAACTCTCAGCAACAAATTAACGCTCTTCGATCCGAACGGGAGGTTATCAAAACATGTGTTTCGGATGTACACTCTGCCCTATCCAACATCCTGGAAGCACACGATCCGATTCTCAATCATTCGGTACGGCGAACCCTTGCTGAAAAACTTGCTCCTGCCCTGGACCTTCTCAGCAAAATTGAAGGGCTACCTAGTTTCGTGTCCACTCCGAAACAAGGGGGAGAAGTGAAGTCCGGATCGAACCCACCTCCTTCCTCAAAAGCTGCTCACACAACCGAACCTCCTCCTACTGGTCAAGCTTCGGGTTCGGGTGTGAAGGATAAAGGAAAGAAGATAGCTGAGGAAGAAGATGAAGATGATAAAGAAACCATTGCTGACTTGCTGAAACGCAAAAATAGTCGCAATGTTGATAGTGACAACATTCGTGTGGCGCAAGAAGCTGAAGAAGCCGAACGCAAGATGAAAGAAGCCCATGATCTCCTCGAGAGCAGGAAGACTCTTTTCCCTGCTTGGACTCGAGAGAGAATGATAAAGGAGGCTATAGATACTCCAATCATCCTATGGCTCGAACCGGTGATCTCCTTCGACTGCTACAATTCTGTCGATTCGCAGTTTGATATGCCCTTAACCCGAAAGGCGTTTATCTTCCACGCCTTCTCCAACATTTTTCAAATCCCTCATCCTAATCCTGAGGTTGATCGGGAGTTAATCGAATTCTATCTGAAGGCTGCTCAACCACAGTACCAAACATGGAGCGCTCAGAAGATCGTTAATGTTCGGGTTTTAAAGCCATATACCGAAGGGAGATTCATCAACGTTCGGTTCAGGGTGATCAGAGGGTCTGCAAGAACCGAACATCTTATATCCTTAGCAGATCTACCGAACCTCAACCCCCATGATTGGATCGTTCTTCATAACACCCTCTTGACGAATGAAGCTGAATATGGTTCGATTATAGACCATCTCAAAAGGATGTTAGTTTGTTACATCATGGAGGTCGTCCTGATGGATCTGGAGATAGCCACAGTCTTCAAGAAGAAACCGAAGATCTCTCCTTTTGGCTCAGCCAGTGATCTCAATCAGATGAAGATGAGAAAGATTGACCCGAGGCGTAATTCGGTCATGTTCACTAGAGCATAAGGACAGAAATGTCTCTTTGCCTTAGCGGATAAACATCTTTATACCACTGCTTGTCTAGAGCATGTGCTGTCGATCATCCATCGGTGTAAAGAGAATGCAGCGGATGATATCAAATACTTCAATGATATGATTCAATGGTACATCAGATTCAGACAAACGATACTTGCTCTTATCTCTCGTCTGTTTCAGACTGTAAAGAAGAAGGTACCTGCCGCTGCTGCTGGACCATGCAAGAAGTGAAGATCTCGCTCCAATTGACGCAAAGGGGGAGATTGTTGGGTTGCAGATTCGTTTGGTATTGCGTCATTGGGCTCGGTTAAAAGTCCAATTACTTTGTACTCCGGTTTGGGCCTGTCCAACCGTGAGCCTGTTAGGTTTACTATATAACAATATGCTTGCATGCATATTAGGTTAACGATCTAGAATACAATAGAGAGAATTACGATAGCTTTGATTTTCTTTATCGTTCCTGTAAACCTTCTAACCCTGTACAGTTGATGTTCTTTGTCGAGCTCTTCTGAGGGTTGTTTTATAATCATTCGACACGTTTGATTCATTCTTGAGTTGTTTATTGTTTTCATGTTCTTGCTGTTTAATCTTTATTTTACCTGTTTGATATCTAATCGATCTTCAAGATTAAGTTTTAATCTTATCAATGTAAGTATGAAAAGTCCTAGAAAATCCCTTATTTTCTATTAGTTTGAGATGTAGTCTTCTACCAAGAACCAAATGTTTTGTAAGTAAAATGATAGTTTTTCCTTCAATTGTTTAGTACTAAAGTACTTAGTCTAACTCATCATTTATGTGAAAGTATCACAAAATAAAGTAAACAGGAAAATGTACTACTGTAAGTGTTGTCACTGGGTACTAGGACTAACACAACATCGCATTAAGCGAAATATGTAACCTAATGAACATCCGAAGATTGTCCAGAAAAAGTATTAATGTAAGTGTCATCGCTGGGTACTAGGAGTAACACAACATCGCAATAAGCGAAAGGTATAACCTTATGAACAATCAAAGATTGTCTACTTGTCCTCTGTAGCAGCAGTAGGTGGGTGGAGGGGTTAGCCCCGGTTATCGATCTACCTAGTATAAGTAGTAACCTTAGACCTCCGTAGATGGTCATCGACCACTGGTGCTAATCAGTGGGGTTTGGAATGGTAAGTCCCGTCTAAATATCCCGAGGTACTGGGGGATAGGGTCCCGTCTAAATATCCCGAGGTACTTGGGGATAGGGTCCCGTCTAAATATCCCGAGGTACTGGGGGATAGGGAGGATAAGTTACACAGAAGGTACTAATAAATCATCCTCGCAATTCGAGATACAAGTATTCATGTAAGTAATACACAGGTAAATGTATCTACGTAAAGGTACTTATGTAAGGTATTCATGTATCATGTAAGCATATGTAAACATACTCATGTATCATGTAATGTACTAGTAAAGACTCATGAATGAACTGAATCTTGTGTGATTCCTTGTAATAGGAATAATGTTTGATATCATCAAATTATCCCTATGATAATTTACTGAAAGGTAATTAGTTGTTCAAGTAGGTTTATACACTCTTAATACTTAAGGGTGTAAGAAACTAAATGAAAGATGTAAACTATAACATAATTACATATATAAGAACGTAAGTGTATATGCATAGTTTAGTTCAAGAATGTAAAATGGTTTTGTAAGACATCTTATGGGTTTTGAACAATAATTAACAATGATTGTATATCATTTTAATAAACATTTCAAAAGTAAAACATTTGATACCAAAGTATTTTTAAGATTTAAAACCATTTCATGCATCACATTTTGTAGTATGTGAAATCTGTTAACTGACAAACATAGTTATAAAATACATATCAATGATTTAATAACATGTTTGTTTCTACTTGTATTCCCCCCCCCCTTTAAAGCATTTAAAATCATTTAAAACATTGATTAGGGGTATGAACTCACCTGTCGTTGGTGGTTCGGATGAACTGGACGGTGTAGGATTGCTAGGTGTCAAGTGAGGACTTGTACACACACTACGATCCTAATGAACATATAATCACACATATATGCACTCAATTAGTCTCAAATTACTAATTGATAATGTTAAGACATCCTAGACATAATAAACACTTTATATAAGTGTTTTAAGCCCTAAGGATTGCATCTAAGCTATTGTGGGACAAGTCACTTGTGTTTAGGGTTCCAAAGGACCCCATATATGAGTTTACTCCCCATATACCAACACACATGGGGTTTACGGTTGTAAACTCTTGAGTTTCCGGCCGTAAACTCCCAACCATGGGTGTATTGTGTGTTTTGAAGTTCCAAATGATTTCTAGAATTATTCCAACTTGGTGGTTAAATTCTTGGAAGGGTTTAAGGCCTAGAAACACTCCATTTAGGAGTTTACGGCCCTAAGGCCATTTCCCTTAGAGTTTGCGGCTGTAAACTCTTAAGGATGGGTGTTTTTGATGCTTTCAAGTCTCTTGCACAAATGGTATAGGTTCTAGACTTTTATTCCAAGCATATGAAGGCCTTAGGCACACTTTGGTGCCTTTGTTTGATGTTCACAGTCCAAGAACCTTATTAGGGCCGTGAACTCACTTAAAGGGGTGATTTTGATGTGTTTTTGTCCTTCAATTAAGTGGGAACACTTCCATGTAAATGTCTAGGGCTTTAGGTGCCTTAAAAGCACCCTTTGATCCATTTTATTGGAGTTCACGGTCCAAGATCCTCTTGGGCCGTGAACTCCCATGTGTTTGTGTTTCTTGGTTGTTTTCTTGTCCCTAATACACATACAAATGAGTCTAAGGCAGTAGCATAACACAAGGGTCGGTCTAGGCTTTGTTTCGGGAGTTTACCGCCCAAGAACACCTTGGGGAGTAAACTCATAAATCTAGTGATTTAGCCTTCTAAATCATGTTATAAACACATATTAAGCTTTCTAACACTACTAGAAAGAGGTACTCACGATTTGGGATAAAAACCCGAAGATCCGTGAGAGAGAAAATGGCTTTTCTCTAGTTGGAAATGCAAATAATGAATGAATTTGGTTCAGAATTCTATTTATAGTCTTGAGATATTTTTGGCAGAAAATATTTTTATTCCTGAAATGATCTCTAATATAATAGAGTGTTGGAATAACAGTGTTGCACAAAACCCTAGTGCACCCACTCTCCTGATATTTCCTGAAGTGTAAACCCTGAATTACTCAAACTTACACGAAAAGGTCTGAAAATTAACTGTGATTGCTATAACTTCTATTGAAGTGATATAGTTTGTATAGAATGGAAATTTCGGGTTGTCACATAAGGATTGAAGAACAAGTTCATGGAGTCTTCAACATTCAACAAAGATTCAAAGGATTTCACCAAAGTCAACCAAGTTTAGTTTAGCCTAGCATGGCTAAACCAAAGAAAACAAAGTAAGAAAAGATTGTACCAAACATACAACAAGATTTAGAGATGAAAAGATGATGTTCTTCAAGGTTCTAGGCCTTCAAAGTCTCCAAAAACTCTAGAGAAAATGATCAAAAATCGGATGTGCAAGTGTTGAGAAAAGTGGCACACCAACCTTCCCCATATAGACTTCCAATTAAAGTTTCGGAATTGCTCGTGCAGGAATCGACGCGGGCCACGTAAGAATTCCACACGGGCCATGTGAACTGACGGAGTATGGGACTTCTTTGAGTATCAGGCCTCCACAACTTAGTCTATTGGCCCAGTTTGAGCCTGATCAGCTTCTAGGCCAGTTTTCTTCAAGTTTTCTTCATTTTATGCCTAGTTTTCTCTACGCGTGGATATAAAGAACGTCGAAAACGGAGCTTGTACGTGAGAGTTACGAATTTTTAAATATTGCCCTTGAATTTGCGAAACTGTGATGACGTTGCAACATCTGGACCATCGATCGCTGATCAGGCCTCACTTCGGATCACGCCACATTGCCTCGCAATTACGCCCCACGTCTGAGGCCAAGTACGCCCAGCGTACTTCGGTTCTTATCCATACGATGTGCGAGCCAGCTGGTGCGATGCTGGCAACCTCATCCGAACTACGCCCAACGTAGTGTTGCTGAACGCGCAGCGTAGTCCGAAGCTGCTGACCCTATAAATAGGTGCGAAGGGTTCCGAGGAAAATACACCAAATTTCTTTCTGTCTCTAGACTATCCTAACCCCCCTAAAGCCTAAGTGAACCCCCTAGCACCTAAAGGAAGCCCCGAGGCGCCCGGACTCCCGAGAAAAAAGGTCCTTCAGTTTGGAAACGCTGCTCCAAGCGAAGCCCGATTTTCTTTAAAACCCGCTGTAAGTGAGCTACGCCTATGAAATTTTTAATATAGCTTTTAAATAATCATAGTAATGTTATTAGCTCCTTAGAATATTTAATTAGGATATTATTACGGGTTATATAATTCTCTTATAATATCTTTTTAACCATTCGCGGTACGGGGGATCCGATTTGGATGGCCGCTTGGGTTGCTGGATTTAGAAGTGCTTATAAGCCAAAATGATCCCGCCCTCCGGTGTTCCATGTTTGGCCTCGTCTGTATATAGTGGGTGAAAAGTATTATGTCGCACTTATATAATAGTAATAATAGTTAGACTATTAATTAGTCGCGGTTAACGTTAGACTAAACCCTAGTGATGTTGATACTAGGTTTTGTCGAGGGAAAATTATTTTGAGATAACGAAGTACTGTTCGAGTGCAGAGTCACCACCATTCAAGTGAGTACATAATCCCTTTCATCTTACACATAGATATGAAGTATTTAGTATATAATATACGTGCTGTGTGTGCATATTGCATGAATACTTGTTGTCTATGTTTGATGAAAGATTTTTATACATGTTTTAAATGTTTTAAACTGTATACGTATTTTATATCTACAAAATGTGTTGGGTAAAACATGGGTAGATTTAATAGTTGCTGTGTGACCAAATAAACCAATGAAAGGCCTCGTTACAGATGTTATTGATGATGCAGTCATCTAGCGGAGTATAGATGACGACCACAGACTATTCTAGACAGTCTAGTGGAACATTAGCAAGCTCACAACCTGTAGGTGCTTATTTGAATTGTGTGTTTACCAGCAGTACTCCTTCCCCCACACAGTTGTCTTATTTGACATGAATTGCTGAGGAATCCCCGAAGCATGTGTTGTCACCCCGATGGAAGTCCTTAGACTAGGTCCCTTATCTTAGATGTTTTAGGGACGTAAAGTGAGGATAACGGGAACGGGTAATCGGGTTTGTTTGATTGATGAAAACAATCAACTTATTTATTTGTGGGTTGAAAACCTATGTGCTCACCAGGCTCCGAAGCCTAACCCACTCAGTCTCTTGTATTACAGGTAGTGGCGCATGAGCATAGATGTTTGGATGAGAGATAAGGGATTATAGGCTTGTAAAGACGAAATAATATAGTAAGGCTTATATTGTACTGTTTATGCTTTTGATCTATATCGAACATGACATCCCGAGTCTTTTAATGAAATACATTTCTTTGGAAATGCTTTTAATAAATCTTTATCATATTTTATTTTGGAACAAATTCCACAACTCTTTTATTTAAAATGTAACTCTAATTTGCATGCAAGCATAAACAAAATCAGTCTTTTCTGGCCATGAAAATGGGGATGTCACAATTCGTATCAGAGCATTAGTTTAAGCGAACTAGGAATTTGTAGGATTTCTAGACTTAAACTTAGAATGCTAAGCAATGATTGTGAGATGTGAGCACTAGCTTATTTTAGGTAAGATGCTTTTATGTGGTAAATGCTTTGTGCCTGATATGCTGTTATTTGTTCAGATATATGGTCTATTGCCGACCGGATCTGGAAACCTTATGTGTTTAGGATTCTAAATGTACAACTATGATATTAGAACTAACATGTAAACGTTTCGGAGGGATAAGGATGATTTAAACGACCATCCTAAATAAAGATATAAATTCACCTTATTCGGTGTATAGATCAAAATGGTGAGAACCTGCGGTAGAGTCGGGAATGCAAATGAAAACAGGAAACCAGCCTCCAGTGATTGAGCAAATACCGGTTGTGGTAGCCGCTCCTGAGCCACTAACGACGACCGGAATGCAAGCAATGATCGAAATGCTATTGGATCGTCAAATGGAGGAAACCAGACATTTTCTCCAACAAAATCAAGAGGAAGCTACCATACCAATCGAACAACCTGAGTTGAACGAAGGGAAATCTGAGGAGGGGAACTACAGTGGAACTGTTGGTCAAGTCAACCCACCAATAGTTTGACGAAACAACTAGGATGACGGATTCGAGAGGAATGGAGGCAAGTACAAGGATTTTCTGACTTGCAAGCCATCGACTTTCACTGGAAAAGGAACATCCTATCGGAGTCATGGATTGGATCTCGGAGATGGAGTTAGCTTTCATGACGTGCGGTTGAAGAGGCAAGTTACAGACCACCTTTGCAGTACGTCAGTTCCAAGGAGGCGTTGTGCGTTGGTGGAAACCCTGGGGAAGTCTCTGAGCCCTAATGAGCCCCTGCAACTGGCACATGCGAAGTTT
Source organism: Lactuca sativa (assembly GCF_002870075.4). Lineage (NCBI taxonomy): Eukaryota > Viridiplantae > Streptophyta > Magnoliopsida > Asterales > Asteraceae > Lactuca > Lactuca sativa. Next base: position 42,114,905 of record NC_056627.2, on the reverse strand, counting down.
TTGGTGCAATTCAAACGAAAGTATTGCTCAGCCCAAAACTTGCTCGAGCTAGAAAACCAATTCCTGACTTTGAAGAAAGGAAGCATGTCGATTGATGAATACACCAACAACTTCACAGAGAAGATGGTGTTTGCCTTGCGTCTTTTTCCAGATGAGCTGACGAAAATCGAGAAGCACGCAAAGGGACTTCCATAGGAGTATGTGGTGCCCGTGCGTCAGGCAGCTATCTGGGCTGCCAAGTCTGTGGAGGATATGATTAAGGGAAGAGCTGTCAGCAAGGTTAAGGTTGGTGAGAAGTGGAAATTTGAAGGGTCTGATAAACCCAACAATAAGAAGAGCAAGCTCAGTTCCAAGAAGTTTGTAGGAGGGGGGAACGAAGCAAAATGGTGCGAGAAGTGCAAGAAGAAGCACTTGGTAAAATGTAGCGAGGAAGTAACCTGCTACAAGTGTGGGAAAACGAGGCACTATGCCAATGAGTGCACAATAAACAAGAGGGTGTGCTACGAGTGCCGTGAAGAAGGGAATATTGCTAAGGATTGTCCAAAGAAGAAAGATGCGGGAAGGCCCAACATTCCACCGAAGCCGAAGGTGAGAGCCTTCCAGATGACGCTCGAGGCTGCGAAGGAGGCAACAGACGTCGCTTCAGGTACCTTTCTTGTAAATGGTTTGCCTGCCAATATTCTATTTGATTCTGGAGCCAACTACTCCTTTATGTCACATAAATTTGGTGGGAAACTAGCATTGCCTGTAGAAAAACTTGATAATGCCTTAGTTGCGGAAGTTGCAAGTGGCAAATTCATACCTGTTAGTGATCATATTAAGAACATCATCATTGACTTAAACGGAAACGAATTCCTTGAAGAGCTATTGCCCATAGAGTTGAATGGTTTCGACATCATTCTAGGAATGGATTAGATTAGCGCTAACGATGCCGAGATATTATCTCGAAAGAAGATAGTAAGGGTAAATCCCCCTGAAAAGGAGTCATTTATGGTGTACGGGGACAAACGCAGAGTGAATTCTGGAATCATCTCCCTGATGAAAGCCAGAAAATGTTTATCCAAAGGATGTGCATCATATCTGGCATTTTATGATTGATGCTAAGAATGAAAAGAAGGAGGTGCAGAATATACCAGTGGTGTGTGACTATCCGTAAGTCTTTCCCGAAGATCTTCCTGGATTACTGCATGATAGACAAGTGGATTTTCGTATATACTTGTTACCAGGAATGACACCGATAGCAAAGGCACCTTACCGATTAGCACCGACGGAGATGAAGGAGCTTATGAAGAAACTCAGGATTTTTTGGACAACGGTTTCATTCGACCTAGTTAATCACCCTGGAGAGCTCCGGTGTTATTCGTGAAGAAGAAATACAGAAGCATGAGGATGTGCATAGACTACAGGGAGCTGAACAAGGCAATGGTAAAGAACAAGTACCCATTGTCGCAAATTGATGAACTATTCGATCAGCTGCAAGGTTCGAGCTATTTCTCAAAGATCGATCTTAGGTCAGGATATCATCAGCTACAAGTGAGAGAGCAGGATATCGAGAAGACTTCATTTAGAACGAGATATGGACACTATGAGTTATTAGTTATGTCATTTGGACAAACCAATGCTCCAGCATCATTCATGGATTTGATGAACAAGGTTTGTAAACCATTCTTCGATAAATCTGTGATAGTGTTCATCGATAACATTCTGATCTACTCGAAAAACCAGGAGGAGCATTGCAAGCATCTACGGGAAGTATTAGAAGTGATGAAGAAGGATAAGTTGTATGCAAAGTTCTCCAAGTGTGATTTTTGGATCCGAGAAGTCTAATTCTTGGGTCATGTGGTTAACCAGGAGGGAATAATGGTTGACCCAGCAAAAATCGAAGCCGTGATGAAGTGGGAACATCCAAAGAGTCCCACCGAGATTCGAAGCTTTCTGGGATTAGCTGGATACTACTGACGATTTATCCAAGGTTTTTCTTCGATAGTTTCTCCATTGACAACGTTGACCCACAAAGGAGCTACATATACATGGAGTGAGAAACACGAAGAGGCATTCAAGAAGCTAAAGAAGAAGTTATGCAGAGCACCGATTCTTTCTCTACCCGATGGAGTTGAAGATTACACGGTGTATAGCGATGCGTCGGGAGTTGAGTTGGGTTGTGTTTTGACCCAAAGAGAAAAAGTGATAGCATATGCCTCTCGACAATTGAAGGAGCACGAAAAGAACTACCCCACTCATGATTTGGAGTTGGCAGTGGTAGTTTTTGCTCTAAAGATATGGAGGCATTACCTCTAGGGCGCGAAGTGCAAACTTTTCACTGATCATAAATCTCTGGCATCTCTTTAATCAGAAAGAATATAATATGAGGCAACGACGCTGGCTAGAATTACTCAACGACTACGACTGTGAGATACTTTACCACCCCAGTAAAGAAAATGTGGTCGCCGATGCTCTCAGTCGAAAAGTCAATCTTGAAAGGAAAATGCCAAGAGTGTTTTGAATAGAAGTTGTCTCGACGATTGTGGAAAGTATCAGGAAAGCTCAAGAAGAAGCTTCAGAGAAGAATGGACGAAAAGAAGAACGTTTGGGCAAAATGTTAGTGTTCGGAACAAACAATCAAGGATTGAAGGTATTCCAAGATCGGATTTGGGTACCTAAGACGGGAGGAATAAGAGATCTTCTGACGGAAGAAGCACACAAGACCATGTACTCAATTCATCCCGGTAGAACAAAAATGTATAGGGACCTAAAACCCTACTACTGGTGGCCGACGATGAAACTCGATGTTGCGAAGTATGTGACCAAGTGTGTGACATGTGCAAGAGTTACGGCACAACATGAAAAACCGTATGGAAGTTTAGAACCCTTACTTGTACCAATAGGTAAATGGGAAGATATCACCATGGATTTTGTGACTAAACTGCCCAGGACGAAGGACGGTCACGACATTATTTGGGTAGTCGTGGATCATTTCACTAAGAGTGCACACTTCATAGCAGCCAACGAAAGGTGGTTTATGGATAAGCTTGCAAATTCTTACGTGAAGGAAATTGTAAGACTTCACGGTGTTCCTCTAACAATTGTATCAGATCGTGATAGTTGTTTCACGTCGAGGTTTTGGAGAAGTGTACAAGAGGAATTGGGTACAAAATTGTGTTTGAGTACGGCTGATCATCCGCAGACTGATGGTCAGAGCGAAAGAATGATACAAACACTCGAAGATATGCTGAGAGCATGTACTCTAGAGTTCCAAGGTAACTGGGATGAGCACTTACCTTTGGTAGAATTTTCCTACAATAACAGTTTCCATTTGAGCATCAAGATAGCACCCTATCAAGCTCTGTAAGGACAAAAGTGTTGTACACCATCTTGTTGGCTTGAGGCCATAGAGAAGCAATTTATGGGCCCCGAGATAGTCCATGAGACTACTGAGAAGCTGAAGGTAATTAGGGAAAGAATGATAGCAGCTCAGGATCGCCAGAAGAGTTGTGCTGACAAGAAAAGACGACCGATGACCTTCGAAGTTGGGGATTTGGTTTTGTTGAAAGTCTCACCATGGAAGAGACTTATAAGATTTGGAAAACAAGGAAAGCTGAGTCTGAGGTTTATTGGACCATTCAAAGTTCTTCAGTAGATTGGGAACCAAGCTTACAAGCTCGAATTGCCTGAAGAACTAGATGGTATCCATAACACCTTCCAAGTGTGTTATTTGAGGAAGTTCACAAGAGAAGTTCCTGATATAATTCTGATCTCAAAGTTAAGAATGGATGAGAATAAGAGGCTGATCGAAGATCTCGAGGCAATTGTTGACCGTAAGACCAAAAAGTTACGATGCAAGATGGTCGACTTAGTGCTAGTCCGTTGGAAACATTCGAATGGGCCGAATCTCACTTGGGAAACGGAGAGTGACATGACGAGTCGCTACCCGCATCTGTTGTCTAATATATGATTCTGGGATGGAATCATCCTAAGGGGAGAGAATTGTAACGCCCGGGTTTCTGGGTTAAGCATTTTAGATGATGTAATAGTCTAGGTCAACTATTGTAACTCTTTTGAATTAATAAAGATGAAATATTTGAATACTATGTGAATTATGTGCTTATTACTTATTTATAAACTTATAATAAATAAAAAATAAAAATAAGCGTCAAAATTAAAGTGTGAGATAAGCCCGATATCTTTACATAAAGTTTTAGTGGTCGAAACAAGGATTCCGGGGATATAAAGAATGCCGAAATCCGAGTTATAACGAAGAAGTTATGACCCGTCGAAGTTTCGTGATAGAACCGACATGATACCGGGAAGCATAAATAGTTAATTTATGATAGAGCGACTTTTAGCCTTAGCAATCTAAACGAAAGTCATAGAATATGTTAACCCGAGAGCGTCCATAAAAAGAACGCCCAAATAATGGCACAAGTTGATCCTCCATTATGCTCACGACCACCCCAATAATGGCCTACCTCAATCTTGTGAATGCCACGATCCCAGCACAGTCTTACAACCTGTCTGACCTGCCATGGTTACCGTCAATGGACTTACCATAACTCTACCATATCAACCCCAATCATCATGAGTCGAACTTGCATCCAACTGAATCCAAATCAGGTGTTCGGGTCATGCTTAAAGCCCCATAGCCTTCATCAAACAAGAACAGGCAGTGAGGCTCTAACACAACCCTCAACCTGGATCCATCCACATGCCTGCCATACAATACAAAGAAGACATAAACCAGCTGTTGGAATTTTCCTGAACTCCCATATTACAAAACTTAAATCCAGACGATGGTGGTTGTCGAGGCCAACAAAATTAATAACCCTAAATCTTTTACACCAAGTAGTGTATAGTGGTAAAGAGATCGTATCCGTGGAGATTGGTTCAATTTTGTAACTCTATGAAAAATCTCTTTGTAGAAATACTTGTATTTGAAAATAAAAATAAAAATTAGGGTTTTGATCTTTTGAAATACTTGAAATAAAACTAGAACTAGACTAAGATTTAAATGGACAATTCAACAAAAATAAGAGTTTGATGTAAGATCAAGAAGGGAAGGATCGTTGACTTAAGTTTTCCCCACATTGACTTTTTATGAACATACCATTAGAATCCAATGGTGCAATACTTGTTTTAAATCCTTAATTTGGATATAGTAATCCAAGAAGCTTGAGATTACCTAGACTTTTATTATTTGTTAAAATGGTTAGAGAAGCTCATAAGAATTTCCTTATTCAAAGTCGCAATTTCCATTAAGCATGTAATTAGTGAAAGTCAACTCGCATTAAGAACCAAAAAGTCACCAAATCTAAGAGGAGTCAAATGTTTTCACCACCATAGTGGAGAAAATATTTTTATGATTATGTGTAGCAAAACTAACAAAAAAAGCACTTGTTGCTTGCTAATTTGAGGATCATTTACCTAATCAAGAAATTAGCCAACTAATCACCACAAGTACATTTAAACTCATGAATAAAAACATACAAGTAGTAATAAGATGTTAAAACATAAAACATTCTCATAAGGATTCAAGAACAAGTTCATGGAGTCTTCAACATTCAACAAAGATTCAAAGGATTTCACCAAAGTCAACCAAGTTTAGTTTAGCCTAGCATGGCTAAACCAAAGAAAACAAAGTAAGAAAAGATTGTACCGAACATACAACAAGATATAGAGATGAAAAGATGATTTTCTTCAAGGTTCTAGGCCTTCAAAGTCTCCAAAAACTCTAGAGAAAATGCTCCAAAATCAGATGTGCAAGTGTTGAGAAAAGTGGCACACCAACCTTTCCCATATAGACTTCCAATTAAAGTTTCGAAATTGCTAGTGCAGGAATCAATGCGGGCCACTTAAGAATTCCACACAGGCCGTGTGAACCGACGGAGTATGGGACTTCTTTGAGTATCAGGCCTCCACAAGTTAGTCTATTGGCCCAGTTTGAGCCTGATCAGCTTCTAGGCCAGTTTTCTTCATTTTAAGCCCAATTTTCCCTTTCCAAATCCTCCAAGGCTCTCAAAATTGCCTGGATATTAATTCTCGCACGCTTGAAAAATTCTTCCATCTTCGTTTAATTAAGAGACAATATTCTTCAATGCTCCATCCATCTAAAGCCCATTTTATGTATCACCTCCAATAGATATTAAGCCCAAGATCCTTGTTGTCCTCCAAGTCCAACCGCTTTCCGTACGTCCTGAACATTCCCCACTCCGCTAGTTTCCAAAAACCTGCAATTATGCTCACAAAACTAGAGAGTACGCAAAGTAGTCATAAAATAACAAAAAGGAAAATATGCGTAGAAATTAAGTAAAATGTGAATGAAATAAACTAAATAAAAAAAGTAAATAAAATGAAACTTTCAGATCACCCCAAGCTTAAACCTTACTTGACCTTAAGGTAACGCCCGGGTTTCAGGGCTAAGCATTTTAGATGATGTAATAGTGTAGGTCAACTATTGTAACTCTTTTGAAGTAATAAAGATGAAATATTTGAATACTATCTGAATTATGTGTATTTATGTGCTTATTACTTATTTATAAACTTATAATAAATAAAGAATACAAATAAGTGTCAAAATTAAAGTGTGAGATAAGCCCGATGTCTTTACATAAAGTTGTAATAGTCGAAACAAGGATTCCGGGGATATAAAGAGCGCCCAAATCCGAGTTATAACGAAGAAGTCATGACCCGTCGAAGTTTCGCGATGGAATCGACACGATACCAGGAAGCGTAAATAGTGAATTTACGATAGAGCAACTTTTAACCTTAGCAATCTAAACGAAAGTTGTAGAATACGTTAAACCGAGAGAGTCCATAAAAAGAACGCCAAAATCTGACTTCGTATGAGGAAGTTATGATTTTTCGAAATTTCGGCTTAGCAATATACAACCCGAAGTTTGAATATTAGATCGAGCGGTTTTTAACAGACACAACCTAAACGAGAATCAAAGATCTCGTTAATAGTAGCGTAACTATAAAAAGATAGATGAAAACAGACGTCGGATGAAGAAGTTATGAGTTTTTAATGGACCAATCCTGTCTCGACCTGTTAAAAATATAACTTTTAAAATAATATCAAAATTAGCCAACATAGTCTAAACGAAAGTTGTAGAGTACGTTCCCGCCTATACGTGGATATAAAGAACGTCGAAAACGGAGATTGTACGCAAAAGTTAACGAATTTTTAAAGATTGCACTTGAATTTGCGAAACTGTGATGACGTGGCAACATCTGGACCCTCCATCGCTGATCAGGCCTCGCTTCGGATCACGCCACGTAGCCTCGCAATTACGCCCCCCGTCCGAGGCCATGTACGCCCAACGTAATTCGGTTCTTATCCATCTGATGTGTGAGCCTGCTGGTGCGAGGCTGGCAACCTCATCCGAACTATGCCCAGCGTAGTGCTGTTGAACGCGGAGCGTAGTCCGAAGCTGCTGACCCTATAAATAGGTGCGAAGGGTTCCGAGGAAAATGCACCTAATATCTTTCGCTCTCTAATTTATTTCTCTCTCTATACTATCCTAACCCCCTTAAAGCCTAGGTGAACCCCCTAGCACCCGAAGGAAGCCCCAAGGCTCCCGGAGTGCCGAGAAAGGGGGTCTTTCAGTTCGGAAACGCTGCTCCAAGCGAAGCCCGGTTTTCTGTAAAACCCGTTGTAAGTGAGCTACGCCTATGAAATTTTTAATATAGCTTTTAAATAATTATAGTCATGTTATTAGGTCCTTGGAATATTTAATTAGGCTATTATTATAGGTTATATAATGCAGTTATCATACCTTTTAACCACTCGCAGTACGAGCGATCCGGTTTGGAGGGTCGCTTGGGTTGTTGGATTTAGAAGTGCTTATATGCCAAAATGATCTTGCCATCCGGTGTTCCATGTCTGGCCTCGTCTGTATATAGCAGGTGAAAAGTACTATGTCGCGTTTATATAATAGTAATAATAGTTATACTATTAATTAGTCGTGGTTAACGTTAGACTAAACCCTAGTGATGTTGATACTAGGTTTTGTCGAGGGAAAATTATTTTGAGATAACGAAGCGCTGTTCGAGTGTAGAGTGACCACCTTTCAAGTGAGTTCATAATCCCTTTCATCTTACACATAGATATGAAGTATTTATTATATAATATACATGTTGTGTGTGCATATTGCCTGAATACTTGCTAGCTATGTTTGATGAAAGATTTTTATACATGTTTTAAATGTTTTAAACTGTATACGTATTTTATATCTACAAAATGTGTTGGGTAAAACATTGGTAGATGGAATAGTTGCTATGTGACCAAATAAAACAATGAGAGGCCTCGTTACGAATGTTATTGATGATCCAGTCATCTAGTAGAGTATAGATGACGACCACAGACTATTCTAGACAATCTAGTGGAATGTTAGTAGGCTCACAACCTTTAGGTGCTTATTGGAATTGTGTGTTTACCAGCAGTACTCCTTCCCCCACACAGTTGTCTTATTTGACATGAATTGCTAAGGAATCCCTGAAACATGTGTTGTCACCCCGATGAAAGTCCTTAGGCTGGGTCCCTTATCTTAGATGTTTTAGGGACGTAAAATGAGGATAACGGGAACGGGTAATCGGGTTTGTTTGGTTGATGAAAACAATCAACCTATTTATTGTTGTTGAAAACCTATGTGCTCACCAGACTCCAAAGCCTGACCCACTCAGTCTCTTGTATTACAGGTAGTGGCGCATGAGCATAGATGTTTGGATCAGAGATAAGGGATTATAGGCCTGTAAATACGAAATAATGTAGTAAGGCTTATGTTGTACTGTTTATGCTTTTGATTTGTATCGAACATGACATCTCGAGTCTTTTAATGAAATACATTTCTTTGGAAATGCTTTTGATAAATCTTTATCATATTCTGTTTTGGGATAAATTCCGCAACTCTTTTATTTAAAATGTTACTTTGATTTTCAAGCAAGCATAAACAAAATCGGCCTTTCATGGCCGTGAAAATGGGGATGTCACACTTAAGTAAGACAAGACTAAAATGAACTTGGGATGAACTATCCTAAGAAAAATAAAAAGAATGGATAGAACCGTAGAACCTGATCATAGTTAGTCAAGATGTTCAGAATTGATCTTGCAATTATCTCACAAAATTTTCATTCGATGACAATGGAACCATAAAGCTGTAACATCCCGGAATATCAGAAGTTGAGTTGAAGGGCTAAAAGTGTAAGTGTGAAAGGGCAACTCAGCGATCCCACAAGTGGACTCGGCGAGTAGGGTCGCGACTCTGGTCACGTGTTAAGTGGCCAACTCGGCGAGTAGCATGGGTGGACTCGGCGAGTTGGTGCTGAGTGGAGAAAACCCTAATTCCGGGGGATGAGCACTATATAAAGAACATAACACTTCTTCCCCAGCCTCCTTACCTTCCCTTTGAGTTCTAGAAACCCTAAATTCGTGTGAGCCTTCCTTGGTAAGAGATTAGAGCCTTGGAGGAGGTAATCTTGGAAGGAAATTGAAGAGCAAGAAGAGTGGAGCAAGGGGCTTTGCAGAGAATTGGTTCATTCATCAACGGGAGCCTTCATTTGAGGCAATAATATTCTGTTTGAGATTTTGTGCATCTAGATCTATCATTTGTGGGGGGTTTTGGGGCATAAATGAGGTCCATCTCAAGTTTGTTGTAAGATCTGAGGTTGCTACCTCAGATCTAGGTTGTTAATGATCCAGAAAGCCATAAAGTCTATGCTCAAGAGTTGTTGGTGAAGTTCTTTTGTTCCAAACCCTATCCCTGGAGTGTAAAATGTCTAGATCTCTTTGGATCCATGTAAAGTTTGCCACTTTACGTGATGGATGGCTTGTAGAAGAGTAGATCTATGGTTTAGAGCTTCTGCATGGCTTGGAAAGCCTCTGTATGGTTTTAGATCTAGGGTACTCGGCGAGTCACAAGGGTGTACTCGGCAAGTTGCCTGAAGAAAGGCTGGAACTAGGCGAGTTGGATGAATATGGACAGGAACTCGGCGAGTTGGAAGAACAACTCGGCGAGTTGGTTGCAGATAGCCTTGCACTCGGCGAGTCTGTTCTTGGACTGGGTGAGTCTGGTCGTGAGGTCCTAACTTTTCTTCTGATTGAGCTGTGAATCGGTGAGTCAAGGGATGACTCGGTGAGTCGAGTGTGAAAGGACTCAGAGTTGTTGGACACGGCGAGTCTCGAGGTGACTCGGCGAGTTGAGTCGCGGATTGGGGAAGTTCTGTGCATGGGGACTCGGCGAGTCGTTGGGTTGACTCGGCGAGTAGAGTCAGTCAGGGGTTGAATTTGACTTTGACCAAAGGTTGACCAGTTGATTTCCAAGGGCATTTTGGTAATTGTTGCCTTTTTTGAGTTCAGTGTTTTTGTGTTGGCCAGTGTTGGAGATCGTATCAGTGGTCGGAGCAGCTTGGGTTTATTTTTTCAGTCGGCCGTTGCGAGGTGAGTTATCCTCACTATATCGACAGGGTCTACGGCACCAAGGCGAACCCTTTGTCGGATTGTGATCCGGTTATCGTTGTTATGTTATTGCTTTGCTATGCTGCATCCTGGTAGTTAGGATGGTATATGTTAGAGACCTGGTTAAGGTCGGAATCCTGGTATATAGGATGATGCTATGCTAGTGAGCGGTTAGGTCGGTATCCTGGTTAGGATGATGTTATTCTATGTGATATGCTAGATCGTTTGATTGGATGTGAATTGTTATATGTTTGAATGTTTATGTGCACATGGTTGTTGGATTGGGGTTGGGTTGAGGTGGGTCCTGCTTTGTGCTGTAGGACAACATACCCAGGGCGGACCGGTTATCCCGAAGGCCCAGCGAGCGGTCCGGATAGGCTGTAGGCTCCAAGAGGGCGGACCAGATGTGCCGAGGCTCGGAGAGTGGACCAGGCCGGCTGAAGGCCCAGTGCGGGTGGACCAGTCATACTGTAGACTCAGGGAGTGGACCCGGTAGATTGAAGGCTCGGTGCTGGCGGACCAATCACACTGTAGACTCGATGTATGTGGTTAGACTCAGAGGGTGGACCAGGTGGACTGAAGGCCGGTGTGGCGGATCAGTCACCCAGTAGACCCGAAGTGCATGGCTGTTCTGTGTTCTGTTATGATATGGCATGTTATACGTGTATGGTATATGTGGTTGGTATTTTGCGGATATCTCACTAAGCTTTCGGGCTTAGAGTTGTGGTTTAATGTTTTTTAGGTTCTTCAGGAGACCGTGGCAAGGCAAAGTTGTGATCGTACCGCTCCTTATGTATATGTTTTATGATGTGGTTCTGGGAAGACTCTGATAATAATTATATTGAAAACCTTTTTCTAATAACTTCATGAAACTGGGTTGTTTTTGAAAAAGTTTAAATTGGTTGAAATTTTATGGTCGTTACAAGTTGGTATCAGAGCCTTGGATTGAGTGAATTGGAGGAACATTCGTGTGAATCCAGTCTCAAATCAAGGCGAGTTTTCAAAAAGAGAATTTAAAATGGTTTTCAAAATGAGTAAAGGAGGACGCGGAGGTACGATCAGCCGGAGCCAGTAAATAACCCCAAAATACCATACATGATATTTGTTTTGAGCTTTGATAGAACATCATGCTAGTACTAGGCTAGGGAATCTTCAGGATTTCATGATCATGTTTCCTGATTTATGATGCCTGTTAGCCTAGGGTTTCCTTTGTGGGAGATTTCCAGTGTTCCTCTAGGAGTGAGGGTTGAGTGCTTGTTATGTATGTTCTTCACTAGGGTGTTGTGGTATAATTGATACAAATATGGGTAGGTGTGGAAGGTAGTATGGCCCTGTACTACTAAAAGCACATGACCCATATGCGTATCAAAGAAACCATGACCTCTAGGGATGGGTTGGGGGTTGGTTCCCAGGTTAGTGGGAAGTATCTGAGATCTTGGTGTGTATTTCCGTATGGAGGTTTCGAGGCATGCTGGGAGTGGATCCGGATCGGGATCGGGATCACTAGAGGGCGGTCAGGGTGGGTCGGTACCGCCCGAGGTTATTGGTCAGATGAGCACATGCAAGTTGGGTGCTAGGATTCGTGAGATCCTGCATGATGAGGTTGCTGCGTTGTTCCGGGCCGAGTTGCCGGAACTGTTTGGGTCGGTCAAGACCGCCATGGTTGAGTATTTTGATGAGCGCCATGTGACTCTCACAGAGACGGCTGCCGCGGCGGCTACAGCGGCTGTAGCAGCGGCAGGGGGAGGAGCTGGTCGGGGTTTTCAATATCGGGACTTTGATAATACAAAGCCTCCTACCTTCGATGGGGTTCTGAACCCGATTGATGCTATGAGATGGTTGTCGGACGTGGAGGGGTGTTTCTTCACGTGTTCATGCCCTGCTGATCAGAGGGTGAGGTGTGCTCTGAACCAGTTAAGGCTCGGGGCGAAGGATTGGTGGAGATTGACCACGGGGTCGTTTTCGGACGCGCAGAGGGCTGCGGTTTCATGGGATCAGTTCCGGGAGACGTTTAGCACTCGTTATGTGCCGCGGGTTGAGAGAGAGAGAGAGGTTGGCTCAGGAGTTCCTGGAGCTGAAGCTGGATTCGGAGTCGGTGACGGAGATCACCAGGATGTTCACTGAGAGGGCGATGTTTTGCCCCGAGTTTGCTTCAGAGCAGGCTCAGATGTCCCGATATCTGAGTATGCTCAAGAGGGATATCAGGCAGTTTTTGTCTACGCAGAGGTGCGAGACCTTGTTAGAGTTGTAGGAGGCCGCCAGGCGCCGTGAGTTGGAGTTCGAGTTGCAGTTGCGAGAGCAGAGGCAGGCTCCGGTGCAGTCGCAGCCGGCGCCGAAACGGTCGAAGACCGTTGATTCTAGATTGGGAGATCAGAGCAGCTACACTTGTGGAAAGTGTGGGAAGGGTCACACCGGAGTTTTTAGGTCTGGTGCTGCATGCCGCAAGTGCGGAAAGGAGGGGCACTATGCGAGGGATTGTTGGCAGGCAGACCCGGGTCGGGATTTGAGGATTTGTTATCATTGTCATCAGGTTGGACACTTGAGGGTCAACTGTCCACAGCTTGCTGCAGGACCGGTGTAGGCTCCAGCACCGGCCACTTTGAGGATTACGGTTAGAGGTCAGGGTGGAGCGGAGCCTCCAAGGGCTCAGGGTCGTGCTTTTCAGGTTACAACAGAGGAGGTCAGGGCAGTGCCGGATGCAGCTGCGGGTATGTTTCTTTCTTGATGTTTTGTTATTTTGTGATTATTTTGGAGTATTGTATATTTGCTAGTCTCTTTTTGTGGTTTCTGGTATTGTATTCGTTGTTCCTTGAGAGTTATGGTATGGTTAATGGTTTGGTGTTGGGAATTTCGTTGGTTATCATTCATGGGGGTTATCAGTGGGAATCTGGCGTTTGGTCTGAATGTTAGGTAATATATGTAGTCTGAGGAGTGGTTAGCTGAAGGTCGGGTTTCTTTTGAGCCGTGATGATCCGTGTTGATATGTGATTTTGTGAAGGTTGCTTGTTCTAGTGGGAACCAGTCCGCGTGTAAGGGATTATGTTGTGTAGGGTTGATAAGGAAGGTCGGAGATGGCGACCGGCAGTTGATAGTCAGTGCTCTAAGTAGGGGAGAACTGGAAAATTCTCCGAAAGATCGATGAGCATGAGAGGTTGTTTAGCTTCTTGGGGTTCAACAGTGGTTCCGTCAGCCAAGAGCATAGGCTGGTATGAGCAAGTGGCAGGCATGCGAGGCGGGATACAGCCCAAGGGTGATTGATTGTGGAAGGCCTGGGATCGGTCCGGGATTGAGTATGTAAGATGGAGATAGAGTTTGGAACCCCTATAGGGCTAGAACGGTATGCATGGGAGAGTTTCCTGGAGGGAGAACTCGGAATGATGAATGCTAGTTGAGCGGTCCGGATAGAATGAAGGCCGATAGGCGTACTAGTCAGGCCGAAGGCTCAAAGAACGGTCCAGCCAGGCTGAAGGCCCTGGAGGGAGGTCCAGACCTGTTGAAGGTTTTGAGAGTGGACCAGATTGGCTGAAGGCCTGGTAAGGCGGTCCAGTCATGCTGAAGACTTTGCATGTGTTGATAGATCGGTACGAGGATATGGATTGAGTATGTCGTGACGTGTTAGCATCAGAAGGTATGGCGCCGGGTTTTGATCGTGGTGAGTGGAAGGTAGAGAATGGACTTGAGAGTCCTTGCGGGTGGATTCAGAGCATGTGTGGTGCATGGGATAACGGTTATGCTATAAGAGAATGGTGTAGTATTGGGTGAGCATCGTGGCACTTGTCATAGTGACAAGGCAGCCAAGTAGATTTCCTTGGTAAGGAAAGGGAAAGGAATGTAGCTCCGAGAGGGAGTGTAAGTTCACGGAAGTGAAAGCAGTAGTGCAGAGTTATGATTGGGGTGTTCCAATCATGGTTGATGAGCAATGTGTCTGCGAATGTGGTATGGAATCACATCCGGGTTGGATGTTTGTTGAGGTGATTCTGTGGGTGTAGAGCCAAAAGGCTCGGAAGGAATGCAGGGATGGAATCTTGGATTTCCATTTTGATTTTGATCAAGGATTTATGTATGTGGTAGAAATTCATCCTAGGGGATGTTTGGAGGTGTCGTTAGTGTATCGGGTTTTCCCAACTCGAAGATGCTAGAGCCAGTTCAGCATGGGTATGAGATTGCGGTGGAGAACTCTTGGGAGTTGTTCTGAGGCTGAAGGATGTGTCATCCTGTCAGCATGGAGTGGATAAAGTTGGGCTCAGACCGGGAATTACGGTGGTTCATGGTTATTTTTAACTCGTATGAGTCGAGTGATTGTTGTGTTTTGGAGCGAGTGAAGTATCATGGAATGATACTCAGTTGATAAGTTGATAAGTTGGTAAGTGTGGTTGTCAGAGGACGAGGCCGGTGGCTGGCTTGAGGCGGTGATCAGAACAACACGGGAAGAAAAATTGGGGTATGGGTTTCGGTGGTTGTGTTTTGAGGAACCTGGTCTGGTTAATGCCAGGTGGTGCATTGCGAGAGTAGTCCTGGAGATGTGTTGCCGCAGGCTTCGAGGACGAAGCCTAATTTAAGTGGGGGAGAATTGTAACATCCCGGAATATCAGAAGTTGAGTTGAAGAACTAAAAGTGTAAATGTGGAAGGGCAACTCGGCGAGTCCACGAGGGGACTCGGTGAGCAGGGTCGCGACTCTGTTCGCGTGTTAAGTGACCAACTCGGCGAGTAGCATGGGTGGACTTGGCGAGTTGGTGCTGAGTGGAGAAAACCCTAATTCCAGGGGATGAGCCCTATATAAAGAACATAACACTTCTTCCCCAGCCTCCTTACCTTCTCTTTGAGTTCTAGAAACCCTAAATTCGTGTGAGCCTTCCTTTGTGAGAGATTAGAGCCTTGGAGGAGGTAATCTTGGAAGGAAATTGAAGAGCAAGAAGAGTGGAGCAAGGGGATTTGCAGAGAATTGGTTCATTCATCAGTGGGAGCCTTCATTTTAGGTAATAATCTTTTGTTTGAGCTTTTGTGCATCTAGATCTATCATTTGTGGGGTTTTAGGGCATAAATGAGATCCATCTTAAATTTGGTGTAAGATCTAAGGTTGCTACCTCAGATCTAGGTTGTTAATGATCCAGAAAGCCATAAAGTCTATGCTCAAGAGTTGTTGGTGAAGTTCTTTTGTCTTAAACCCTAGCCCTGGAGTGTAAAATGCCTAGATCTCTTTGGAGCCACATAAAGTTTGCCACTTTACGTGATGGATGGCTTGTAGAAGAGTAGATTTATGGTTTAGAGCTTCTGCATGGCTTGGAAAGCCGCTGTATGGTTTCAGATCTAGAGGTACTCGGCGAGTCACAAGGGTGTACTCGGCGAGTTGCTTGAAGATAGGCTGGAACACGACGAGTTGGAAGAACAACTCGACGATTTGGATGAATATGGGCAGGAACTCGGCGAGTTGGAAGAACAACTCGGCAAGTTGGTTGCAGATAGCCTTGCATTTGGCGAGTCTGTTCTTGGACTCGGCGATTCTGGTCGTGAGGTCCTAACTTTTCTTCTAGTTGAGTTGTGAATCGGTGAGTCAAGGAATGACTCGGTGAGTCGAGTGTGAAAGGACTCAGAGTTGTTGGACTCGGCGAGTCTCTGGGTGACTCGGCGAGTTGAGTCGCGGATTGGGGAAGTTCTGTACATGGGGACTCGGCGATTCATCGGGTTGACTCGGCGAGTAGAGTCATTCAGGGGTTGATTTTGACT
This sequence comes from Lactuca sativa, assembly GCF_002870075.4. NCBI lineage: Eukaryota > Viridiplantae > Streptophyta > Magnoliopsida > Asterales > Asteraceae > Lactuca > Lactuca sativa. The sequence continues at coordinate 42,098,733 of NC_056627.2, read as the reverse complement.
TTGACCAAGGGTTGACCAGTTGATTTCCAGGGGCATTTTGGTAATTGTTGGCTTTTGTTTTGAGTTCAGTGTTTTGGTGTTGGCCAGTGTTGGAGATTGTATCAGTGGTCGGAGTAGCTTGGGTTTATCTGTTGAGTCGGCAGTTGCGAGGTGAGTTATCCTCACTATATCGACAGGGTCTACGGCATCAAGGCCGACCCTTTATCGGATTGTGATCCGGGTATGGTTGTTATGTTATTGCTTTGCTATGATGCATCCTGGTAGTGAGGATGGTATATGTTAGAGACCTGGTTAAGGTCAGAATCCTGGTATATAGGATGATGATATGCTAGTGACCGGTTAGGTCGGTATCCTGGTTAGGATGATGTTATGCCATGTGATCTGCTAGATCGGTTGATTGGATGTGAATTGTTATATGTTTGAATGTTTATGTGCACTTGGTTGTTGGACTGGGGTTAGGTTGAGGCGGGTCCTGCTTTGTGTTGTAGGCCAACATACCCAGGGCGGACTGGTTATCTCGAAGGCCCAGCGAACGGTGCGGATAGGCTGTAGGCCCCAAGAGGGCGGACCAGACGTGCCGAGGCTCAGAGAGTGGACCAGGCCGACTGAAGGCCCAGTGCGGGCGGACCAGTCATATTGTAGACTCAGGGAGTGGACCAGGTGGATTAAAGTCCTGGTGCGGGCGGACCAATCACACTGTAGACTCGATGTATGTGGTTAGACTCGGAGGGTGGACCAGGTGGACTGAAGGCCGGTGTAGCGAACCAGTCACCCAGTAGGCCCGAAGTGCATGGTTGTTCTGTGTTCTGTTATGATATGGCATGTTATGCGTGTATGGTATATGTGGTTGGTATTTTAGGGATATCTCACTAAGCTTTCGGGCTTACAGTTGTGGTTTAATGTTTTTCAGGTTCTTCAGGAGACCGTGGCAAGGCAAAGGCGTGATCGTACTGCTCCTCATGTTTATGTTTTATGATGTGGTTCTGGGAAGACTCTGATAATAATTGTATTGAAAACCTTTTTGTAGTAACTTCATGAAACTGGGTTGTTTTTGAAAAATTTTAAGTTGGTTGAAATTTTATGGTCATTACAAAAGCACAACTAGAACAACTCCTCTAGGTGACTAAGGAGGGATGGTCAGTTGCATCCCCAATGGAACATGCATATAATGAAGAACATCTTTAGTAGGGATAAAGCAGATGGACGGGCTCGCGTGGAGCTCTTCTTTAGGTGTACACTCGTATCATGAAAGTTGCATGATCTTACGTCTGTCAGCCACTCTCAAGTGTGATTGGGTTTCATCGTTCAGGCATCTTGTAGGAATCAATTCACTTAGTGTTGGCCCAAACCTCCCGTAGTATCCGACTCGACAGTCTACCTAACATCACCAATTTGCGAAAATAACTCAATCTATATATAGTAAAACATTCCTAAATAAATGATCAAGCAAACGTCAGGTGAACAAAATATGAGAAAATTTTGTTCAATAATCGAACCGGCCACCCATTTAGGATAAACGCCGCTTGAGCCTCTTGTATTTTAATTATGTTAATGAGATACTTGAAGGTAATGCACCAACATAACAAATTTTTGCTTTATATCAAGAAAACATTTTGACTCGAAATTTGTTTCCCAAAACTATATAAGTGGAACCAAAAGGTCATAATAATAATCCGAATGGTCTAAGTGTGAAAATGACCATGTGTGGAGCATAAAGTTGTAAGCTCCTTTTCAAACTTGTTATTTTCCAAAAAATATGAAAATGTCCAAATGTGGACTAAAAGACTCTCTAGAGTCCTAAGAAAACCGCAAAAAATGGTGATGCAAAGAGACCGGATATGGATTCTACTTGGGGACAAGCACTAGTACTTCATCTTAATGGTTCAAACATGATCAAGTGTGATCCTCTCGGTGGTATGGACCACAAGCCTAAAAACATCCATTGTTATAGTATATCATACAGTTGTTAGTCTTGCATACATAATTCTTCATGAAAACTACCTAGCCAATATCACTTACCCATTTACACTCCAACAGCTGATCCGAAGTATGACGTCCCAAACTGCGGCTAATGGTCCCAGTTCGATGTGTGAGATAACAACAAGATCCTGGACCAATAATTATACAATAACTATGAACCTGTTCCATGGCATCCAAACGGGGGAGGGAGAATATACTGACAACAAAAATCTTTGAATGCTAATGTCCTAAGCTAAATGTTATGCAAAAATAAAAAGTGGAAAAGATGAAAATAAAATCTTTTTGGAATTTTATAAAATAAAAAAATGAATGCAAATTAGCTTAAACTAATATGATATGCAATCTAACTAAAAAAATGCATGCAAAGTAAAAGGAAAAGGAAATGCCCCACTCCAAGCTTAAGAAAAAGCATTGTCCTCAGTGCTTAAGGAAAGGGTGGAAATGACCTAAATTGATGGGTTGGGCGGTGGAAAGTGTTTGTGGCAGTAGTGGTAGTCCCACAAGTCCTGGAAATGCGGGAAGTGGATGGAATGAATGCTCCAACCTATTAATGTGGGTCACCACATCTTGAATGGCTCGAGTCTTCTCCTGCGTCTGAGTGTCGATGCGCTGAACGATGGAGAACATCGTGGAAAACTAGTCAAAGAATGCAGGGGGGAAATATGATGGGATCTCTTGTTTCCCCTGTTGTTACAACGGATACTGGGGCTAGTCAAAATGTTATGGAGTAGGCTGAAAATGGCCATCAACATGATCTACAGGTGGAGGGTAATCGAAAGGAATGACCCATTACTGGGGTCAGTTGGTTCAAAGGACCCGACATACTCATGAGGGAGAATGAGGTATGGCTAACCATCAAGATTCCATATGTGACCATCGATCGAGTTGCAGATTATTTGTATTCGTCGAAGTGCATTGGTGTCAAGACTAGAGGGGACAAATGCTTTTTCAAATGGAAGGGTGGAAAGATGTAGCTGAAGTGGGCGTCTAGACGCAATGAGTGATATCAGGCCTCCAATAAAAATGTCCCCGGTGTCCATGGTGGTGAGATTGTAACATTTGGTGAAGAAGAATGATGCAAAATCCGGTCGGGGTCCATTTTCACGCGTCATGCACCAAAGAAAAAATAATTTAGCTTTAGAAATTTGACCCTATTTGGAGCGGGCAAAAATAGTGCATGTAAGGACTCAGTGGGCTAGACGTAAACATAGGTGAATAATTGAGTAAGCCTTAGATGAAGACGATAACTACCGTAGTTTATGGGCAATTTGTTGCCAAAAGTCGTGCTCGTTAAAGGTTGTGGGCCAAGGATCTTTTTGGGAATACGTATCGTCCATCCGGGTGCCCATTAGAGCGTTAACAACCCTAAATGGCAATGATCTATTTTTGCCTGGCATTTGGAAAGTTATGGTTTCTGCTTCGTCACCAGGTTTGAATTTGGAAAGGAATTCTAAGGTTGGTTCAACGTAGGTGGCTGCATGATTATGAATGAATTGACCCCATCCGATGTTGTCAAATAGCGCTTGAACTCCTTTGAGCACCCCAAGATCTTTAAAAGATTCTCTATGGAGGAATTTTGTCAATTTGACTTGGCGTTTGTTGGAAGTGAGAAATTCATATGTTTTACGGTTTTCACGATCTAACAAATGAAATAGAGGGTCCTTGGATTTGCCTTTTGATATACCTTTAGATGAAGTAGGTCCGGTTCCCGCTTTTGCATGCTTAGACATTTGACTATGGACAAAATTTTGACAATAATGACTCTCAAATCACACTAAAGACAACACGGACGACAACACAATTCACACAACAAACGAGTATTTAACATGAAAATAATCAAGTTAAAGGAACTAGTGTACCCATTTTGTTCATAACCAAAACAGATTGTGGAAGCAGAATTAGAACCACCAGTGAGATTCCAAGGCACACCCTAAGCTTATGTGTTTGCTTCGAGTTTAACATATGAATTGTTGAAACAACCCCAAAAACATGCTTCAAAAATATTTTCCGGCGACTAGAGTGGCAGCTAGGGATGAGCAAAGGAACTGAACCGGCTGGAACCGGACCCAGACCGGGAACCGAAGTCGGCCAAAATTAAGAATCGAACCGGACTGTCGGTTCTACCAGTTCCGGTTCCACCGGTTCCTAGTTCCTACCGTTTCTTGCCATGTCTTTAATGTTGGAACCGATACTTGATAAGTAGCAACAAATGGTTCCGGTTTTGCCGGTTCTACCGATTCTCGGTTCCAAAAATCTACAAGATTATGATCCCGGTCCCGGACCGACCGGTTCCATTGAGTTCCGATACTTGTTCCGGCCGGTTCCCCGATCCATATGCTCATCCCTAGTGGTGGCACTTAAAATCCAGCGAAAATTTTTAGTGAGCTTTTTAGTGAAGATCGGTATGGTTGGAAAGCCCTTGGGAATTGAAACAAAACCCTGTGCTTAGAAGTACGAAAGGTGGCCAGAGTTGGTCGGAAAACACGGATGATGGCGGTGGAGGGTGGTGCCGACGCCCACTATTTTGGCCACAGATCAGAGCGATTTTTGGGTGAGGTATGTAGGGGGAATGGTGAAGAATGGCAGTGGTTTCACAGGATTCCGACAGGTAGATTTCTGGAAAATCAAGTTTTTTTGTGAGACTTCAATGGAGGTGGGTGTTTTTGAGAGAGAAGAAAATAAGATGTAGGGAAGAAGAAGGGATCGATGGGGGTAGGGAAAAAGAAGGTTGCCTTTAATCTTCAGTCAACATAAGTCAAAGAAGGTTAAAGTTTGTCAACAACCTTAAAATCAGCCAAGGTGTTACACGCGGGTGGGGCACGGGCTGCATACAAACCGCATCTAGTTTCTGACAAACCCACTAAACCTTCTAACCCTATTTATCGACTAACGCGGGCCGCATGGAAGCCGCATGAAGGTTGGGTGAGCTGAAGCTTGAAAATGGCTAAGTATCGGAATTCACCCACGTGGGTAAGGCTTGGGCCGCATACAACCTGCGTTTACTGAACATACTTGGAGGATATGTTTTACGTGGCCAAGGAACGGGCCGCACTCTAGCCACACAAACCCTCGCGCGTGTCGCACTAGCTCTAGGCATAAAACTCACACGGGCCATGTAACTTCCTGCATTTCAAAAAAAAAAAAATCAGATTTTCTAAAAACTTGATTTCTTGGACAAAATAAATCCCGTAAAGCCCGGTTTCGAAGATTTGAAAAAAGCTTGGAACAAAAACAAAAATGAAAGGTGAAATCTTTTAAAAATATTATTTTCAAAATACCAAAAACACTTTTTAAATAAAATTTATTGACGATGGAAAAGATGAAAGCACAATGCTTTCCAAGAATGCCTTTCTTTAACGTCTTTGGCGAGATGTTCTCCTAGTTGGTCTCAACACATTGGGACATCCAAGTGGATGATTTCAAGAGCATTAGCATTGAAACCTTCATAGAATAGTTTCAAGCGATGCCCATTGGCTTTGAAAACTTGTCACATCTTTTCGCTTTGGATTTCTACCGCTCCATGGCCAAAAGTTTTTATCACAACAAAAGGCCCAATCCACCTTGATCTCAACTTGTCCGGAAATAACTTCAATCGTCAATGGTAAAGTAAGACCGTATGTCACAGTTTAAAATGCTTCCGGGTTATGGACTTGTCATGGAAGAGCTTCGTTTTTTCCTTGTAAATTCTTGAGTTTTCATAAGAGTCATTTTTTCAGTTCCTCTAACTCCTGAAGTTGAAGCTTCCTATGTCTTCTTGCCTCATCAACATTGAAATTGCATTGCTTGATCGCCTAAAATGCACGACTCTCCAATTCCACGGGAAGATGACACGACTTTCCAAAAACCAACCTAAATGGATACATGCCTATCGGGCTCTTGTAAGCGGTCCGGTAGGCCCATAAGGTATCATCAATCCTTAAACTCCAATCCTTTATTGTCGGGTTCATTGTTTCACTTCACGAATTGAAACCTCCGCTTGACCATTTGTTTGAGGGCGGTAGGCGGTGGAGACACAGTGGGTCACGTCGTATTTCCTCAATAAAGCCTCCATCATCATGTTGCAAAAATGCGTCCCTCTATCACTAATCAATGCCCTAGGCACACGAAATCTCACAAAAATATTATATTTTAAAAAGTCGATAACCATTTTGGCATCATCCGATCTTGTGACTTTGGCCTCAACCCATTTAGAGAATTAGTCAACCGCGAGCAAGATGTAAACATTGCCAAATCAGACGGGAAATAGGCCCATAAAATCAATCTCCCATACGTCAAAAACTTCACAAACAAGCGTTGGATTTTGTGGCGTTCACTACTAGAAAAAAGGCCTTTTACGACGCTCATTGCGCGTCGTAAAACGCTCAGACGATGCGCAAATGCGTGTCAACGAAGGCCCTGTCATAAAGAGAGACGACGCGCATTTACGACGCACATTTATGACGCGCATTTACGACGCGCGGTTATGACACGCATTGCGTATCAAGGAAGGCCCTGTCATAAAGGTAGACGACACGCATTTGCGTGTTGTAACCTACGACGCGCGTGTTTATGACACGCAATGCGTATCAAGGAAGCCCCTGTCAAGAAAGGCCATGTCATAAATGAAGATGACACACATTTTTGCGTATCATAATTTTAAATGTTCTAAAAAAAATATTTATATATTTATTAATTTTTAAATTAAATTTGCATTTAATGCCTCATAATAGAAATAAAATATCATATACAAAAAATACAATCCATTGCATAAAATTTAATGTCATACAATTCTATTTTTTACAATATCTAAATTTGCATCTAATCTACTCTCTACATCAAATTCCAACTAAGTAAAGTTGCATCTTGCCTTTCATAATTCTTTAAGACTAATGTTGCAAGATTTGAATCAAGTGGCTTCATATTCCTTTCTTCCACCAACTTTACCTGATGCACAAAATACACAGAAACAAAAAAACATTGTAGAGGAAGGGGTAATTTGGGAAAATGTGAGGGGTATCCTCTGCAAAACAAAACAAAAAATATCCTTTGCAAGATTTGCTCTTTAGTATCCTCTGGAAAACAAAATAAAAAATATATATCAAAAAATTAAATTTTTTATAGTTTTATATTATAATTATGCCTAGAGTATTGCATACCTGAAGAACCATTTGTTAGCTCTACAACACTTTTTGAATCTGATGTTGTATGTTGATATAATAAACAAATAACTAAAAGTAGGTTACTATTTCTTAAAAAGTAATTCAACTTTGGCATATTATAGCTTACCTTCTCTGTTGGTGGCAACTGAAATGAGTTCTTTCACGGCTATATCAGAAACAAGATAAAACTACAGAAAAAAATGTAGGTTAACTCAACAAATGATAAACCAATAGTTGGTAATTTACAATCTTTCTTTCATCATACAATCTTTAGTCTTTAGGTATAATGTATTTATTAATCCAACAATATTGACATTATGCATAAATTGAATTCAAATATAAATTGGACAAGATATAATGTCTTTCTTAAGCAAATAGTTCAATATGCTACCCCACTATCGTTGACTATTAAAGAAATTAGGGCCAACTCTAACAGTAGAATGTTTATGACAATTAAGGCCTCATTTGGAAGCCAACAACAGTAATACAAGCTAGAAAAGAGGGAACAGGTGGTGTTTTTAAGTTATAATTTTGAATAGAAAAGGCAAAACTTCTATAACAACTACTAAAGCAACTGAAGTTAATATCATGATGCCTTCCTCAGATCCTGATGCTGATCTGGTATGCTTGCTTCCAATTTATTTTTCTTAAAAAACTTTCTAGAGGTAGTTACGTCATTTTCACACACAAGAGATTGAAAACAAGTCCTGGTCAAAGTTTCTGCCAAATATACAAATTTTGTATGTTATTATCGTACAAAATATAGAAAAAGAGGTGAATATCTAATTTTTATTAGCTGATTCTTTCTATATCACATGTCTCACCTGTTATCAATAAAATCTAAAACCTAAAATGATCAATTTTTAAATAAACGAATTGAAATTGGGACGTGTAAAGATGTTTGTAACTTTTATGGTTTGTAACATGTCACAATGGTTAAATTGGAAAAATGTTTGTAACTTTTATGGTTTGACAGGAAAAATATAAAGTATAAGTGGTTTAACAGCAAAATTGGTCAAAATATAATGATTTTTCAATATAAAGATAAATGTAGGAGCATACTCTGAAATATTTATCATGTTGTCTACATCATTGGTGAACAAATGCATCTTCTGTGATAGATATAATATTCTTTTAGGGGACAAATGTAATGTGTAATTAGGAATCTCCTTAAGATACCTGTGTAATCTTTCAAAATTCCTGTATCAGTTGATAAAATGGAAAAATAATAAATAGAAATATTTGCTACAATAAGTATGAAATTTAAAGGGTAGTTAAAGAGATTAGTAATAACACCTTTTCACAAACCAAGTTTTGTCATCAACATCAGTCACTGCAATAAGTATGAAATTTAAAGGGTAGTTAAAGAGATTAGTAATAACACCTTCTTTTTCTTTATTGGTTTGTTTGATAGTTCTGTCATGTCAAAGTGCAGCTGCTTTTCATATTCTCCAATAGATTATGCTTCCATATTATTTGGTATCTGATATGCACCATGTAAAGAACTTTGTTCATCCTGAAAGGAATTCGTATCACCACTTGAAGCATATGCTCTATTTGGTGCCTGATTCATCAAATAATCAAAAAGTCATAAACACATTCAATTACATTGAGCTAAAAAGGTTTTGCATAAGGGAGCAACAATAGTCGACATGACTGTCACTGTAACCCTAGCACCAAACTATCATCTCCCACTAGATGGCACATCAACAGTAAGAAATCCATTTTTTTAATATAATTATTTCCCTTATTAATAATCATAAATAAATAATTTTACATTTTACAGGCACGTGGAGTTACAGAATGTGAGGAATCTGTTATGAGCATGATGTAATCAGCCACATGCTTTTAAAGGGTTTTATCCTGGGAAAAGATGTTGTTTCCAAAGCCAAATCATTCGATGAGAAAATAGGATTAACTAAGAAGGTGACTACAGGAACCTCCATGGTCAACTAAAAAGTCAAAGAGGTCGACTAGAAGCTTCAGATTTCTGCATAGACCAAGTCAGCATATGCAGCTGCTGCTTCATGAGTGACAAACACTTTTAGTAAAGTGGCCAAATCAGCATCCGAAGTTGGACAGCACACAAAGGAAAAAATGACATGGCGTCAACTCAGCAGCCACCTAAGACTTCACAAGTAGAAGGTTTGATCCTTTAGTTTAATCCACCTTTCTTTGTGTACATAGAACATCATATTAAACTGCCCAATGTGAATTAGGATTCTAATTTTATTTCAGAAATCATTTAGATCCAAATTAAAGTCAATGGTTATAATTTATTAAAAAAAACATCTACTGGAATATTGTTTCACCTTAATTAATTGGGCTCGAATTGACTTCTCAAAAGCATTGTGAGAAACAAAAACAAAAATTTTCATCTTTTTTCTTTTTTTTTTACAAAAAATGATTTTTTATTAGATTTGTGATTGAAATCAGACTTACTCTCTATATGTACTGATTTTAAGTCCATTGTAGCTTACCACAAGCCTAACTGTCATGCTTATGTCCTCCCTGCAGCATATCACATCAAAATTCAAATACTTGAATTAGATGATAAATTAAATTAACCATACTTTATTTTTTTCAAAATGTAAAGGAATTATATACTGCTATTAATATTATAGGCAAAAGATTATCATTCATGGCATAATACCTGAGAAGATCAGAATAAAAGTTATGATGCTTGTTGACCTCATCTTTGGGAAGAGAAGCATAGTTTTACCTCAGCTTCTTACAGATATCATAAGGGTGAACATTTATAGAAATTTATATAACAACTAAGAACAAAACAAAGAGTTCACCTCCATTCTGGAATGTACATTGACCCAAATGTGCGATTCAAATGATGTTAAGAGCTTTCACATTAGCTGAGCTTCATGTTCACTAAATGGGCAATTTCCAGGATTCCCTTCATAAGGATCAAAGTCCTGAAACATATAATAATAATAAACAAGGTATGTTATATGTAACATAACATAGTTACAAAACTGGTATATATATTATTACTATACAAAATGTACAGATACAAAACAAAACTATCTAGAATAAAGAACAGAGGAAACAAACAGCAAGGGTATTTTCGTCCAACAATAGTGTAAAAATCTGCTTAGAAAACACAATGTGAAGCAAACAGCAGGGGTATTTTTGTCCAGTACAATCATTAAGAGAACCAAAACCCCAAACTTTTTACACTTGGATAGGTAAATCCATGAAATAATGACAATATCACATAGATACAGTAGGAAAATTATTATGATCACATTCCATGGCTGTTGAATTACTTTAATAATAAAAAGTAGTAATAGTTATTACTCAAAAAGGCATACCAGAATGTCCGAACAGCTAGCAGTTGGCATGCTACTAATCAAGGACGCCATCCTTTGTGTTTTAGTTTGAAATATAATTTTTTTATCATTAAAAACACACAGAGCATAATACTAATAAAAAATCGTATTTGATGCCATAAATCAAGATTTTTTTTTTCAAATGAATCAAAACCCATTAAGCAGGAAACGAAATTCAAAACCTATTTAAATTTGGAGAATAAATGAAATATTAATACCTTCAATCAAGTATATTAATGGTTTGGATAAGATTAAAATTGATTGACGCATCTAGGGATCGTCTAATTTTGACGGTACCCGACGATGGGCAATAGAGGTGGAAGCAGTGATCGCTCAAGCTGAAATAGTTAAAAGTATAAAGTAATCTGATAGCAAATGAAGAGGAGAAAGAGCGGAAGTTAACAAAAGTGGTACCTAATTGGAAGGTGATGTCAGTGAGCCGAACATGGAGTGTGACAGCTTTCGAGCCCAATTATTATTAGAAGTCGAATTGATCAGAAATGTGTTGGCTACCGACACATCTACCTGGAGATTGTCAATCGGATAGAGTTCTTGAGATGTTGGAATCACGGAGGAGTGGTTTGATTATTCTCCGATCAATGGAAGTTATGGGAACAAGCGACAAAGAAAGTGAGAAGTGAAGCGGTGGAGGTTTGAGAATCGATAGAGAAGAAAGGGAGAAAAGGGGTTTTCGGCGGGGACGAGTGTTTTCAGCCGGTGGAAACAAGTGGGGTTTTTAATTTTTGGGATTTCATTTCCCCCCTTGTCTACTAAAAACGCGTTTCATTAAAATTATAAAGCGACACGTACAGACGATGCGCGTTTAAGATAAAGCGCCCTCCGTGTTTTTAATTTTTTTTTTTTGAGACACTAAATTAAGGGCACGCAATAAAGCGTGACGTCAATCCTTAAATTTTTTGGAGAGATGACATTATTTTAAGGGCACGTCCTTTTGCGTATCGTTAATTATCGCGTGTCGTAAAAAGCGCGTCATTAAAGGTCTTTTTTCTAGTAGTGGTTTGATTCTTTTGTGAAATCTTCCCTGTCCTTTGGCGCCATTCACAACTTTTACAAAACAAATGACAATCGCGTGACATGGTTGGCCAAAATAATCCACACTCAAGAACTTTTCTCAAGGTTCAGTTATGTTCGAAGTGTCCCCTAGAAGCAAATTCATGACAAAATTGCAAAATGGATTGGTGCTCTTATTGGGGCACACACCGCCTAATGATTTGATCGAGACAATGTTTCCACAAATAATGACAAAATTGCAAAATTGCAAAATGGATTGGTGCTCTTATTGGGGCACACACCGCCTAATGACAAAATTGCAAAATGGATTGGTGCTCATCCCACACATAGTATTTTGCAACACTTTTCAATTTATCTTTTTGAGCATGTGTGAATGTGTTGGGATACCTTTTCATGACCAAAAAGTTAATGATGTCATAATACCAAGGAATAGATTGAGTAAAGGAAAAAAGATGCTCTTCCGGATACTCGTCCCGCAATGGGAGAGGAGTCTCATTTGAAGTGAACCGGCTTAGATGATCGACAACAAGATTCTCGCATCCACTATTGTCCCGAATTTTCAAATCAAATTCTTGCAATAGTAAGATGCACCGTATGAGTCTTGGCTTTGCATCTTTCTTTGTCATCAAGTACTTGAGATTCGCATGATCCGAATACACAATAACTTTGGTGCCAAGTAGATATTGCCTAAACTTCTCCAAAGCAAACATTATGGTCAATAGCTCCTTCTCCATGGTAGAGTAGTTTATTTAAGTATTGTCCAGCGTCCTTGATGAGTAGTAGATCAAATGGGAGGCTCTTCCATTCTTTTAACCCAAAACGGCGCCTAGAGCATACTTTCTTGCATCACACATGATCTCAAGGGGGAGATCCCAACTAGGTGCTTGTATGATGGGGGCGGATGTAACCAGCTCCTTGAGCCTGTCGAAAGCCTCTTTACACGCCTCATTAACTCAAAATCAACTACGTTTTGCAAGATTTGGCACATTGGTCTTGTTATCTTCGAAAATTCTTCGATGAAACTTCGGTAGAATCCCGGATGACCTAAAGGATAAAAAACTTCCCGAACACAAGTCGGGTAAGGTAAGCTTTGAATAACATCAATTTTAGGCTTATCTACCTCGATTCCTTTCTTCGACCCAATGTGACCCAAAATAAGACCTTGGCTCACCATAAAATGACATTTTTTCAAAAATTAAAACCAAATTCGCTTCAATGCATCTTTTCAAATTTTTGGTCAGATTGGTCAAACATTCTTGAAACGAGTTTCCATATACCGTAAAATTATCCATAAAAACTTAAATTATGTTCTCAACATATTCGGAGAAACTACTAACCATACAACATTGGAAAGTGGTCGTGGAATTACACAATCCAAATGGAATTCTCCGGGATGCGAAAGTGCCAAATGGACATGTAAACGTTGTCTTTTCTTGGTCTTTTGGTGCCACTGGGATTTGGTAAAAACTGGAATACCCGTCTGGACAACAATAATTAGACTTTTTGGCCAACCTTTATAACATTTCGTCAATGAAAGGCAATGGAAAATGATCTTTTCTTGTGCTTGCATTGAATTTGCGGTAGTCAATACATACTCTTTGCCCGTTTTGCACACAGGTGGGAACTATTATACCTTTGATGGTCTCGACCACCGTGATTCCTGTCTTCTTAAGTACCACTTGCACCGAGCTCAACCAATTACTATTCAAGATTGGATAGATCATCCCCGCATCAAGAAGCTTTAAAATCTCTTTCTTGACCACTTCCATCATAGGAGGATTCAATCTCCTATACGTATCCCGTCTTGGCTTGCATTCATCCTCCATCTAGATCTTGTGCATGCAAGTGGAGGGCTCAATCCCTTAATATCTGCAATTGTCCAACCCATGGCTTCTTTTGTGTTCCTTCAACACCTTGAGGAGCTGCTCTTCTTCAAATTTTGTTAAGTGAGTTGAAATGATAACCAGAAGAGTTTCATTCTTTCCCAAATATGTGCACTTTAAGTGTTAAGGCAGGACATTCAATTCCAATTTCGGTGGTTGTACAAGGGATGGTGGCAACGTTGTATGAGCAAGGGGCAATTCAGTTTGCTTGATATCAAATCTTGTAGATTTATTCACATCCAAAGTATTGGCCAACCTCTCAACTTCTGGATCTAAAGAATAAAGCTTCAATCTCTCGGCTACCTTCCCACAATCAAACCCATTGCTTAGGATCATCTCCAGGATATCACCATTGGACAACTCCAACAATTCTTGGGTTAGTGGTTCAACAACATCAACGAAATAAAAGGATGAAACATCACTAGGATATCTCATAGCATCATAGATATTAAAACTTATTATGACAACCCAAAATTTACTATCATGTACAGTCAAATACTTCATTGAAAGTCAATCTCATTTCTGCCATCTTTTAGCACAATTAGGAGTCTGTTTGAGCATTACGAGCCTTATACACTTAAAGAATAAATGTTGGAAAGTAACTGCTAAAGCCTCAGCACAAAAATTTATGCCCTAAACTCTATAAGATGGAGTTTACGGCCGTAAACATGGAGTTTACGGTTGTAAACTCAATAGTGTCGTGAACTCCCACCTATATAAGTGAGTCTTGATCAATTCTAACCATTTCTCACATTTCAAACCCAAGAACTTCAGTTTTCTCTCAAGTATCATCAGGATCTTCATCCCCGATCTTCAAAACTCATTGGTTTCTTGCCCTAACCAGTTGATATGTTACATGATCTAGTGATCTTACCTGATTTCATCCATGAAATCATTGCATTTTGTAGATCTTCAAGTTTCACCAAGAACACACTAGTGTTCTTGGCCAACAAATAGTAACAGTCATGGACTTGCAAAGCCGTAAAATCGAGAAGAAGAAACGAAAGCGCCAAGCCCAAAAGGAGCGCAAGCGATCCCAAAGACTTGCCATGCAACAGCAACAAGTGGCAACTCCTACCATTTCAGCTCCGATCAGACCATACGAGGGAAAACTTCTGAAGTGTAACAAGGGTAGCTTTATCCACAACGGGGCTTGTCATGAAATGCAATGCTGAAATTGCTACAAATTAGGACACCATGCCCGTAGCTGTGGAGCGCCGGCACGACCCATCACTCGAGTCCCTGACATCGGAGTTAGCTCTGCATGCTATAGTGGTGGTGAAACCGGACACTATAAAAGGAAATGTTCAAAGTGGATTAACAAAGATTCCACCCGTGTCCATATAACTCTGAATCGACACCTCACTTCCACCACCAATGTTGGTGCTATCCAGATATGTCACCAATGCAGTGAGATTGGAAACCTCAAAAAGGACTGTCCAATAACAAAGAACTCTGGCGCAGACGAGAAGATACTAAGGATCACCGCTGCAGGAGAGACTACTCCGGACCCACGTTAATGTAATTAAGGTGTTTCGTTGTAAGAGACTCATAAACTGTTTAAAACTAGTGCAACTAGATTCTTATCTTTTGCGAGATCCTGTCAGTTAAGGGACCATCGTGCTGCGTATACTTGCCTTTTGTAGTATACCTTGTTTGCAACAATAGTCTTGTAGTAAATCTAAAGTACTGTAACTCTGTTAAAAGTTGCACTGTTGTGTTTTGTCTGTAATGCATTTATGATCAAATCTAATGCCGTTATTTCTAAGTGAGTCCGACATTATCATACAACTAGAGTCCATTCGATCCTCACAATACCAGCTTCATGCATAAATCTGTTTCTCCGTAAATGCCTTTCTAATGAAGCCATCATTTCAGAACTCCGAAGTACTCATGCATAGAGTACCTTATGTTTCGTATTCCTTTCCAAAAAAACCTCAGCAAACCTCCCCGAAGTACCACTCGTAAAGTACGTCAAGTTCAATCCAAAGACCCGTACGGTTGATTTATCGCTGAAGAATGTATACACAGGGGTGGTATATAATCAAGGTTCTACAGGTTTAGAATTGATGATTCCACTTTAACTTCTTTTCCTCGTTGGGATGTGAGCTTAAAGAATAATCATTTATTTGACTACCTTTTCAATCTTAATTATATACGGCTCATATACACAAGACTGTGACTGATGAACCATGTATGACTTCTAATATGAACTTCAGGACGGAGACTGCCCAAGACTACAAGTAATCACATCGTCATGTGAACAAACTTAGAACCCAATATGACTCCTATAACCAGATCGCCCTACAGTCCAACACCCACGGAGATACAAGAACCGTCCGGACAACTGAGCGAACTACTCGGCAATGGAATTGAAAGACCAAGCTCCTCGCCCTAGAGACCTCCAGTCTTATTCTTCAAGAAGATAGACGGATTGTTTCGTAGGAGCATCGACTAACGGAGACCTCGACAAGATTTCCATTAGAAATCATTACCCTCTGCCTCGCATAAATGAATTGGTTGACCAACCGCAGGGAATGATGTACCTTTCAAGAATGGACCTGAGATTCGAATATCACCAGTTACGAGTGTTAGTGAAGGATCTCCCGAAGACAATCTTCGAAACTCAATGCGGACACTATGAGTCTGTAGTGATACCCCTCGGATAAGACCAATGCGCCCGTAGTATTCATGAACTTAATGAATAGGGTACGCCATTCTTACTTGGATCAGTTCTTCATTGTCCTTGTAAATGACATATTATCTATTCTCGTAGTAAGAAAGAGCAAAGAAGCATCCATGACTCAACCTACCCCGCGAACTCAGTAACATACATTTTACCCTCCACGTCTTGAACTTGAAAAAGTACTTTCCGTCAGGACTGTTGTAATCCCACTCGACGAGATCGAGGTCAACAGATCCTCGCCTTCGTAGAAGAACCTTAGTGACCGTGGACCGAGAGGTCAAGCGGACGAAACAACGCTGCATCCCATTAGTGAAGGTTTGTGTAACGACCCAAAAATCATAACTAAAAATTTCTTTTTAAAACATTACTAAAACCGTATTTATGAACACGTATCATAAGTCATAACATAACTTTCGAGTATTAAATTCAAAACATAATCTCATTATCAGAGTAAAACATTTCCCAGGCTAACTGACTATGGTGTGTGCACTGCAATCTCTCCGAGCTCCTCTTTTGAAAACTGAGTACCTGAAACCAAAACTGAAAACCGTAAGCACGAATCTTAGTGAGCTCCCCCAAACTACCACATACCGTACAATAACATATAAAACACATATTGGGCCTTGCCCACTGCATCAGACCGAGGTCCGGACTAACTGGGGCCTTGCCCCCTGCATCAGACCGAAGTCCGAAAACTGACTGGGACCTTGTCCCCTGCATCGGACCAAAGTCCGGACTAACTGGGGCCTTGCCCCCTGCATCGGACCGAAGTCCGGACTAACTGACTGGGACCTTGTCCCCTACATCGGACCGAAGTCCGGACTAACTGGGGCCTTGCCCCCTGCATCGGACTGAAGTCCGGACTAACTGACTGGGACCTTGTCCCCTGCATCGGACCGAAGTCCGGACTAACTGGGGCCTTGCCCCCTGCATCAGACTGAAGTCCGGACTAACTGACTGGGACCTTGTCCCCTGCATCGGACCGAAGTCCGGACTAACTGGGCCTTGCCCCCTGCATTGGACCGAAGTCCAGACTAACTGAACAGAACATAACATAAACATATCAACCAGCATGAACACACATATACTGCATACTGCATCGAGCCGTAGCCCGGAACACATAACACATAAATCCTGTCTGAGCCACGAAGGCATCAAACATACTAACTACTGCATCGGACTAAAATCCGGAAACTACTGCTAGCTAAACGGGTGGTCATTGTGGCCTTAGACCCGTTCCTACTGGAAGGAAACTCACCTGAACTGTTGAGCTCTGTTGATAATCCTCTGGCTGCTACTCGACAATCCCCTGAGTCGCTGCTCCTCTAGCTCCCCGAGCTATCAATATCAATATGACACTTAGTCTGACAGTCCTCTAAAAGTCAACTAAGTCAACTCTGATCAAGGTCAAAATCCTGGTCAAAGTCAACCTTCCAGGTCAACCCTACTCGCCGAGTCCTCCTAATGACTCGCCGAGTTCATATGCTCAGGGTCTTCCTATTCACGACTCGACTCGCTGAGTCAGTCCATGACTCGCCGAGTCCAACTAGTTCCGAGTCCTGTCCTGTCCAACTCGCTGAGTCACCACCCGACTCACTGATTCGAGTCTCAACTCGAAGGGTTTGGGGTTTCGCGACCTGACTCGCCGAGTCCAATAATAGACTCGTCGAGCCCAAGGCAATCTTCAACCAACTCGTCGAGTTGTTCTTCCAACTCGCCGAGTTCATGCCTAACCTCATCCGACTCGACGAGTTGTTCATCCCACTCGTCAAGTTCCTCCTAATCTTCATGCTACTCGCCGATTCCACTGGCTGAGTCCATTCAGTTCTACATACATGCAGAGGACTTTTGAGTCATGCATGGGCACCAAACTGTAGATCCACTCTTCTAAAGCCTATTCCTTATGTAAAGTGGCAAACTTTACGTGTAGCTAACGAGATCTAGGCTCAAATCACTATAAACTAGGGTTTGAGACAAAGGGGCTCAACAATCAACCCATAGACTTATGCTTTATGATTCTTTAGGCCAAGATACACATAGATCTGAAGTAGCAACTTCAGATCTGGGCTTCTAACTCGAAATGGTTCATAAACTTGTCCTAAAAGCCCCAAATCCCATGATAAAGGTTGATCTATATGCAAAAGAGGGAAGGTAACGACTCCTTACCTTCAAATGCTCTGGAAGACCTCACAAACTCTGGATCTACTGCAAATTCTTGAATCCCCAATGTGTTCCTTCTTCCTTCTTCCTTCAAATCACCCAAAATGGCAAGAAAGCTTGAATGAGCAACAATGGAGGCTTAGGGTTTCTGGTTCTGGACTATAGGGCCGCAACTGAGCCCTAGGGAAGAGAATAAGATGCTTAAATAGGGTACCAAGTCCCGAAATTAGGGTTTCCTCGTTCAGACCCAACTCGCCGAGTTCATGAGCCGACTCGCCGAGTTGGTCACTTACTCGATCCCCCGGATCCCGCTCCAACTCCTCGAGTTCCTTCCTTGGCTCGACGAGTCCACTCCTTGACTTAGGGTTTCTTTCCTTTTCTTTGCCTTTCTGATCTTGGCTGTTACAATTCTCCCCCACTTAAACTAAACTTCGTCCTCGAAGTTTGCTATGGCCAACTATCCTGCGAACTGCCTCCAACTCTCTGTCTGGGAAAACTAACACCCTTTTTTCCATCACTCCAGCCACTCATAGTGCTGGTCACTACTGTTGGTACATATTGAATCCTTCTTTTTTTTTTTCCATAATTTCGTTAACGTTACTTCCTCCGACTGAAAATTCTGTTACCCCTCATCCGCCCACCGGATGCACTGAGACCACCCTGGTCCAATTAATCTGCCAATATCTGAGTTACCGGACTCCCACCGGTCATTGTACTCCGTCGCAATCTCCTAGTCGCTCCCAGCGACTCCTGAAGATACTTCGACTATCTATAACTTTTCTATCCATTCTGCCATCCATACTGAATCGATGCTGCTGGAACCAGCCTGCTTATCTCTCATCTGATTACTCAACTCCTACTAACTCGAGCCTTCCATCCTGAAGGAAAATCTACCTGCCTAGCTATCCTTACAGATCACTTATACTTGGAAGAATGCTCAACTGATCCTGCTGAGAGGGACTTGCCATTAACAAATCAACCAACTATACTAATACTAACCCTCACACTGCAACTATCCGAAACACGGAACTGCCTGCAACACCGAACTGCCTAAAACACTGAACTGCCTGAAACACTGAACTGATTGAAACACTGAACTGTCTGATTCACTGAACTGCCTGAAACATTGAACTGCCTGATACACTGAACTGCCTGAAACACTGAACTGCCTGATACACTGAACTGACTGAAACACTGAGTTACAACTCAACTGTGGAGTCAAAGGACTCCTCACTTAGTCGCTTGCACGACTTCTGAACGAAATCTTTCTCTGGAACTAGTTTCCACTAGTTATCCTGTCACTATGGTTCTAACAACCTTCCGATCCACCGATCAGGTCCAAACATCACATCCTGACATCATCAATTCCATGACTAACAACATGATGGCTCCCAGACTAACAGTAGCCTTTAACATACCCGAACCCCAACGGTTCACTGCTACGCTGATCTCATAACTGATGTGACGATCTATAGCCAAATTGCTGACTTAACCATAACTGAACCATATGGGAAATCTGAAATCTAACCCGGGATTCCCATATCTTCACTGGTGCACCCGAACTGGTGGGTACTACTATTTCCCCTGCGTCCAATAACGCGCTCATGCTATCTACCAACTTGATAAAGGCCACGGCTACACCTGTATACTTACAGCTCTCTAATACTATCTGGCTGCTAGTGAATGCTACGGCTACCCCAGCAGACTTACAACACTCTACTACTATCTGATTGCTAGTGAATGCTACAGCTACCCCCACAGACTTACAACACTACTGCTACTATCTGACTGCTAGTGAATGCTACGGCTACCCCCGTAGACTTACAACACTACTACTACTATCTGACTGCTAGTGAATGCTACGGCTACCCCCGCAGACTTACAACACTACTACTACTACTACTACTACTATCTGAGGACATCCTGACTATCCCTTGTCCTGCTAGGGATTCCTCATCCTGATTTCACAAAACCAGCCCTCAGTCTTTGAATACTGCATCAACCTCGACATCATATATCCTTGATATACTAAGCGCTTCGTCGAGGAATTCTTCGGCTTGGTTCCCAAACCAACCGTCTACTAATCTGGATACAAGAAGCTATCATTGGGAAGTCTCCAAACTCCCAACTCCTGAATCTACACAACTCTGCATGCTGACTCTGTCACTGGCTACAAATCTGAAAGCATCTCTTGCTATTCGTTCTCAGGATCCTCATTCCGACTCACTTGAGCCCTGCAGGTGGTCCTCCAATCCTGGATTCCCAACCAGCTTCTAACCATCTCGATTACATGGACTAACTGCTGGGAAGGTCCTCAAACTCCCAATTCTGAACTTCTCGATCCATCAATCACTATGCTACTATCTTTTCTTCTCAGAGGCCGCTCACTCATTCTGGGTCTACGTGGCTCTTATCCTTGTATACTCAGAGAGTTCTCCCCCACTTGGATTCGGCTAATTCCTTACTGCTCACTGGTCGAAAGGATTCCCAACCTTCCTTCCATTAAAAGGGCGATACGCTGTCCGCCAACGTTTACCCTTGCCAGCGCTCCAACTAACTCTTACTAGATCCGCACCCTTCTTGCTATCTTACTGAGCACCCTTCGATCCTTAAATGTATTTGCTTTAGGGACTACATCTCGAGAACCTGCGTTTGGGGTGCACATCCCCAACCCACTTCCTTACTGACCGCTAGCTACTCCACTAAAAACTCTGGATTATCACTACTAAGAATATAACTGATCATTAACCGACTAACGCCTTCCGCAAGTAGTAAGGCACTACTGAATCTTACACATACATGTTACAGTCACCGCATCTGAAGTAACCTGATCTAGAGGGAACGACCTCCAATTCACCATTCTAATCCCATGGTATGCAGATGGCATAAAACTCCGTCACAAGTAGGTAATATAATACCCCCAACACATATACTTATTGATATCAATGCAACAACATAATAAATAATAGCATGAATAATAATTGACAGGGAGGTAGAAGATACATACCTCCATCACTCAGCGCTGCTCGAATCCTTGCTGAAATCAACCGGAAAACTCGGCTCCGAGCCGTGGGCGCCCTTGCCCGGCCTCGGCAACCATTGGCGGTTCTTGAAGTCCCAAGGGCAGGAGCTGGCACCTGCCCTGCTGTATACAAACTCGGACAGTGGGCCTTCTTGTGGCCCCTCTGACTGCAATGGAAACATATCGGATCAAGTCCATGGGCGATGGTAACAGTACAATCTCTGCTAAAATGGCCAATCTGGCCGCACTTGAAACATCCAGCATCACCACCACTTCTATGCCTGCATGTACCCATGTGCGTCCTACCACACTTCCCACATCGACTGCGGCTCTGATAGTTCCTCGTCCTCAAATCCGACCCTTTGGGCCTCTTTCCCGAACCTACGGCTTCCTGAGTCTCATCCGTTTTCCTCTTCCTTTCTGATTCCCTGCCCGTCTCTCGTTCCTGCGTTCCCTTGTCGACACCGCCCGTCGAAAGAACAACAGCTGTCTGATCCTGGAGCTTCGCAATCAACCTATTAGTGATCCTCACAACCATGTTGGGCAGATCCTCGTGAATGGCTCGCGTAACCTCCTCAACTATCGAATCATGCAAAGGTCTCTCTTGGAGATAGGGTGCCCCACTCACTCCTGTCCCCTGATGGCAAAAACTAGAAATGGGATCTCCTTTCCCGATGGATCCTTGAACTCCATAAGAATCGGGGTCTAGACAAGCCCCAATCTGTCCTGAAACTATCCCGGCCTTAAGGGCCTCAAGATGACTGTCCATGAGCTCCACAATGGTCTCTCTAACCGAACCGAAAATCATTGGAGTCTGATCAATGATGTTGTGCATGATCTCTGTGGAAATGAAATCCCTCATCTGATCCACAAGCTACCCGGCTCTAGAGCCTGAGCCAGATCCCTCCCCGGCACCTGAACTGCCAATTGATATCTCGCGCAACGTCACCATGCTGAAAATTTAACAATTCCTGATCAATTTACACACTACTGCTGAGGGATCTCTCACACACTCTACTAGTTCCATGGTTTTGCCTTGGACCCTCTTGAATCGAGTACGGATCCTCTGTTTTCAGTAGTACGGGCCCATACTACCTTCCACATCTATCCGTACTTTCCTCAAGAGTTACCTCAACTCCACCAAGTCCCCTTTTCTTTACTACTGATCTCTGCTACTCTCATCCTAGGCTTGCCCTAGGAACCTATGATTCCACCCAAACCAATCCTCAGCTGTTGAAGGCCTCCTCGTAATGCCAATTAGCCACCACCTGAATACCATCACATGCAATGAGGCTCGGATAATCCTTCGAGTAAAAGTCTCGTCCCTACAACTGTTAGACTCAAACGAGAGCTGCGTAGTAGGGCCAAATCCAGCACTCTGAGATTATTCAACCCTGATCACATGTGATGTGACGTATTCACCTAATGGCTAACTCCCATCACTCAGAGTCCCACAAAGCACAAAGCAAGCAGCATTCAGATAAAGGAAACATATTCAGGCAAAACTATTCTCATAACAAGAAACTGTACTAGCATACAATGCTAAGCTCATACTATCAGGCATAACCTACACAGGCTATCCTACTACTGTCTACTCAATACTAGCATGAAATTCTTATCAAGCTGAAACATATAAAGCAGGCACATAAGGCATCCTCCTAGATCCTTAGTCCTATACTAGCATGCTGATCTACTGGAACTGAAACTGAAACTGGAACTAAAACTGAAACTGAAACTAATGATCATAAACTTGTATGGGTAATTTGGGAGTACTTACTTGAGCCCGGCTGATTGCATGCACCACACCCTTTTCTCTTTTCAAAATTCTTTTCGCTTTTTCTAAAACTCTTTTCTTCATACTTTTTCTAAAATTGTTTTCTTTTCTCAAAATTCTTTTGTAACCATGGTTTTTCTCTTGAAAACTTTATACCTCTTCCTTTGTTTGAGTTCAGACACACTCGGGAGTGCGCCCGAATCCCTCAAACCAAGGCTCTGATACCAACTTGTAACGACCCAAAAATCATAACTAAAATTTATTTTTAAAACATTACTAAAACCATATTTATAAAAACGTATCATAAGTCATAACATAACTTTCGAGTATTAGATTCAAAACATAATCTCATTATCAGAGTAAAACATTTCCCAGGCTAACTGACTATGGTGTGTGTGTTGGATTAATGTCTAAGTCCATAACTATAATTGGTAAGACTTGACCCGACCCGACATGGTCCATTTGGGTTGCATACCATCATGCACTTGGATAGACTATAATGAGAGAAATAAGACACTTATGGTTATTAATATATTATAAGTTCTAGTATATTAATAATAAGAATAATAAGATTATTTAATTAGTATTGATCAAGAATTAATCTAGGATTAATTAAGTGATCAAAAGAAGACTAATTAAATATATGGGTTGATTGTGTAAATCATCCATACTTGTATAGTGGGCTAATGCTCCATGGATAATCAAGTTGGGCTAAAACCCATAGGATGGTCCATGGATGCTCCATGGTGTATTTGTACCCATGGATCATGGAAATGAAAGGCCATGTCAATTAGGGTTTACATGGTGTAACCCTAACTATATAAGCATCTTATTCTTGACCAAAATCGGCCACTAGTGTGTGAAGTGAAAGGGCTAGCCGATTTCATGAGTTGTAGAATTCTCTCAAGCTATTCTAAGTGTTTTGGTGATTGTGATTCCATTTGAGGTGTCACACTTGGGGCACTAGGCACTCAAGCTTCATGAAGACTTTCTACACCAAAGAGGTATGTATTCTATCTTGCTATAGTCATTGTTTTGTATGCTAGATTAGGATAATACCTTGGAAGTTCTTATTTGCATGTATAATAGAGAAAACATAGATCCAAGGTATTTAGGGTTGCATGTACACTTAGGAGTGTTAGAATGCTCATAACCCAACAGTGGTATCAGAGCCTAGGCTTGCTTTCTCTTATACTTTATGCAAATTGCTGAAAAATGCTGAAAAATTCGATTTTCTGGCTTTCTGGGCACTGGACTCGCCGAGTCCACTGATGAACTCGCCAAGTCCATGAGTAAAATCATCCTACTCGCCGAGTAGGTTCATGCACTCGCCGAGTAGGAGCCCCAGACAGCATATTTTCGAGGTTTTTGGCTAGAAATGGACTAGGAACATTACCCTAAGTTGTTTTTGAACTTATAAACTTCTTTTTGGATTGGTAATGTTCATGCTAATCCATTTTCAAAGATAATTGTCAATAGATTCATGTTTTGTATTAGTTTAAGGTTTAGACTAATTACATGAAAAAGTTTGATTTGAATTATCTTGTTCTTATGAGTTGCTTAGATTATTAGAAATGTTGAGTGAAATAGTTGTTTTCAATCCATTTTAATCTAAGAGTTGAGTATAAAATGTGTTTGTGTAACTTGTCCTCAAGTTACATGAAGGGTCACATTAAAGACTCATAAAATTCATAAAAGTTGGCAATGGTTACAAAATGAAGAGTCTTGTGTCATTGAATAATTTTTTTTATGACTCCATAACTTGTCCTCAGGTTATGGAAGTTCAAGAGTCACTTCATTAAAGAAAAATATGTAACCATAATTAAATCCATAAGTTATAAAATAAAGAAAAAGTTAGTTCTTTTATTAGTTTAAAGTCTTCCATAACTTGTCCTCAAGTTATGGAACTTGAAGAGTTTTTGGATTAAAACTACTTTAAACACATAAGTTATGGAATTAATTAGTTTTGAATAGTTTCAAAACTTGCCCTCAAGTTTTGGAATTTGAAAAGTTTTCCTTATGAATACTTTAATTCCAAGTTAGCCCTTAGAATTTTAAAAGTTAAAATTCAACCCTTATACTTTATAATATTATAAGTTAATAATATATATATATATATATATATATATATATATATATATATATATATATATATGTATAGGAGTAAAGTCAGTCTTACCGCTAGTACGCCTCATTCACGAAGCCGGTCTATAAGGTGGGTATAAGGTTGTTGCCTATAAAATGGCAACTTAATGGGTGTCCACTCTCACCCACCGCTTGCTTGACCGGTGGAGGGTCGTTAGCCGAACGGGTTTGACAAGACTATAATTCTCCTTCATTAAAAGTATTAATGATAATACTAAGTAACTAAACTCTTAATAATACCCAATCTTAGTTACTTAGGAAAAATGTGAATAAGGTGCTAACCCATGAAATTACACTTTACACTTTGTCTAAGTCGTTAGTGGAGCGTGTGTGGTTAACCGGCACACTAACTTGGACTTAAAAAGGTAGGTAAAGGGTGACTTAATATTTATCATAGTATCGATGGAGCGTGTGTGGTTAACCGGCACATCGATTGAGGGGTAATTTATTAAGGGTACCAAGTGATTTGCATGGTTACTTCACACCTTGTTTTGTGATCCTCGGCATCCCAGTCACAAAACCTGAAGGGCACACTCGAGATTGAAACATGCCTTTGAATAGTTCAATGAATCTCAAAGATCTAGGAGTTTCAAAACCAATTAAAACCTAATAATACATTTCATTTATCTTGGTGGAAATTGGTGAATCGTCATTCACCTACCTTCAAATATTTTATAGCTTGGATTAGGGCATACCTCTTCTAAGTTATAAAATAGTTTGTTGGGTCCTAGCCTTAATATTTCATATTGGGTGTCATATTAAGGACTTTAAATCAACTATCTTGAATATCTCCCAAAAGATGTCTGGTTTAGGCACCTATGATCTTCCCAAATCTCTTGAAACAAGGTTTCCTAATGAAAATGATGTCCCATGGATATCATACTTCTTTCTCCTCCTCCAATTATTCTCCCTAACCCACAAGTTCTTGAAAAGTTTAAGGTCACTCAAGCCCTATTGGCAAGGCAAGGTCTAGGTGTGATCACATCTTGGAGATGTAGTCACATATTGACAAGCCGGGAGAGTTGGGTGTCAAAGTCTTGAGAAAGTTGGTGGTTCAATCACTTTCTAAGTCACATAGTGAGTTCCTTTGGGACACCTATGAAACAGACTATGACAAGACCCTTAATGATCTTATCTATTTGCTAAGATCAACTTCCTAAAACTTTATGGACATTGACAATGATGACATTGGATATCTAGTAAAGCTCTCTCTTCCCGATGGAAAGGGATCAGCCATAGTCAACTCGGTTGACCAAATGGTAAAGAGAAAAGCTAAGTCTGTGATAGTCTCGTGTACCATTATCAAAGGGTCCATATGTTTGTATTGCCAAAGAAAGGGGCATTGGTTGCGAAGCTGCCAAAATTTACCTAAGGATGTTAAGGTCAATAAGTTTGACTCTACTTCAGGTAAAGTCCACTATCTAACTCTGTTAAGTTTCTATTCTGACATTCTTGATACATGATGTGACTGGGTCACATGGTGATGTTTTAAGAATCAAAGAAAAGTGAAGAAACTTAAAGAAAGAATATGCTGAATCTGATCGCGTAGATGGATTTCTATCGCATAGCTTGAAGATCAGATTCTTGAGCTACTTCTTAGGAGTTATGAGATATTGCTTAGGAATAGATAACAACAAGTTTTCATATGGATTGTGAGGATAAGTTTTTTCCGCAAAGTTTTAAAATAAAAGGAAGTTTTTGATTTTATTTGTTTTAAAATATCCTTACAATGGCATTTGAGAAAAAATTGTTGCTTATATGATTCCATTAAGAGCAAGAGTGGAAATATGAAATTGATTCTTTCATTTGTGGTAATGTCTAAATTTACCAAATAAGGAAAGATTCTCATCACCCAAGTTTCAATTGGACCGGAACTTGGAATCATGCAAGTTGTATAGCATGATGAATGAGAACTTTCAAGCATTGGAAAATTAAGACTAATTACTTATTCACATGGATGTGTGAGTCAAGTAATGGACTAAGGGATCGAGTAAATAGTCTTGTGCACTGATTTAGTCCACCACAAAAGATTGATAAGACTATTCGTCATAGTTTACTAAAGCTCAGTAAATATGGTTATACTTACAAGATTAAGTGTAATTCTAAGACATTGGAAAAGGTTTCAATGTAAGGCAGAGCGAATAAGAAGAATCAACTTGGGCAGAAGGATAATAGTTTCTCAAATCTGAAAAGATGGGAGAGTACTTTAGTATCAGTTTTGTGATCATCTTAATGATTAAGAAACCATATCAAAATTATTTCTCTAAGAAAATCTTAGTGCATTCTTATGACTAAGAAGAGGGATCTTGAATTGTTGAAATGGTTAAATCAAGTAGATGAGTCGTACTTCGTGCCAATACAAGTCTTAGAGTCATACTCCAAGATTGTAACATGAGTGACATGTCTTAAAGAAGGTTTAAAACACTTGTCAAATGTAAGAGTAAAAGTTTTCTACTCTTGTACATTTGGAATTGGTAAGTTGTGATGTTTTGGATAAAACAAAGACCAACTTAGGCCAATTGGGTAAAGTGTTTTTCTTGATTAGAATCCACACTATCTCTTGGATATTTGACAAGGGAGTCTTATAGGTCAAGAGGACAGTGGGAGTCTTAAAGGTCTTGAAAGTCTCAAGAACTAATCAAGAACAAAACCTGAAGGTCTTCCCTAGCACACGACTTGAGGTTTATAACCTATCGTGTTGACATAATCTGTGCCCATTCCAGTTAAAGTTGGCTTTGCATATGAGTTCTTAGAGTTCTCAATTGGTTGCACAACTACTTGGAAGCAATGGCAGGCCCTTGAGCTGCCAGGAGGCAAGAAATTAAGATTGAGTTCAATCCATATGGTTTTGGATTTGTCATTACCTGTGTCTTGTGATTATGGTTTTGACAAATTCATATGGGTAGGAACTCATACACCATAAAAATCTAAGTGTCATAAGGTTTCTCTCCGATTCATGAAAATGATGGTGAGGAAACACTTTCACTAAGTAGATTTTAGCTAGATAGCAATTGTGATATTTGCATTCTCAAAGTCGTTAGTGGAGTGTGTGTGGTTTACCGGCACACTAACCCGGACTTGTGAGAAGTGGCAAAAAGGTCTAAACAGTATGATTACGGCATCCCTCTTCATAATTGTTTAGATACACAAGTGTGCTATCTAAGGGAAGGTGTATGATTTTGATAAAGTTTTATCAAAACAATCTAGCATCAGAAATCTGTACTTTGGTAAGAAAGTCAATGAAGTATTGATTTCTAGAAGTCCAGCTGATTTCTGAGTACATGTCAAAGCTAGTGGGAGCATAAGTGTTATGCTAATAATCATCATGTTAGTGGGAGCATGATAATTATGATAAGTATTGCAAGTTAGCAATGTTAATTATAGAAAACAAAAGTTTCAATTGGGAAAAAGTTGTTTTTCTATAATTAAGGGAGAGGAAATTATACTTCATCTCAAATCTATAAGCTTAGATCATGAGGTTTTAATCATTTAGTCAAGGATATATATATGAATTTCATGTTGGAATGGCTCAACATAAGGAAATTTTGTATATGGGTCCATTATTTGCGTTCTAAAATTTGATTATGATTACGGCATCCCTTTTCATAATCTGAATTATGAGAACTTGGCAAATTGAAATGGAAATGTTATAGCAAAAGACTGGTTTAGTCTTTATGTGAGACATCATGAATCGATTCCCATATGCTTCGTATATAGGATCGATTACATGTGCTATATTCATCCTTTCTAAAATTTTCCAAATGCCTGGGGCATTAAGAAGGGAAAAGGTTTAGAACTGGATATGACTAAAAGGATTAAACAATTGTCGAGAACAATCTAAGGTTTACCAAAGATTGGTTGCTCAAGGACAGTTGGAAGTATAGTGATAATTCTGGAAGGACCATATTGACATAATCTGTAAGGAGGCAACTCTTGTTCAAAAGTGATAGTCAAAATGGAATCTGGAAATGTTTCAAAGTTAGAAATTTCAATCTATGTAAGATTAAGGAAACTTAATGCAAGAAGGATATTTACAAGGAGTTGATCTCTTTTGGAATACTCTGTAATGATTGTTGTCAAGTCTTTCTGATTTTGTACATAATCATTACAAGAAGATCAATGCATATAAGTTTAGAATCTAACAGATTTCAGTAAATGGCATGAATTTGGAATTCTTGCATTTGCAGTAAGGATTTGGGAGTGTGAAAAGAGAATCATTGAAGTTATGTTCAATTGATCTAGTTCACAAAGTAAAGATCATAGACAAACATAATATGCATACTTGGTGTATGGCATGACTAGTGTTTAAGAAAACATAGTGTACATGCTTGGAGCATGGGACAACTATTGTTTTAAATTCAAGAATAAAGTTGATAGCTGAAACAGTATACAATGAATAATGTGTAATCATATGGTGATAAATAAAAGGTGTTTTATTTATGTTCAAAGAGTTGATACCATATTGGATTCAATTATTATTGTGTTTCATTTTGCATGTTTTGACTTCCCGAATAAACTGGGTTATTCTTCCGGAATGACTAAGTTATTCAAATCATCCACAGTCGGTCATATGTTGGAAGTAGATATGAATTATGACTGTCATGGGTTGGCTTGTAGAGGTCTAAGGTGTTGGACAAAGGGCTACAACACTCATGAGTGCTCATAAGTTCTGAGTATTGGATTCAACCCGCGCTCATTGGAATCACTTCATGGATTTTATCACAAGTGATCATGAGACGATAATATCTTATATTCTTCAAACCTAGAGATATGAGTTGTTACTATGAGTTGGTTGTACATTGATTGCACGAAAACGCATTTGGTAACTCGGTGCTATAAAACGTGCCTTTGTGTATGATTCAACAAGTAGTAGAACAAGCCATATGAGTCGAAGTTTATCCGTTCCTTTTACCTTCCGGATAAAAGCGATATCTGTGGGCCCCTCGATGATTTGATGATGACAAATGGAAGTGCTCGGCCGGGCCAGGACTGATTTGATTTGTTCAATTAGTCAGTCGTCATAAATCGCAAATCGGGAAACAACAAATGGACAGAGAGAATGATTATAATCCATGTCTCAGTCCATATGATATCTAGAATGGAGGAATATATGATCCCTTATCTAATGGACAAGTCACTGACAAAGGTCAGAGTTCATCTACAAGGTCAGAGTTCGACAGAAGCTTTTGAGAGCTACGATTGCCAGTTGGTTCCTGAAGTCATAAGCAATAATAGTTTTAGACTTATCCAAGTGGGAGACTGTTGGATTAATGTCTAAGTCCATAACTATAATTGGTAAGACTTGACCCGACCCGGCATGGTCCATTTGGGTTGCATACCATCATGCACTTGGATAGACTATAATGAGAGAAATAAGACACTTATGGTTATTAATATATTATAAGTTCTAGTATATTAATAATAAGAATAATAAGATTATTTAATTAGTATTGATCAAGAATTAATCTAGGATTAATTAAGTGATCAAAAGAAGACTAATTAAATATATGGGTTGATTGTGTAAATCATCCATACTTGTATAGTGGGCTAATGCTCCATGGATAATCAAGTTGGGCTAAAACCCATAGGATGGTCCATGGATGCTCCATGGTGTATTTGTACCCATGGATCATGGAAATGAAAGGCCATGTCAATTAGGGTTTACATGGTGTAACCCTAACTATATAAGCATCTTATTCTTGACCAAAATCGGCCACTAGTGTGTGAAGTGAAAGGGCTAGCCGATTTCATGAGTTGTAGAATTCTCTCAAGCTATTCTAAGTCTTTAGGTGATTGTGATTCCATTTGAGGTGTCACACTTGGTGCACTAGGCACTCAAGCTTCATGAAGACTTTCTACACCAAAGAGGTATGTATTCTATCTTGCTATAGTCATTGTTTTGTATGCTAGATTAGGATAATACCTTGGAAGTTCTTATTTGCATGTATAATAGAGAAAACATAGATCCAAGGTATTTAGGGTTGCGTGTACACTTAGGAGTGTTAGAATGCTCATAACCCAACAGTGTGAACTGCAATCTCTCCGAGCTCCTCTTTTGAAAACTGAGTACCTGAAACCAAAACTGAAAACCGTAAGCACGAAGCTTAGTGAGCTCCCCCAAACTACGACATACCGTACAATAACATATAAAACACATACTGGGCCTTGCCCCTGCATCGGACCGAAGTCCGAACTAACTGACTAGGACCTTGTCCCCTGCATCGGACCGAAGTCCGGACTAACTGGGGCCTTGCCCCTACATCGGACCGAAGTCCGGACTAACTGAACAGAACAGAACATAAACATATCAACTAGCATGAACACACATATACTGCATACTGCATCGGGCATTAGCCCGGAACACATAACACATAAATCCTGTCTGAGCCACGAACACATAACACATAAATCTTGTCTGAGCCACGAAGGCATCAAACATACTAAATACTGCATCGGACTAAAATCCGGAAACTACTGCTAGCTAAACAGGTCGGCATTGTGGCCTTAGACCCGTTCCTACTGGAAGGAAACTCACCTGAACTGCTGAGCTCTGCTGATAATCCTCTGGCTGCTACTCGACAATCCCCTGAGCCGCTGCTCCTCTAGCTCCCCGAGCTATCAATATCAATATGACACTTAGTTTGACAGTCCTCTAAAAGTCAACTAAGTCAACTCTGGTCAACGTCAAAATCCTGCTCAAAGTCAACCTTCCAGGTCAACCCTACTCGCCGAGTCCTCCTAATGACTCGCCGAGTTCATATGCTCAGGGTCTTCCTATTTGCGACTCAACTCGCCGAGTCAGTCCATGACTCGCCGAGTCCAACTAGTTTCGAGTCCTGTCCTGTCCAACTCGCTGAGTCACCACCCAACTCACTGATTCGAGTCTCAACTCGAAGGCTTTGGGGTTTCGCGACCTGACTCGCCGAGTCCAATAATAGACTCGTCGACCCCAAGGCAATCTTCAACCAACTCGTCGAGTTGTTCTTCCAACTCGCGAGTTCATGCCTAACTTCATCCGACTCGACGAGTTGTTCATCCCACTCGTCGAGTTCCTCCTCATCTTCATGCTACTCGCCGAGTCCATTCAGTTCTACATACATGCAGAGGACTTTTGATTCATGCATGGGCTCCAAACTGTAGATCCACTCTTCTAAATCCTATTCCTTACGTAAAGTGGCAAACTTTACGTGTAGCTAACGAGATCTAGGCTCAAATCACTATAAACAAGGGTTTGAGACAAAGGGACTCAACAATCAACCCATAGCCTGATGCTTTATGATTCTCTAGGCCAAGATACACATAGATCTGAAGTAGCAACTTCAGATCTGGCCTTCTAACTCGAAATGGTTGATAAACTTGTCCTAAAAGCCCCAAATCCCATGATAAAGGTTGATCTATATGCAAAAGAGGGAAGGTAATGACTCATTACCTTCAAATGCTCTGGAAGACCTCACAAACTCTGGATCTACTGCCAATTCTTGAATCCTCAATGTGTTCCTTCTTCCTTCTTCCTTCAAATCACCCAAAGTGGCAAGAAAGCTTGAATGAGCAACAATGGAGGCTTAGGGTTTCTGGTTCTGGATTATAGGGCCGCAACTGAGCCCTAGGGAAGAGAATAAGATGCTTAAATAGGGTACCAAGTCTCGAAATTAGGGTTTCCTCGTTCAGACCCAACTCACCGAGTTCATGAGCCGACTCGCCGAGTTGGTCACTTACTCGATCCCCCGGATCCCGCTCCGACTCGTCGAGTTCCTCCCTGGGCTCGACGAGTCCACTCCTTGACTTAGGGTTTCTTTCCTTTTCTTGGCCTTTCTGATATTGGGTGTTACAGTTCGTTGGATGCCAACCGAGGACTTGAATTCACTTGGGAGTGCGAGAATCAATCGAATAGGAAGTATCCCCCACCTCCTTGCTCGATTATTCATACCTACTCCTTTACCTAAATTCTAATTTCGGGACAAAATTCCCTCTAACGGGGGATGCTGTGACAACCCGAAAATTTCTATCCTGTACAGTGAAATACTTCATTGAAAATCCAACTCCGTTATGCCATCTTTTAGCACAATTAGGCGTCTGTTTGAGCATTCCGAGCCTTGTACACTTAAGGAATAAGTGTTGGAAAGTAACTGCTAAAGCCTCAACACAAAAATTTATGCCCTAAACTCCATAAGATGGAGTTTACGGCCGTAAACATGGAGTTTACGGCCGTAAAGTCAATAGGGCCGTGAACTCCCACCTATATAAGTGAGTCTTGATCATTTCTAGCCATTTCTCACATTTCAAATCTAAGAACTTCAATTTTCTCTCAAGTATCATAGGGATCTTCGTCCCCGATCTTCAAAACTCGTAAGTTTCTTGCCCTAACTAGTTGAAATCTTACATGATCTAGTGATCTTACACGATTTCTTATGTGAAATCATTCCATTTTATAGATCTTCAAGTTTCACCTAGAACATCAAGAACACACACTAGTGTTCTTGGCCAAAACCGACCACTCAAGCTCCTAGATTATAAGTACTCTTGTTCTAACTCGTTGTACAACAGGTTTAGCATGTTTAGAGCTTAGAATCATCAAGATTAGAGGGTTGAATGAGAGTTTACGGCCAAGGATCTCCCAAGGCCGTAAACTCCGTATAAGGGTGCAATGATGCCCTTACCTCCTTCCAAATGACTAGAACTTAGGCCAGAACCAACCACCATTGAACTAGGGACTCCAAGCAACGAAATGGTACTTCACACCATGAGTTTACGGCCGTAAACTCATGTGGAAGTGGTCCCCAGGCCGTAAACTCAAGTTAGGGTCATTCTTGGACCTTAAACTCACCTAGCCTCTTGTTTAAGCCTTGGAACACTTAACCACTTAAGACACCTTGCCTTTAAGCCACAAATGGTGACCCATTAGAGAGTTTATGGCCAGGAGTAAACTCCCCTGGGCCGTAAACTCCATTAAGTATGGTCCATTAACCATAAACTCACTTACAATGCCTTGCGATCCTTTGTTGCAACCCAATGGCCTCCTAACACTTTGACCAAAGTGTTTTCCACACATTAGGGTGTTTATACTTGTCTCATTAGTGTTATAATCACTAATTATATATATACATATGTCTTTATATGTTATTAGGATCATTGTGTGTGTTTAAGTCTTCACTTGACACCAAGCACTTGTCTGACACTTCCGTCCGATCCACTTACTGCAGGTGAGTTCATACCCCTTAATTAACCTTTTAAATACTTTTAAATGTTTATAAATGCTTTTATGGGGGGGAATACAAGTTGAATCATGCTAGTTATTATATCAATCACATGTGATTAATAACTAGCATACAAATGGATTTACTACACTTTTACCTATTTTACCAATCATATTGCTTCAAATGACTTTCTCAACCGTTTTTACATGTTAAAACTCTTTATCAAACTGTTTTACATACTGTATTTTTTCTTTCAAACTCCGTTACAATTGTATTTCAAACAAAGGCTTTCTTATACTTAAAACTGTTCTTATCAAACAAACTGCTTTCAAATCGTTTTGCAAACTGACATCAAGTCATCGTTTCTTAGGTATTAAACTTTTCAAAAGGTTTTATAAAGACTTCTTTTCTACTTTTATATTGTCAAATGCATGCCTATATATGTATAATTATATAAGTAATGTTTAAAGGACTTAGGACGGCCAGCTCGCTTTATTTCCTTTTCCTCGTTGGGATGTGGCCTTAGGGCATCGGTTATTCGTCCGAATGTCGTCTAAATATTAGCTATATATCATGTATACATATATAGACATAAAAGTTCCATCAGTTAGTTCAGTACCTTTGGGTAGCAAAGGCATACTTTCGATTATACACGTACATTACTAGTAACTATAATAGGTATAGTTAGGAGATACTGCTTACTAATCCAAGTACAAAGAATCACACAAGAGTCAGTTCATTCATGAGTCTATACTAATACAATACATACTATATGAAGAGATAAAATTACAAAAGTACTATTACAGACATACTAATACATTACATACTATATAGAGATACAATACACGATAACATAAGAGACCACACAATAAAGAGAAACATGGAGGAAGATACATACACGAATAGGTGCTATAGCATGGAACAATTACAGGATCTAACTATACCAATGAATCACTAACGCATTGTTCTAAACAAAAGGTGATCGTTATATTAGGTATACATGATCATAATAATGTGGATGTTCACGGCTTGCAATCATTGCAGGAGTCGCGTTTGGTTCCCAGAATCTTTTGACAGGGAGAGCGTTTAGTATGGGATCTAGCCATCACATTATACCTTAATACTCATTTTAAGGCAATTAGTACAACAATAGTCACTTTATACAAATATTATAGTGCTTACACTTTACAGACGACAAATACAAAAAGATACAATTCCGGTTATTATATTATTTTCCTTATTACCTTTACTTTGTGTCACATTCACATAATCGATGAGGTAGATTAGATTTGAATAATAATAGTTGTACAAGGAAAAACTTTCACTTAATTAGAGGTTCAAACTTTCAAAACAGTCGGGTCTTGGTAGAAGGTTACTTTCAAAACAATCGGGTCTTGGTAGAAGGCTACTTTCAAAATAGTCAGGTCTTGGTAGAAGACTACTTTTTATACTAGTAGGAAATATGGGATTTTCTAGAGTTTTCAAACGTTTACAATTACTTGCAAACATTTTCATACTTATACAAACTTTTCATCAAACATTTACAAGTCTTTCCTTTACAATTTTACAAGTCAAATACACATAAATACTTATGAATTCACCAGCTTTATTGCCGATACTCGCTTTCAAAATAACTTGTATTCTCAGGTCACAAATAGACAGGTACGACGACCAGGTTTTGTGAAGACGGAGCAGTCATTTTGATTATTCATTATGTTGTTTATTACTACACAAAGAATACAATTGTAATTAAAATTATACTATTAATGCAATGGATGATGTTGTTGCTTGTTTACTACTTTGCGTTGTTGTGATACTTTACATGACGTCCTCCGCCCCAGAATGTTTCCGCCGTTGTTGGTTTTGGGGTATGACACTTATTGTTTTAGCATCAAACTCTATTGTTAAACTTCCCGCATACACATCGAGTTTTGTCCTAGCCGTCTTCAAAACTGTCTCCCAAGTAAAATTAGAACCGATTTGGGGGAGACTTGTTCTTCTAAATCAATCACATAGAAATCCACCGCCAATTTCACTTAAAGGCCCGACATTCAACGATTCATATACTGAATAGAGCATGACATTAATAGAAGCACCGAGATCGAGCATGACACTACTAAAAGTGGCATCCCTTATTTTTCAAGGAACCGTAAATATGTCGGGATCTTTGCACTTAAGTGGAAGTTTTCTTTGTAAGTCCGTGGATACATTCTCGTTCATCGAAATCTTTTCATTTCCCTTCAATTTTCTCTTGTTGGTGCAAAGTTCTTTCAATAATTTTGCATACCTAGGGATTTGTTTGATTGCATCACGTAATGGGATGTTTACTTCCACCTTTCAGAAGTTGTCCAAGATCTCCTTCTCCTCCGCATTCTTCTTTGAGGTTGCATGTCGAGAGGGGAATGGCGGTTGAGTGGCTATTGGTATCACTAGAGGAATAGTATTCTTTGGAACTCCAGCTTATGCATCATTCTTGACAATAGCATCCTCAAATGGGAGTGTTCTCTATTTCGTCCTCATCTTCCCTTGACTTCTTCTTGGAACTACTCTCTCCGGTTTGTTTACCACTTCTCAAGGTCACTACATTGACATTAGGACTCTTTTTGGTTTGATAAGGTTGTTTGCCATGGGACTTCAACTTACTTATAGATGTAACTATATCTCCCATTTCTGCTTCAAGGTTGGAGATACTAGTCCTTATCTATTTTTTGAATTGTTGGGTACTAGTGGCAAGAGACTTGACAATGCCGTCAAGAGACATTCCAGAGATACTCGATTGGGATTGAGGAGGTTGTTGGTGATGTGGAGGGTGTGGTTTGGGTTGATAGTGATGTTGTGAGTGTTGGTAGTGGGGTTGTTGTGGTGGGTAGGAAGGTCTAACCAATGTATTTTGAGGCTATGTTCTTCAGTTGTAGCTCATATTGGAATTTGGCTTCTAAAATGAATTGTATGCATTTTGGTAGCTGGACGGTTTGTTGTGGTAGTTGTGGAACTCTCCTGTGGCATTCACATGTTCCGCATCTTCTTGGAGTATGGGACGCATATCCGTAGGATGTCCCATTCTAGCACATATTCCACAAACCATCACTTGTGGAGTTTGTCCCATGGCTAAATTTTGGACAACGGATGTTAAATATTTGATTTAAGACTCTAGGTTCGATGTCCCCACTTCGTTCACTTTTTTTGCATGTCACTCTTCATGTCTTGTCATGGACCAAAGTGTTGGGAGTTAGCAGCTATGGTGTTGAAGAGTTTTCTTGTTTGTTGTGGAGTTTTGCTAAAGACATCTCCACTGCTTGAGGCATCAACTAGTCTTCTCTTTATTGGTAATAACCCCTCATAAAAGTGTTGAATGAGGAGTTGTTCCAAAATTTGATGTTGTGGAAAACTAAAGCACAAGTTGTTGAACCTCTCCCAATAATCATGGAAAGTCTCATTTTGACCTTGGCGGACGCCATAAATCTCATTTCTAAGACTCGAGACTCTCGAAGCGGGATAGAACTTGTCAAGAAAAGCTCTTTCTATGTCGGTCCATGAGTTGATTGACCCCGATGGAAGATAGAATAACCAATCCTTTTCTCTATCAATCAATGAAAAGGGGAATGGCCGTAATTTGATTTGGTCGTTGGTTGACCCTTGTTGGCTTCATACTAGTGTAAATAATATGGAACATATTCAAGTGCTTATGAGGGTCTTCATTCTCCAATCCACGAAAAGTTGGAAGGTGTTGAACTAAACTTGACTTCAATTCCGAAGCTCCATCCAAAACGGGGTAATTGATACCGGTTGGAGTTTTTGTAACATCGGTTTCCATCATTTTCCTCAAGGTTCTTTCGGGAGCTTCTCTTCCGTCCCCTAATGCAATTGGGGTTATGATGGGTGGATTTTGTTGTAGGGCTGGTGTTTCAGGAATTTCTTGGCGAGGATCAGGGCTAGAATCGGGTTCAGTGTCACTAGAGGAAGCGGTTTCAACCTCCGGGTCGTCGTGAGGACTTGAAGTATGACCTTCTATTCTCTTTTCCTTCGCCAAACGCCTTGCTTCTTTTTCAATTTCCGGATTATAAATCAAAGCACCTGTACGTTCAGATCTGGGCATAGAGAAACAAATTGATTAAAAAGAAACCAATCCCCGGAAATGGCACCAAAATTTGGTGGTTGTCGAGGCCAACAGAATTAATAACCCTAAATCTTTTACAACAAAATAGTGTATAGTGGTAAAGGGTTAAATCCACGAAGATTGGTTCAATTTTATAACTCTATGAAAAATCTCTTTGTAAAAATACTTGTAATTGACAATAAAAATAAAAATGGGGGTTTTGATAGTTTGAAATACTTAAATAAAACTATAATTAGACTAAGATTTAATGGACAGTTCAAGAAAAATAAGAGTTTCATGTAAGATCAATAAGGGACGGATCATTGACTTAAGGTGTCCTCACTTTGACTTTTGATGAACATATCATTAGAATCCAATGGTGCAATACTTGTTTTAAATCCTTAATTTGGCTATAGTAATCCAAGAAGCTTGAGATTACCTAGACTTTTCTTAGTTGTTAAGATGGTTAGAGAAGCTCATGACAATTTCCTTAGTCAAAGTCACAATTTCCATTAAGCATGTAATTAGTGAAAGTTAACTAGCATTAAGAATCAAAAAGCCACCAAATCAAAGAGGAGTCAAATGCTTTCACTAGCATATTGGAGAAAATGTTTTTATGATTATGTGAAGTAAAACTAACACAAAAATCACTTGTTGCTTGCTAATTTGAGGATCGTTTACTTAATCAAGAAATTAACAAACTAATCACCACACGCACATTTAAATTCATAAATAAAAACATACAAGTAGTTATAAGATGTTAAAACATAAAACATTCTCATAAGGATTAAAGAACAAGTTCAAGGAGTCTTTAACATTCAACAAAGATACAAAGTATTTCACCAAAGTCAACCAAGTTTAGTTTAGCCTAGCATGGCTAAACTCAAGAAAACAAAGTAAGAAAAGATTGTACCAAACATTCAACAAGATTTAGAGATGAAAAGACGATTTTCTTCAAGGTTTTTGACCTTCAAAGTCTCCAAAAACTCCAGAGAAAATGCTCCAAAATTGGATGTGCAAGTGTTGAGGAAACTGGCACACCAACCTTCCCCATATAGACGTCCAATTAAAGTTTCAAAATTGCCCAAGCAGGAATGAACGCGGGCCACGTGAACTGACAGAGTATGGGACTTCTTTAAGTATCAGGCCTGCATAGCTTAGTCCATTGGCCCAGTATGAGCCTGATCAGCTTCTAGGCCATTTTTTCGAGTTTTTTTTCATTTTAAGCCCAATTTGCCCTTTCCAAATCCTCCAAAGCTCTCGAAATCTCCCGATCATTAATTCTCGCACGCTTGAAAAATTCTTCCGTCTTCGATTAATTAAGGGGAAATCTTCTTCAATGTTCCATCCATCTAAAGCCCATTTTATGTATCACTTCCATTAGATATTAAGCCTAAGATCTTTGTGTTGGATATAGTGTCTAAGTCCATAACTATATTTGGTATGTACTTGACCCGACCCAACATGGTCCATTTGGGTTGCACTTCACCCGAACAATTTATGGATAATCTTTGGAGAATAGTATAAGTTATGATTTATTAATATATTATAAGTTCTAATATATTAATATAAGATCATATTATTTAATTAGTATTGATCTATAATTAATCTAGGATTAATTTAGAGATCAAAAGCATTACTAATTAAACATGGGCTCCAATATTTATATAGTGTAGGCTAATGCTTATTTGGAATGGGCTAGGCTTGCATGGAAAGTCCATGGATACCCCATGGAGCTTTAGCCCATGGATCTCATGGAAAATGGAGAGACATGGGTATTAGGGTTTACATGGATGTAACCCTAATCCACCACACTATATAAAGAAGGCCTCGATTCTTGAAATCACACTAGTTGTGGGGAGTAAAGCAAGAGGGAAGATTTCAAGATAGTTGTGACTATTCTCTCAAAGTTCCAAGTTTGTGCTGATTTGTGATTTCCATTTGAGGCATCCACACTATTGGTGCTAGGCTCTAAAACTCCAAGCAATCAACTACAACTACAAGGTAAGTAATTCTACTATCTTTATTTGATTCAAGTTCCCCATGCCATGTTAGATAGGATAAGAACCTTGGAAAATAATTATTTGCATGTATCTTAGAAAAACATAGATCCAAGGTTTATTAGGGTTTCATGTACACTTAGGAAGTGTTAGAATGCTCAAAACTCATCACTTTGTTGTCCTCCAAGTCCAACTGCTTTCCATACGTCCCGAACATTCTCGCTCCGTTAGTTTCCAAAAACCTGCAATTATGTTTACAAAACTATAGATTACCCAAAGTAGTCATAAAATAACAAAAAGGAAAATATGCATGGAAATTAACTAAAATGTGAATGAAATAAACTATAAAAAACGAAGTAAATAAAATGAAATTATCAAATCACCAATTGAGTTGTCTTCCCTCCCGACTGGGATGTGAAAATCACCCTAGTTTCAAACATGATTTGGCTCCCGGATATCTGAACGATTCTGCCGCGCGTGGATTCGTCAAAGCTCTTCCAACCCAAAAAATTAGATGGATACCCAACCCATCTTACCTCCTTATAATTTGAACCACTGAAGACCCACACTTACCAATACTAGTGTTCCATTACTAGTCAATCTCGATGATTGCACAACTCTTGAAATATAGATGAATACTCCCTGAAATCTGAGCAAGTCCAATAACCCAAATCGCTTCCCATGATACAACACCAAATCCTCAAGTACTTTATGTTGGTGATAAAGACTATAACCCTTTACCTGAATTGGCAAGAATTCCTCAGAAGGATCTCTGGATTCTAACCATCATCAGCCCTTATGATTATAAAATTCCCCTAGCACTTCCAGTAACCAAACAAACTCATGCAGCTGCCATCTGCATCTTCTTGCTACCGCTCTTTCCTTAGCAACGGTAGTGATTGGACCTAAAGGTCTTGCCATAGTCGGCTGCTGATCCTACCTGGAAAAATTCTATCACGCCCGAATTCCAACTTCGTTGATGAACTATTCCTGCTGATTCGACCTTATATCTTCCAATCAATACTTCTAAACTGATCCAACAAAAAGAACCAGAACAATCTACCAAACAACTAAATCCCGCTCAGCAGGATACGACCCACTAATGAATCATGTCATGAAAAAATTGTTGGGTTTTCAGCATTCTAACACTCCTATGGTGTACATGCAACCCTAGAAACCTTGGATCTATGTTTTATCTATGATACATGCAAATTTGATTTTCAAAGGTTCTTAACCTATCTAGCATACAAGAGAACTTTTATCATAAAAGATAGTAAGAAAAAAATACCTTGTAGTACTTTGGATTCCTTGAGAACCTTGTGAGCCTAGCACCCCAAGTGTGATGCCTAAAATGTCTTACACAATACCAAATGCACTTGGAATAAACTATGAGAGAAACGTCACACTCTTGATATCGTCTAGCCCTCTTCTTACTTGGTTTCGTGTCTGATTTTGGTGAACATATGGATCCTTATATAGTGTGCTACAATTAGGGTTACACCATGTAAACCCTAATTGTCATGACCTTTCATTTCCATGACCCATGGGTTCTACACCATGGAGCATCCTATGGGTTTTATCCAAACTTGATAATCCATGGAGCATTAGCCCACTATAGCAGTATGGATGATTTACACAATCAACCCATATATTTAATTAGCCTTCTTTTGATCAGTTAATTAATTCCAAATTAATTCTTGATTAATACTAATTAAATAATCCTATTAATATATTAGAACATATAATATATTAATAAACCATAAGTGGTATTTCTCTCATTTTAGTCTATCCAATTGCATGATGCCATGCAACCCAAATGGACCATGATGATCGGGTCAAGTACATCCCAGAATAGTTATGAACTTAG
This sequence comes from Lactuca sativa, assembly GCF_002870075.4. Taxonomy (NCBI): domain Eukaryota; kingdom Viridiplantae; phylum Streptophyta; class Magnoliopsida; order Asterales; family Asteraceae; genus Lactuca; species Lactuca sativa. Next base: position 42,056,412 of record NC_056627.2, on the reverse strand, counting down.
ACACCTAATCCAACAAAAATGGCATATAATAAATCTTGATGATAGAACACATGCAATAACAGAGAAATATCACAATGATAATGCTTACCCATACACAAGAAGATTCCAAAGCAATATAAATACTGATAATAATCAATGAGGAAAAAAAAGATAAAATATCCGCAATAGCATCTGATGAAATCCTGACCTTCCCTTCCTACTAAAGCACCTGTGATGGAACCTGAGCTGCCCCAATCACTAAGCGTGGGCAATTTGCCCTGATATGGTGTCACAACTAGGAATTTTGTGTCTTGTAATCACTATATTCAAGTAAATGTTGAATCAAGAACTTAAGAGCATGTGTCATACCTATTATTATGACATCAAAAAGTTCAATCAAATACATCATACAAATACTACAAATAGTCATCAAACAATTGGAAACCCTAGAAGTTCTTGTTTAGGTCTATTTTGGACTAGGACTTCCTTATTGGACCCAAATGGACCAATAAGCTTCCAATTTGACTATCATGGGCTTAGAACCCTAATTGGGCTCTAATTGGACCCACAATCATTTATTTCAACATTTTGGGCTATTTTGGGCCTAGAATGAAATGAATTAAAAGCCTTGATCCATGAATAACCTAAACTAGTCCAACAAAAATGTAAAAATCATACTATATTCTTTTAGGTTAAAACTCACCCAAACTAACTCTAACATTGGGCTTAGGGGCAAAAAGCCCAAATTTTCCTTTATCCTTCAAGATTCTTGGCCCAAGGCCCAAGTCCAAGAAGAAATGGAGAAGAGTTGACTATTTGCATGCCATCTCACTTATATCCAACATGTTTCCATGCACCTCTCATACTTTTAGGAACATATCACTTCAAAGATCACTTCTTCTTTCCCTCCCTCACTCTCGGCCAAAACACACACACATACACAAATCTCTCACAAATTCTCTCTAGAATACTCAAGAACACATCCTTCCTCTCCACTCAAAAATCTCGAAAATTAGGAGGCTTTCAAGAGGATATTTCCACAAAATCTTCATCTAAGGTAAGGTTATGCTTGGATCTATGACTTAGATTCTTTGTTTTATCAAAATCTCTTCCTAATCCATGCAAAAATCGTGATCTTGCATCCTAGAACCACCTCAAATTCGAGATCTTCAAGAAAAGGGTGCTAAGGCTAAAAATCACCAAGCTTTCTTCCATCTTTTCTTCAAAAACCGAAACCACACCCTAAGGTGAGCTTCATACCCCCTATTTTTCTGTTTTATAAGTTTTGTGGGGGAGGGGGGTGGGGGGAATACAAGTGAAAGTGTAGATCTATATGTGTTTTGTATGCCTTGTATGATTTCTATGCTTATATGTGTGTTTTTGTGTGTTTATAATGTTGGATCTAGCCATAAACCCCTAAAAACCGAGACATACTTTATGTTAAATGATACTAACATCAAATATATTTCTACATACAAATTGTTCCAAGAAAAATAGCTAAATGGCTTAATAACATTTTCCTTGGGCTAAAAACTCAATTTTTGGACATAAAATGTTAAAAATATAAAGTTAAAGGGCCCAAAATGAAATATTTCGAATTCTGATGGGTGGGATGAGTCAAAACAGTTTCCATAATGTATTTTCTGAAAATATACTTTTTGGAGGATTAAAAACATAAATTTCAAGCTTAATGGGCTAAAAATGACATTTTAGGCCCAATAGGGCCCAATATGCGAAATTTTCTGTTTTGAAGGGCCAAAACTGTGTTTTTCTGTAAAACAGTGGACTACTAGTGTTCCAAGTCCTTTTCTAAGGTTTAAAATGCTTTTCAAATTTAAAAAGGACCAAAGTTGCAAAAATTTTCCAAATTGGGCCAAAATTGTAAAAACTACGAAAAAGAGGGGTTACAACCGAGAAAACTGTATTTTCAGGGACTAAAACTGTTTTTAACTAAAAATGTGCTGAAAAATATCAATTCCAATAAGTTTTGATGTTAAAATGCCAAGAAAAATAGTTTAAGGACTAAACCGGAAATTTATTTATGCAAAGGGTTGAAAAAGTAAATTTACAAAATAAAGAGGGGCTGAAAACAGAAAATTTTCAAGGCTAATTCAATACACCCATCGTGATCAAATATTGGCACCGCGACTACCGACGAAATACAATACACAACAATACCAAAAATCGTTGTTAAACGAATTGATTCGGTCTCGAATCAATAACAATCCGAAACTACTAACACGACGATATCTCGATTCACACAAGTAACATTTGTGAATTTAATACACACGTGAGAGTGCACAGACGTCGACGCACCATCTTTGGGCCCAAAAGTGTAAAATCTTGTTTGTTGGGCCTAGCTAGCCCGATGACCTGATCTTTAGGCCCGAAGACTTCAACCTTACGAGTTGTTGAGTCTTACACGACCCAACACAACGTAAAAGGACTTTCAATGGCTTTTATACTATTGGTCCCCAAGGGTCCTATGGTACGGCTAGTAAAGTCGGTTATTCAAATGCGAATCGGGTCAAGGACCCTTCGTACTCTTTTTTTTTTATCCCCAACCGGCTAACGGAGTTACCGAGGTCTTCGTGCCCTCTTTCTCTTCGGATGTGGGACTACAAGAAGTCAGGGCGGTTGGATTACATGAATAGTACGGACGACGCCTACGGGATCGTTAGTATAAGTTGTGAACTGGCCGTTTGTGTAACGCGTGTTTATAACAATTCACTATGCGCAATAATCCGACGTCGTCTGGAACCAATGACTTCACACTTCGCGATGGTTCTACAACTACATGGAATTCAAAGTATTAGGAAAACATCGGGTTTTCCTAGGGTTATACAATACATACAGTTTCGAAAAGTACACTAGCATAATGAACATTTTTATTACAACTATAGAAACAAACAAGCATACTTATGGATCTTCACAAACTTTTTCAGAAACTCTTTTCAGAAAATATCGGATTTTCTGGTGGTTCTCAAAATAATACAACACGTTGCTTTTCAAATACCGCTTATGAACTCACCAACATTTCATATGTTGACGTTTTTTTTCAAAATACTTGTATTCTCAGGTAACAAGTGAACCAAAGGAAATGTACTCAGTGATGGCTTGCAGTTTGTTTATTTATGAATCTGACAATTTGTTTTTGGAAATGTAATGTTAAAACAATGTACTCAATGTAAACTTTATCGATTGTACTATATTAATGCATGGTGACGAATGATGTTATGTTTCATATATATTCAATGTTATGGTATTCAATTAAGTCACAACAGCCCTCGGACGTTTCCGCCGTCTGGTTCGGGGGTGTGACAGGTTGGTATCAGAGCTTTGTTTATAGTGAACTAGCATGTCTAGCCACACATTGATATGCAACTATAAACCAAAAAGAGGGACTAACATAACTCTGAACAAAACAAGTAAATAAAACACCCTTGCTTGCATTAGGAATAGGAACATAACGCCGAACCAAACAAAAATAATACTAGTATCTTGGTTAAATTCAAGACTGTTCTTAGTGGTACCAAGGAGTGGATGTAGCCTGATCAACTACACTCTCTCCAAAGTATAACTAACACACGTCCTGATGAGATCGGGATAGCTAGGGAACCTAAAACTATACCCTTCTAGCACCAAAAGAGAACGCCTGTTTAGCTTATGCAATAGTCGTGGCGCCTTAGGAATAATGTTAGCATATTTACACACTCTCGCAAACAGCATGGCTGGTTTTCATCATCCCGGGGATCCCTACTTCCCTAATCAGGGAAACAACGGATGGCTAGAGGAGGAGGAACCTGAGGAAGAGCCTGAGGAAGAACCTGAGGAGGAGCCTGAGGAAGACCCCGAAGGGGAATCTGACGGGGAACCGGAGGCAGAAGTCGAGGGCGAGCCCGCCGAATCAGAGGAAGACGAAGGGAACCTCGAGGAGGATACTGATGATAGCGAAGGGGGAGATTCGGACACGGAGTCCGAAGTCATCGACCCCCCTTACCCGATTAGGGTGTTTGCCTATCGTGTAGGCCCCACTGGTCCTACACCTCCCTGGGGTATTGACCTTTGGAGGTGGAGCAGACAGCAGGGACAACGACCCCCGTACGGCATGTCACGCGATTTCTTTGACCTGAGAGACGGAGGACCGGCGATCGAGCCCATCCAGTTATGGTGTGGCGGTTACGGAACACGGGGCTGATGACAACGATGACACAACTCTTCCTCCAGGGTGCATTCTTGGCGGAGCTGGCCCTTTCATCCGCACCTGCCACATTTAGACTTGTTGCGCACATGCTCATATGCTCCTTTATCCTTCGAGTAAACATCGTGTCCCCTCGGGTATCTAACACTAACCATGGAAACATCTAACTGCTCAGATAGCGTAGTTGGACCATGGGTCCGCTTCCTCTTCCCCAGTCACCTATCCAAACTAATCTCCTACTCCTGAGTCACCTTGACCATCCCATCAACCGCCTGAACAACCAAGACCCGACCCACGAACTTGGCAACCAATCTATCAGTGACACGACAAATGATGCTTGATAACTCCTCGCGTAAAGCTCATGAAACCTTTGTGGTAATCTAAACATGGGATTGATCTCCGTGAAAACATGATGCATAACCCACCTCCAATCTCTGATGACAAGAGCTAGCAATAGGATCCTTCTTTCCAAAGGATTCCAGAGCTGCACAAGCTTTGAGCTCCAAATAGGCCCCTAACTGTCCTGCTACAATCTCGGTCTGAAAAGCCCCAACACGACCATCTAAGAGCTCTAAAATCCCCTCCTTTACCAAACCATAGATCAATGGAGTCCACTCCAAAATACCTATGAACTCCGACATCCGCTTATCGATCGACTCAGTACTTGCACCTGAGCCTGAACCCGCACCCAAACCTCCTTCTTGAGTGTTCATCACCATTCTGGAAAACAACCATGAAAATGAACCAAACATATCCAAGAATTCCCATCCTATAGGCTTCCAAGACTCTCCCCGATTCGAGTATGGATCCTATGCTTTTAGTAGTACAGGCCCAATATTACCTTCCACACGTATCTATACTTTCCTAAATAATCATCCCAAATCCTCTAAGTTACCTTCTCAACTAATACTTCAATTTCTTGGTAAACAGCGCAACTAAACCCACTAAAGCACTTCCTAGGCTTTCCTAGGTTTCCAGCCTCACCTTGCCATCAGTTACTGAAGAACCCCCCATAATTTCAGTCAACCACCTCATGAATACTATCACATGCAACAAAGCTTAGATAATCCTTTGAATAAAGAATTATCTCTACATGTTACTTAACATATTCACTGAATAGCTAACTCACATCACTTAAGAGTTCCACAAAGCTTAAAGCATCATTCATACAGAAACACTCCAGTCCAGAGAATTACCAAAGAACATTCAAACCCACGTACTACAACGCATGCTAGGAACTTCTAGTGTCACTTACGGTTGCCTTATGCATTCAAATTATACACAATACATGATTAAATAGAATGTCGAATAAACGAATCTACCCTAGGACCACAACCAAACGAGGAACAGGAAATAAGGCCAAATCAATCATTCTATGGCTATATGATCCTATTCGTATACAACTTTAAAAGCATACCCTTAGCACATACTGATTCCAAAAGATATTCCCAATCCAGCATAGCATCCAATGCTTCCTAGACTACAAGGCATCACATATCTGACGTATCTATCATTGACTGATCAGAACTAGCATGCAAGTGTACAAGCTCATACAATAGGCATATAGAGGCATCTCTCCTAGTATTCTATCATGCAAACATTGGGCAAATCCTTAGCCCTTACTAGCCTGCGATTCACAGATTCACAAATCAAATCATATCAGATAACGTGTGTAGGTATTTTGGGTAAACTTACTTGAGCTCGGTCGATTGAATGCACCACACCCTTTCTTGTATTAGAAAACCCTTTTCTTAAAATTATTTCCAATTTGAGAAATTTTACCAAATCCTCAGATTGAGTTCAGACACACTCGAGAGTATGTCCGAACCCCTCAACTAAGGCTCTGATACCAACTTGTAACACCCCAAAAAATAAGACCCAAAATTTTCATTTTTAAATTAACAAAAATAGTATCACAAAACATCATCATAAATCCCATGTGGGTCAAATGTATCAATACATCATAAAATATCAGAGTTATCATAAAAATGAGGAACAATATCGTGTGTGCACTACAATCACCCCGAGCTCTTCCCCTTTGCACCAGTAGTACCTGAAACATAAATTGAAAACCGTAAACACGAAGGTTACTCATTTCCCCCCAAATAACACATACCACATACCACACATATCAAACATATAATGGGCCTGCTCGATGAGTGTAATAGGCCCCGTCCTAACTCGTATAACGGGCCTCGCCCAAACTCGCATACCCTAACTCTCACAAGGGGCCCCGCCTAGCATACTAACAACGATTATAACAAGTAATAGCTTACGAAATACCCATTGGGTATCTCCCACTAAGCTTAAAAACATATACCTATGCAAGAGTCATGCATGCATCGATCACCCTAACATAATAAAACATGGGTCGGTTTTGATGCCTTCGACCTGCTAAACATGGTGAGGAAGACTCACCTCAATCCGTTGATAATCAAATGACTGTTCGGGTCACTGAACCGGATAACCTCGCACCAACTAACAATAAAAACAAAACTTAATCAATAATTATCTCGAAACCCAAAACCTAAGGCCCACTTCATAAACCAACTTCCTAAACGGTAAAAGACCATTTTACCATTTTCTTACTTAACCCAGCGTAGTAGCACAAAATGCCCAAAATGGCAACCAAAACCCCATTATGGCCCCAAACATCCTAATTGGGCCTAAAACCCTAGTGGGACAAAAACCTGGAAAGCCTACAGCCTAAACCATAGCCTAAAATCAGAAGCCCAATAGCCTAACAAGATCCTGCGTACTCGACCTTGATGCACAATGTGCAAGCATTTGATGCATAACCCAGCATTACGCTGACCGTACCTCCATTTATGCCCTTCATACTTGTAAGAAGTACAAAATCAACATTAAGCTCTTAATGGGTTAAGCCAAGATGTCTACATCCTAGATTTGATCCCTAGACAAGGTCTTAAATAATAAAGTTGCCAAATTTACTCACATACATGCCATAATGGGACTCAAAACTTAAAAAAGACTTAATAAGGGTCTTAATACTTGCATGGACCAAAACTTTCTAAAACGTTTCCATTTTTATGAACAAGGGACCTTATTGGAGCATAGATCTAACATCCACTACTTCTGGAGTAGATCAAAAGCTCACATTTACTTAAAGGGACTAAAAAATGGGAAGATACTCCTGGATCTACAAGCCCAAGCCACTCCTCCAAGTGTTCCTCTTCTTCTTATTCATGACAAAACATCCACAAATCACTTTCCAAGCTCAAAATCACCAAAATTCATTTAGGGTTCGAATCTAGGGTTAAAAAGGGATGGAGGCTGAAGGTATTAGGGTTTGGCGATGAGATAAAGAGCATAAATAGGGTGCAAGACCCTAAATTAAGGTTTGCGTGAAGCTGGAGTACGCCTTTTGTACTATCATTACGCATAGCATACTCCTCTAAAGTGTCGCGATCCATCAGCTTAGTACGACCAGCATACACCAATGTACACCCTACATACTTGGCTTAGCAGTAGTACACCCCGCATACTCCCTATGAAGCCTATAACTTTTTCGTTATAAGCCTATTTCCGACGATCCTTCTATCCACGAAAAGCCAAAGAGAAGCTCTACACTTCTATCAACTCATACTTTCCTTAAAACTTCCGAAACAAAAATCCAATTTCCATAAAAGCCCGAACTAACACTTTACCGAAATACCCCTTGGCTCCAAAACACAAACCGAACTCTCAGATCATCCAAATTACATTAACCACATCCAAATGGGTCAAAATCTTTTTCCCTCAAAGATCCTAAGCCTGATGATACCCAATCATCGGGTCACCACCTTGCATTATGAACTATTCGGAATAGGTGTTACAATATAATAATACTTTTATCCTTAAATTTTTTAGTAACCCACTATTAACATTTGAGATTTTTCTTTTTCTAAAATGAACAAACTTATATTTTTTTTAAATTCTACTTTTAAATTTGTATTTTTGTACGATGCGAGAGTTGACTCGTCAACCATTTAATAAATTCACATATTTTCACTACAAGTATACATAATACAAGTGATACTATGAGGTCAAAATAATTTTGGTACATTTCAGGTTTTTCTTTATCAATAGAATGTATATAAGAATTTATTTATGTTTGTAATTTACATAAATGAAATAAATTCCACTCTTTGTACAAATATGATTTAATATTTTTGTTAATTATATTAACATTTCAGTAGTTTTGGAACGAACCAATATGAAATAAGAACCATTTTAGTTGAAACGAGTTGACTAAAAATCAGACCGGTAAGCCTATATCGGTGTCGATGCTGGTTTTTTGGTTATTGATTGGAACCAAAACCCAATAAAGTTATGATATGATTTCTTCGGCTTTAATACCTTGTATTACAATGTTTATAAATCAATTAATATATAACCAAAGTTGTTGATAATATCGTCTAGAATGAAATAAAAATAAGAGAAAATTCATCAAATGACCCAAAGGAGGGTAGTGTTTGTAGCAAATGACCATGAAAAACAGATGTTTATGAAATGACCACAACTTCCACAAAGAGGGGCTCTGCGGAAGTCCCTACGCTCTACGAATTGGAAAACGTTGAGGAAATAAGGTGGCAGGGTTAATTTCATAAAATCACCAACCATTTCCGTAGAAGAGTGATCATTCCTCAGAGGTGTACATCGTTCCGCAACTACCTGATCTGCGGAAATGTTAGAAAAAAAATTAATGCTTTTTGCTACCATTTCCACATAGACGTACTCATTTCTGCAAAGCCCCTCTCCACATATATGTGTAGAACATTATTTTTTTTGTCTTTTTCCCCACATATCCAATTCCTCAGGGTGTATGTTGTTCCACAGAGCACCTCTCTATGGAAGTTATAGTCATTTAATAAAATTGTGTTTTTCATGCTCATTTGCTTAATACACCCCCTTTTTTTGGTCATTTGATGAATTTTCTCTAAAAATAATCACGCACATGTTGTAAAAAAATTGTGTTATTTGAATTTCAAACAAATGAGGTATGCAGTTTGTAACATCCCGACTCCCATGTATAAATTTTAAAAGCTTTATATCCATATTTTTCGACCTACTCGACGAGTAGGCTGCCCCAACTCGTCGTGTAGAAACTGATTAGGCCGCGTGAATTCTTGGCCCTACTCGATGAGTTGGAGGACCCAACTCGACGAGTTGAGGTTGTGCTTGAAAGCCCAGATTTTTAGGGTTTGCACTCAATTTAAAGGACCTTAAGTCCTCCATCCAGCCTCCCTCACCTCCTTCACATCCATAAACAAACTCTAACTGAGCAAACATCCTGCTTTGAGTGTGTAAGAGGCTAAAAGTGTGTGCTTGGTGCATTTCTTGAAGAGACTTGAAGATTTAGAAGCTTTGAAGGGGAAGGAGCTTGTAGATCCAGCATCTACTTCGTTTTGGCATTCATTTGAAAGTCAAAAGTCATTACCTTGATCATTTTCTTGTTAGATCTCTTCATTCAAGAGTTTAGGGCCATTTCTAGCTTATTCTTGAGGCATTTATGGTATTGAACACGTTGTGAAGTGAGGAGTTCAGATATGGACTCCTCTAGGCCCTCAAGGACATAACGACTCAAGCTTTGGCCTTCCTTCATGCCCTAAAGTTCTCAATAAGACTAGTTTTAGTGTTTTACTCCCTTTGAAGCCTTGCACGCACGTAAATTTGGCAAATTTACATGGTATCTCAGTGTCATGACGCTAGATATGTAGTTTGGGGCCTTGGAATCAACTGGAAAGGGCTGAACACGTTAAGACAGGAAGAGGTCGACGAGTTGCATGGCCAACTCGATGATTTGATTAGGGTTTTCCTCGAATCTTCTGGACACCAAATGGACTCGACGAGTTGTATGGTAACTCGGGGAGTTGACTCGAGTTTTTGCGATATTCTGAGTTTTGAATGAACTTGACGAGTCTATAAGCTGCACTCGAAGAGTTGGGTGAACATGGACTGTTGACCTTGACTGTTGACTTTGACTTTGACCAAGTATTGACCCAGTTTGACTTCTGATAGTATTTTGGTAATTCGGGTCTTGATAGAATTGGTCCTATGATGATTTTACGCGGTTGAGATTGGAGCTGTGTTTGGGAGTTTGACATTATCGTCCAGTTCAACATTGTGAGATGAGTTTTCCTCACTATACTTAGGGGTCAAAGGCACCAAGGCCGAGCCATTGGATCTGATATCCTAGTAGTTGTTGGTATGTTGAGTATAAGTTAGTTATGCATGCTAGATTGCTATACTAGTCTGGTACGTCTATAAGACTATCTATGATATTGTATGATTATATGTATGTGTACTTCGCTGTTACATGTTGACATGTTGTGTGGGTAGGGTTAAGGTTATACTGCTCGGTGCGGTAACCAACACACTGTATAGTAAGCAAGTTATGAGCTGAGGGCTGGGAAGGGAATGCTAGACTCATACCAAGGACTCCTAAGAATTCCAGATGTGAGATGAGGGCTAGGGGAGCATGCCTGAATCGCACTGAGGGCTGATCAGTTATATTCCAGTCTTAGGACTGAAGGGGCAAGCCAGTCATAAGTTGTGGGCATGAGAGCAAGCCATACTTATGTTGTGGGCTCGGGAGCAAGCCAGATGTAAGTTGTGGGCCTGAAAGGCAATACAAACTCGTACTGAGGGCTCGAGGGTAATCCAGTATGTGAAGCTGTGGACCCATTACATGTTGTTAATATATGTTTTATTTGATATTTATCGGTATTTTGGGGGAACTCACTAAGCTTCGGTCTTACATTTTTGTATTTTGTTTCAGGTACTACGGATGATCATGAGAAGGCGAACGCTTGATCTTGCACCTCCTCACATTTTATGATCTTAATTACTGGGATACTCTGATATGAAACTATTTTGAAAACATTTTGTAATAAATAATGGTTTTTCAATGTTTGGAAAAGTTTTAAATTTTCATGAATTTTATGGATGTTACAAGTTGGTATCAGAGCCTTGGTTTGAGTGAATAGGAGGAACACTCGTGTGAATAGCATGCTAGTGATAGGCTAAGGATCTTCAAGAATTGTATGACAGAATTGGCTGATTATATGATGCCTGATAGCCTATAGTTTTCCTTATATGAAATTGACATTATTACTGTAGTTGCTTAGTGTATGCATCATAGTTGTACATAATTAAGAGCTTATAGCCTGAGAATGTTTTGTTTGGCCTTTTTCCTTTTCTTATCTGATAAAGAGCTTAGGGTAGGATTAGATATTCAAATGTCTATAGGGTCCAACGTTATGTATGGCTAGCTTACACGAGTGTTGCAGGGTTGATGGAAGTTTCATGGATGAGTTATGCGGGGTCAGTCAGCAAGTTGTGAGATATTTAGCCTTCCTCTAGGAGTGAGGATTGAGCGCTCACCTATGCTTATGTATATTGTTAGGGCGTTGTGATGATACTTGAGACAAATACGGGTAGGTGTGGAAGGTAGTATGGGCCGTACTACTGAAAGCACATGACACATACACGTAGCAAGGAAGTCACAGCCCCTAGGGCTTAGTTGAGAGTTTGTTCCCAGTTATTTTATTGTGCACGTGTTGGACAACGAGACTTGAAAGATGACCCTCGACTTAATGCACGCTGAATTAACGGTATCCTACTAATATTTAAACAAATAATTGTATTTAAATTAGAGAAACCATTAATTAAAGTGTTAGAAAACACTTGTATTGTGAAAGGGATAATTACTGGAAATTGTTTGAAGTGTTAGAGTAAGTTTTCGGTTCCAAGGAGTACTCGGCCGAAAACAGTTTTCGGTCCTGAGCTGTTTTCGGTCACTTGAAGATATGAAGGCTGTTGTTGATGTTCTTGGTGAAAATATGAAGATTTGAAGGTTTTCTCATGAAGGTTTGAATGTTCTTGGATGATCCTTGGGAGCAAAATTAGAGTGTTTTCAGGTGTAAATGGTGAGAAATGACTAAGTTTTCGAAGGAAAGACATATACCGTTTAGGTTTTTGGCCGGAGGAGGGTTTTTGGCCGAAATCTATTTTCGGCCTGAAGGTTTTCGGATGGAAACGGGTTGTTGAACGAGTTTTGTAACCCTTACGAACTTAACGAAATGAAATAAAACTTGAAATTTTATTTATCGGGTTTGACTTTATTGACTAGAAAGTATCGGGTTGTCAAAATATCCCCTGTTGGAGGGAATTGCGTCTTGAAATTCTTTCTAAAATGAATACAATCATGGACTAGGAAAAAGATGCGGGTAAATTTGCCGCATTCGATCTTCTTGCTCCCAAGTGAATTCAGGTTTCCGTTTAGCATTCCAGCGAACCTTCACTATCGGTATGCGACTTTGTTTCATTCGTTTGACTTCCCTATCCATGATTTCTACTGTTCTTCCACAAAGTTAGGATTATTGTTTATCTCGATTTCGTCGAGTGGAATCATGAGAGTTTTGATTGGTTAGGCACTTCTTTAGATTTGACACGTGGAAGACGGAATGTATGTTACTAAGTTCTTCTTGCAGATGGAGTTTGTAAGCTACAGGGCCGAATCTAGCAAGAATCTCGAACGACCCGATGTATCTTGTATTTAGCTTTCCATGCTTTTCAAAGCGTATTATGCCCTTCTAGGGTGAGACCTTCAGCAATACGTGGTCGCCAACCTGGAATTCCAAGGGTTTTCGTCTATTGTATGTGTAGCTCTTTTGTCTATCTCTCGAGGCTTTTATTCGTTCACGGATTTGTATGATCTTTTCGGTGGTTTCTCGAATGATTTTCGGGCCAATGAGAGTGCTATCAAGAAATTGTCCCTTAGACAGCTGCGTGTCACCTACCTCAGCCCAGCATAGAGGGTATCTGCACTTACGGCCATAGTGGGCTTCGAATGAGCAGCCTTAATGCTAGTGTGATAGCTGTTGTTATATGAAAACCTGACCATTGGCATGTGGGTGTCCCATGCCTTACCAAAGTCGATAACACATGCTCTCAACATGCCTTCTAATGTTTGAATGGTTCTCTCACTCTGCCTGTCAGTTTGAGGATGGTAAGCTGTGATCATGCCCAACTTAGTTCCATGAGCCTTCTGAAGTGACTGCCAAAATCGCGAGGTGAAACTACTATCTCTATCTAAGATAAAAGATATGGGCACACCGTGCAGTTGTACTATCTCTCGGATGTAAGTTCTAGTTAGCTTCTCCATTTTCTCTGTTTCTTTGATTGGTAGGAAGTGGGCGGACTTGGTCAGTCTGTCAACGACCACCGAAATAGTATCATGACCACCCGACGTCTTTGGTAACTTGGTAATGAAATCCATTGTGATCCGCTCCCACTTCCACTAAGGTATTTCTGGCTGTTGATGTAGACCCGAGGGCTTTTGATATTCTACCTTGACTTTGGCGCAAGTTAAGCACTTGCCCACGTAGGTAGCAATCTTTGCTTTCATGTTTGGCCACCAATAAAGTTTATTGAGATCCAGATACATCTTATCTGAACCCGGGTGAACGGAGTATCGATTTTTGTGGGCTTCGTTCATGACGATATCTCTATAACCACCAAACTTTGTGGTCCAGATCCGGTCCATGAAGTAACTAACTCCGTCTCCCTTGATCTCAAAGTTCTTCTCCATTCCTCGCAAGGCTTCACCTGCCACATGTTTTGGTTTTAAGGCTTCTAGCCGAGCCTCTTTGTTTGTGTGGACAGGTGGGAATGGATTGTCATGGTTAGTGCCTTCACCTTACGACCTGAGTACTCCTTGTGACTAAGGGCATCAACTACTTCATTGGATTTACCCGGATGATAGCGAATTTGGCACTCGTAATCATTGAGTAGCTCTACCCATCGTCGTTGCCTCATGTTAAGTTCCTTCTGATCGAAAATATGTTGAAGGATTTTGTGGTCAGTGAAGATTGTGCACTTGGTACCATATAGGTAATGCCTCCAGATTTTTAGGGCAAAGAACATTGCTCCCAACTCAAGAAGGTGAGTTGTATAGTTGACTTCGTGTGCTTTATGCTGTCTCAAGGCATAAGCAATAATGTTCCCTCGCTGCATAAGCACACAGCCTAGTCCCTGAATGGATGCATCACAGTAAACTACGAAATCATCTGTCCCATCTGGAAGAGACAAGATAGGTGCGCTGCATAGGGCTTGCTTCAAGGTTTGGAACGCAGTGTCTTGTTTTTCTCCCTAACTAAAGGTTACACCTTTCTAAGTTAGTACAGTAAGAGACTTAGCAATGCTGGAGAAGTTATGTATGAATCTCCAATAGTAGCCAGCAAGACCCAAGAATTGATGGATTTCCATGGGTGTTTTCGGTGCTGACCAATTCTCGATTGCCTTAATCTTGGAAGGGTCCACACGTATGCCTTCTTCACTAACCACGTGACCCAAGAAAGTTACTTTCCTAATCCAAAATTCGCACTTGGAGAATTTCGCATATAGTTTTTCTACCCTTAGTGTTTCTAGAACTTGTCTCAAGTGTTGACTACGTTCTTCCTTGCTTCGTGAATAGATAAGTATATCATCTGTGAATACTATCACAAATTTATTTAGGAAGGGTCGGCACACCCGATTCAATAAGTCCATGAACATGGCGGGTGCATTGGTTAGACCAAAGGGCATCACTACAAACTCAAAGTGACAATATCGGGTTCGGAAAGCTGTCTTAGGAACATCACTCTCCTGGAATCGTAATTGATGGTACCCTGATCTTAGGTCTATCTTGGAGAAGTAGCTCGCTCCTTGTAGTTGGTTGAAGAGGTCATCTGTTCGTGGGAGAGGGTATCGATTCTTAATGGTAATCTTGTTCAATTCACGGTAATCTATGCACATTCAGAAAGATCCAACCTTCTTCTTAACGAACAAGATCGGTGCTCCTCAGGGTGAGAAATTAGGTCGAATGAATCCTTTACCGAGCAGTTCGTTGAGCTAGCTAGATAATTCCTGCATTTCCACTGGAGCTAGACGGTACGGGGATTTGGCTACAGGGGTAGCCCTAGGAATTAAGTCGATTTGGAACTCGACTTGCCGCTCGGGAGGAACTCCTGGAAGATCTTCGGGGAGGATATCAGGAAAGTTACAGACTTTGGGAATGTTCTCGAGGTCTTTAACTTCTTGTTTTGCGTTGACTACATGGGCTAGGAATGCGTGGCACTCCTTTTGCAGGTATTTTTGGGCTTTGATGCATGAGCTGATGCGAAGGTTAGTACTGGGTTTGTCGCCATAAATAACGAGGACTTCGCCATTTGGTAGACTGAGGCAAATGGCTTTTTCGTAACAGAGGGTATCACCATGATTAGGGCTCAACCAATCCATGTCGATGATGACATCGAAGCTTTTTATAGAAACCGGCATCAGATTGATTGGAAAGGAATAGTCGTTTATAGTGAGGATACAACCTATGAATACGTCGTTAGTGCTCTCTTTCTTTCTGTTAGCCATCTCGACGATGAATGTTTCATTTAGTGGTTGGGATTTGTGTTTAAGTAAGTGTTTGAATTTATGACTGACAAAACTCCTCTTCGCACCACTATACAAGTGTAACACCCCGAATTCAGCGAACCTAGAAAGTTGAGAAAAACATAAAAATCAGGAAGCAAATCGTCGAGTTGATGGGATGAATCGACGAGTAGGAGCGCGATTTGGGCCGCAGGTTAAGTGACCTACTCGACGAGTCGGGGGACCGACTCAGCGAGTTGGTCTGGGTTTGGAAAACCATAAGTTCGGGACTTGGTACCCTATTTAAGCATCTCATTCTCTTCTCTTGGTCTCATTTTCAGCCTCGAAGACCAGAACCCACAGATCTCGAAACCCTAATGCTTGTGAGCCACTTTTGAGAGAGTTTTGTGTTCTTGAAGTCAAGAACAAGAAGATGGAACTTGAAGGCTCAAGGAAAGGCTTGTGGATCTAGAAGTAGCTTCTCAATCTCATCATTTTCTGGTAATCAAATCTCTAACTTGATCATTGGTTCATTAGATCTATTCTTTTCCCCTTTTATGAAGATTTTGGTCCAAGAATGGTTGCTTGTGGGATTTTGACGTCCCCAAGCAAGATCCCTTCAGATCTGGTAGTATTTAGGGTAGTTAAGGCATAAAGGTGGAAGCTTTATGCCATTAAAACTCCCCATGCAAGGTTTAAGAGGTTGTTATGGCCTTTTGAGCAAAAAGGGCCATGCAAAGGATGTAAAGGAAGAGACTTTGCGTGTTATTTCGACCCTAGAAGGTTAGATATGGGTCCTGGATGCTTTATGCTCGACTGAAATTGTCTGAATAGAATTGGACTTAGAGGGACTCGACGAGTTGCTCATAGGACTCGGCGAGTCAGGCCATTTTCTTGCCCAAAACCCTTCTGTTAGTGGGTGTGAGTTGAGTTGGAAGAGGACTCAGCCAATTGGGTTCATTATTGACATGAAGATCATTGTACTCGACGAGTTCAAGGAATGAACTCGGCGAGTCCAAGGCAAAATCGCTAACTTATGAAGATGGACTCGACGAGTTCAAAGGTGAACTCGACAAGTCAATTGAACAATGGTCTCGACATGTTCGAATGAGAACTCAACAAGCTCAAGGAAGACTCGACGAGTAGGATCGAAGTCCAGAGCTACATGTGGATTGTCGTACTTGACGAGTTGGTGGGTCAACTCAGAGCGTTGACTTTGACCAAGTTTGACCTGGTTTGACTTTTGAGGGTATTGTGGTCTGAGTGTTATTTTGGGTATTAATAGTTTGGGGATCCAAAGGATCAGCAGTTCAGGAGCTGCCGGTTAGCAGTCAGTAGTGTTCAGCTAGCCTTCAGCGGTGCAAGGTGGGTCTCCTCACTGTTTGTATGGGTCTAAGGCACCAATGCCGGCCAATAATGTTTATGTATCGTAGGAAGACCCAGGGGTTAGCACAAGGCACTTATTGTATATGTTCTGGGTTATGATCCGATGTCAGGCGAGGCCCAAGGAATGATGTATGCTAGAAGTTTTTGTGAGAGGATTTGGACCAAGGTCCGATGTCGGGGTAAGCTGAAGTACGTTTGTATGGTAGTATGTTCTGGACTAGGATCCGATGTCGAGCGAGGCCCGAGGAAGGTTTATAAGTGTATGTTAGATTATACTTGTTGTCTTTCTGATACTTGTATGTGCCTGGTAGGGAGGTGAGTGTGGGCAAGGTCCCATATCTCATCAGTAGTTGAGTATGGATGGGGTTCCATATCTCAAGATTAGCAGAGTAGGGGCGAGGCCCGTGATAGGAAAGCTGTAAGTGTGGGCAGGGACCCGTATCTCACTAACAGTAGGAGTATGGACGACGTTCCATAACTCATCAGTACTAGACCAGGGGCGGGGACCAAGATAGGAGAGGCCTTAGTATAGGAGTACAGTAGAGAATGTTTTCTTTATGTGCTAGCATGTTATTTGACTGCATGTATGTGTATAGCGGGAGAGGCCCATAAATAGGCGGGGGATAAGAGAGACAAATATGTATACCGAGCGGGGCTCGATGCCAGGTGGGGCCTGATGTCGGGTGGGGCCCGATGCCAGGCTATCCTCGATGCAGCGGGCGGGGGGGGGGGGGGGGGGGGGACCAGTATGTGGTTATGTGTATGTGGTTATGCATATGTGGTATGTGGTAGGGTGGAGAACTCACTAAGCTTCGTGCTTACGGTTTTCAGTTTTGGTTTCAGGTACTTCCGGTAGCGGAGAGAAAAGCTCGGGATGATCGCATGGAACACACCAAGAAGTCTTAGCCTAGGATGTTTTTACTCTGATAATCAAAACATGTTTTGAAACGATACTGTAATTTGATATATCTATCTTTAGTTATGGTTGAAATGATTGGATAGTTATGGTTTGATTAATGTTTTAAAAAGAAATTTTTGGCCATGATTTTTGGGACGTTACACAAAGAGAATGTATGCATAAGAGTTGTCGAGGAGGAATGTACCCTAGACTACGGTAGGATCTACGACTTCCTTCTCCTGGCCCATGGCTAGCCCTCTCCCTGTGTTGCCAATAGTCATTGCTTTAGGGCAGCCTCTCTTGTAGTTCCCTGTCCCACCACATCCATAGCAAGCTTGGCTTACCCCTCCACTAGTGGCATGGTTTTTTGGTTGCACGGGCGTCCTGCAGAAACAGGCGGTGTGCCCTTTTCTGTTGCAGTTCTTGCAAAGCATTTCCCTACAAGCTCCCGTATGGTGGTAGTTACATTTGTTACATAACGGGAGGTTTCCAGCATTTCGGATGGGATGTGTTGGAGTAGTGGGAATAGCAGCAGGAATGGTAGCAGCATGAACTGCCATCGTTTGTTGTTTCTTAGAGGGGTCCTATGAAGATTGGCCCTTGCGGTTAATCCAGAACTTTTTCTTGCTGCCACCCTCCTTGGGTTGTTCAGGAATGATTGTTACGGAGTCTTGGCCATCTCCGTGATCTATCAGTGTCTGTTCCAGTCGCTCATCACTGTTGAGGGTAAGCGGTTTGGCAGCTAGAACATTCTCTTGAGTTGGGGGAGTTAGTCCCCAAAAGTATCTCTCCACTTTCTTTCTTTCCATGGTGACCATCTCGGGATAAAGTATAGCCAGGTCACTGAACCTTGCAATGTAAGCATCGATGTCGGAACCCTTCATCTTCAGGTTCCAGAGCGCCTGCTCTAGTTTTTGCATTTCTCCCTTCGGGCAGTATTCAGCCAACATTAACTCTTTCAAATCGTCCCAACTCATAGCATTGGCTACCGGAAGAGTTAGGGACTTGACTTGGCTTTTCCACCAAGTGAAGGCTCTGTCTGAGAAAATGCATGTTGCAAACTTCACCTTGCTTGTCTCAGGGCATGCATGGATTTCGAAGATTGATTCAGTTTTCTCGAACCAACGAGTTAAAGCAATGACACCTCCGGTGCCATCGAAGGACTTGGGTTTCGCGTTCGTCAAGTCCTTGTATGAACACTCCCTCGGCTGTCCATGACTGTCTCCTTGATTGGAAGGGTTGGCACCACTACTTGCCCCGCTGGTACCACTTGCGTGGATTTACGACATTGCGGTAGCCACGGCGGCCGTCACTGCTGCTTAGAAAACATCAGGGTCATACTGAGGAGTTGGCGGCGGGAGTGGATTTGTTGGAGGGTTGGTTTTCTTGCTGTTGGACTTCTTCGGAGGCATCTTTTTCTAAAAATATTCAATAGGAAATGATGATAAGTCCTCTATAGTGGTGATGATTAAGGTAATATTGAACAGGGTATATCTTATCCTGACAGTTATAGTGTTGTATCAATCCATTTACAGTGGAGGTCTATTAATACAAGAAACAATCGCCTTAAAAATAATAGCAACACTTGGAAAGAATTTGTATCATGTGATTTGTGTCTGATCCCCCTAATATCAAATAGCGTACATATATTGATGAGTTTAAGAAACTCTTTGATCGTTTAGATCTTATAACAGGTAAATCACGAAAGCGAAAAACAGCAATATAAAACACAAGAATGAATCTGAATATGTCGAATGATTCAATTGATTCAATCCTCACCAGAGCTCGATCAAGAACTTCCGTTGTAGAGGATATTAGGGTTACAAAAGATAAAGATCAAATGCTTGACAAAATAATTTCCAAATCTTACGTACTAGGATGCATGCAAGCACCTATAAATACAAAACCCTATAAAATAACTCACGGATGGACGTGCCCATACCGGAGACTAAATAGACTAAATAGCGAGCCCAAGACGCAACACCTTCTGGACCTAACGATCTCCTCCTTGGCGTCAATTGGAGTGATACTATCTCTTTGGCTTGCTGGGTCCAGCTGCAGGAACTTTCTTAGTCGTATCAAACATACGTGGGATGAGAGCAAGGATGGTCTGTCTGAAGCGAATGTACCACTGCATCATGTCATTGAAGTACTTCTTGTCATCTGCTGAATTCTGCTTGCATCGATGAATGATACCTAGAACATGTTCCAAGCATGCAGTGGTGTAAAGGTGTTTGTCAGCCAAGGTGAACAAGCATTTTTGGCCTTCGTTCCTTGTAAACATGACATAATTCCGCTTCGGGTCAATTCTTCCCATCTGCATCATGTTCAAATCACTAGCAGAGCCGACAGGAGAAATAGTAGGCTTTTTCTTGAAGATGCTAGCGATCTCCTGATCCATCTTGACAACCTCCATAATGTAGCATACGAGCATCTTTTTGAAGTGATCAATAATTGGACCATACTCAGCTTCGTTGGTGAGGAGGATGTTGTGCAAAATAATCCAGTCATGTGGATTCAGGTTGGCAAGATCAGCAAGTGATATCGCGTGTTCGGTTTTAGCAGAACCCCTCAGCACTTTGAACCAAACGTTCGTGGAGTTCTCCTCACGAAACGGATTGAGGACCCGAACGTTGACGATCTTCTGAGCGCTCCAAGCTTGATACTGTGGTTGAGCATCCTTCAGATAGAATTCGACGAGTTCCCTATCAACCTTTGGATGAGGATGAGGGCCCATCAGCAACATTATCAAAGGCATGAAAGATGAAGGCTTTTCGGGTCAGTGGCATGTCGAACTGAGAATCGACAGAGTTGATACGATCCAATGAAATCACTGGTTTGATCCACAGAATGCTAGGAGTTTCAATAGCCTCTTTAAAAAGCTTCTCAAGAGTCCACGGAGGAAAAAGAGTTTTCCTACTCTCAAGAAGTTCATGAGCCTCCTTCATTTTCCTTTCGGTCGCCTCAGCCTCTCTGGCAACACGAGCGCTCATGTCAGCATCTTTATCACGGCCTTGTTTCTTTAAGAGATCTGCAATCATCTCTTTATCATCATCAGCACTGTCTTCAGCAATTTTCTTTCCTTTGTCTTTGACACCGGAACCTGAGGCTTGACCTGCTGGAGGAGGTTCGGTTGCTTTAGTTGCTGTAGAAGTGGGAGGCGGTTGGGACTGAGACACATCTTCTCCCCCTTGTTGCGGATTAGACACGAACTCCAGGAGCCCTTCAAGTTTGCTTAAGAGAGCAAGGGCAAGAGTAAGCTTTTCTGCAAGAGTGAGCCTCACTGAGTAGTTCAGAATTGGATCATGGGCTTCAATGATGTTGGAAAGGGCGGCGTGGACATCCGAAACACATGAAGAAATAACTTCTTGCTCAGATCGAAGAGATTCAACTTCCTTTTGAGAATGAAAAACCTGAAGACTCTTGACCTTGAGAGCGGTGGTCTTACGAGCGAGAGCGCCCATTACTGAGTTCTCGGCAGCTAGGTCTTCATGTAGCTTAGTCAGGCGCTCCTCAATAGTCGCCTTAAACGATGTGTTGTCATCACTGAGAGTTTGACGAAGACTGGAAAATGACTGTAGTTCTGAGGCAACTGAGGTAGCCAGCTTGTTGACAAAAGAGTCAAGCCTCTCTGCATTGGAGTCAGCAGTTCCCTGTAAAGACTGTAAAAGAGAAGTGGCGTTATCAAATAGTTGTTTGACTTTTCGGTCGCAGCAACACACGCCTTGGTGGAGGCGTCAATAGCATCAATAGCGTCGTTTGAAATATTGAAGTGATTAGACTTCCGGCTGAGTTATCAACTTATCCCTTTAGAGTGAGCTGTCATCATAGAGCAAAATAATCACGTGTAACATTGTGAGCCACATCTCTTTTATAACCTTAAATCCCATAGCCAAAAATTGCTTGTAAGTAATGAAACCAGAATTATGGAAAATCAAAAACATTTTCGTGCATAGAGTGTAAAAGAAAAGAAATAAAGCAATACATATGTGGGAAATTGTGATGTCAATAAAGACACAAAACAATGGATCTCGGGCACAAATCTCTTCCTTCAACGTCAAGAGAGACCTTAAAGTGTTTGTGTGGTTTCCCGTTGAATTACGATCAAACACTTATTAAGAAGTGTTGAAAGGCATCTTTTAATAAGGCTAATGTGGGTGGCTTTCGCTTCAGTTCAAAATTCCTGATCTTGACATTAGACAGAAATCGACTGAAGTACTTGTGAGATCAATGTGGTCTGTTGAACAAGTAGGTGTGAAGAGAATTGAAGTGGCATGTGTAAAATACTTTTAGGTGAAATCTCAAAAAAAAAAATTAAAACTGGATTCTAAGGGAAGAAATGTTATGGGATTTAACAATTTCATAAGAATCACACAAAAAGAAAATTTAGAGATTTCAAGGTACAACCCCATGGGTGACTTCGTTAATTCATTAGTGAAAACTAGAACAAATTTAATTGTTCACCGTCAATGCATAGTAGGTATTGAATTGTGGGTTTCACTTAGCACGTAGTGGCACAAAGCTAAGATCATAAACACAGAAATTGTGTAACCATAAACCTCAGTGGTAATTGCTGAGAGTCTCAAGGGTTACGTGTATGAAGCGAATAGGATGGAGAAAAATATTGGAGATGGTGTAAAGAACCCAAAGTACCTCTGCTGTAAAATAAGGACCAAACAGAAAACTCTTATCTCATTTAAGAAGATAGTAAGGTAGCTTATGATTAGAATAAATATAAAAGCCTAATTTGGAAGACAAGGTTTGTATATACCAAGTCAGTAAGGCGATTATTCAGAATCAGGTGAGGCTTTGGACAACATACAACAGCATGCTTCTAGGGACACTTAACTATTAAAAGAGGTGAGAACAATAATTGCCCCATCGATTATCCATAAATGATAATAATAATAAAAAAAATAATGAACACACAAAACAAAAAAATGTTTTTGGAGTTTTTGATTTAAAGAGAAAAACAAACAAAAATATTTTTGGAGTTTTTGATATTTGGAAAAATAAAACAAACAAAAGCAACAAAACACAAAAAAAGAAATTTTGGAACCGAACCCGAAATAGACTGAACGTTCGGTTCATTTCGGTTGCAAAAAAAAATTGAAAAAGAAAAAGACTTGAAAATAAGAGAGACACAGTTGTGAAAAAAAAGGGTAAAAAAAATTTACAACCAAAGAAACTTCCGTTAAGTGATAAGCGAAGATAGGTGAATAGGACCGAACCCGAGCGCTCGGTTGATTTCGGCACTCACGTGAACCGAACCCGAACGTTCAGTTCATTTCGCTTCCAACTTTTAGTTTTGAGAAGTAGGTTTTGGTACTGACTCCGATTCCATCATACCTAGCCCTTGTAGAATTTTATTAAAACTTGCTTCTGGAAGAGCTTTGGTGAAGACGTCAGCCAGTTGATCAGTAGTTCGAACAAAATGAATCTCTACGTTTCCGTCTTCTACGTGATCTTTAATGAAATGATACCTCAATGCAATATGTTTGGTTTTGGAATGTTGCACTGGGTTATGACAGATCCTAATTGCACTTTCTGAGTCACAATATAGTGGGATCTTTTTCATGTTGAGTTCGTAATCTCGGAGTTGGCTTTGGATCCAAATTACTTGAGATGTGCAAGAAGCAGCTGCAATATATTCTGCTTCGGCTGTGGATAGTGAAACACATGTTTGTTTCTTAGATTGCCAGCTTACCAACTTCCCGTCGAGGAATTGACATCCTCCTATGGTGCTTTTCCTGTCTAAACCACATCCTCCAATGTCTGCATATGAGTAGGCTTGAACAAAGAAAACTGAGTTTAAGGGATACTAGAGACCGAGAGAGGTGGTTCGCTTCAGATATCAGAATATGTTTTTCACTGCTAGCATGTGTGGTTCATGAGGATTCGCCTGAAACCTAGCACAGTAACACACATAAAACATTATATCGGGCCTGCTAGCTGTGAGGTACATTAGAGAACCAATCATTTGGCGGTATAGTCTTATATCGACTGCCGGTTTTTCCAAGGATGGTGTGAGCTTTGTGCCGAACGCCATTGGAACTTTGACCTTTGAATCTCCCATCATGCCGAATTTAGCAAGAAGAGTCTTGGTATATGCTTCCTGGTTGATAAAGATGCCTTCAGGTCCCTGTCTAATGTTTAAACCAAGGAAAAAGTTAATCAGACCCATTGAGCGCATTTCAAATTTAGTCTCCATCAGCTTTCTGAATTCAGCTGTTAAGCTAGGATTCGTTGAGCCAAAGATGATATCATCGACATAGATTTGAACTATCATAAGGTGGTTACCTTCCTTCTTTTGAAAGAAGGTTGGGTCAACCGAACCTTGTTTGAATTTAGACATCTTTAAGAACTTAGTTAGTGTTTCATACCATGCCCTAGGCGCTTGTTTCAGACCATAAACTGCCTTGTCTAGAATGTAACAGTGATTTGGATGCTTTTCATTCACAAAACATGGAGGTTGCTCCAAGTAAACCGTTTCTTCAAGTTCTCTATTCAGAAAGGCGCATTTCACATCCATTTGGTAGACCTCAAAGTTCTTGTGTGCAGCGTAGGCAAGAAATATTCAAACAGATTCCAGCCTTGCTACCGGAGCAAATGTTTCTTTGTAATCAATTCCTTCTTCCTGGCAGTATCCTTTCACCACAAGACGAGCTTTAATTCGAATCACATTACCCTCCTTGTCCATTTTGTTTCTGAATACCCATTTGAGACCAACGACTGAGGCATCTTTAGGTGTTGGAATGAGGCGCCATACCTTGTTTCTTTCAAACTTATTGAGTTCATCTTGCATAGCCTGAACCCAATCAGAATGATCAAGAGCAGTGTTGACGGTCTTCGGCTCAACTTTGGATACGAAGGAATTATACATGCAGAACTCTACTTTGGAGAATAGGGAGGTTTGCTTTGCCTTCACTTGGGATTGTGTCAGGACCTTTTCAGATACATTACCCACTATCTGAGATACAGGATGATCTCTGGTCCATTTAATGAGGGGAGGATAGTTTGGATGATAGGATGGATCCAATTCGGCGTTGACCATTTCTTCCAATTCAGATTGACTATCGTCATCATAGAACATATCGGAATTCTCCCCCTCGACTGATGATGAATCATTTGGATTTTCAGGTTGGTTCGGACCTTCAGGTGCAACAGAACTCTCAGGTGTAGCCGGACTGTCGGGTGCTACTGGACTTTCGGGTGTAGCAGGGCTTTTGGGTGCTACAGGACTTTCGGGTGCTACAGGACTTTCGGGTGCTACAGGACTGGAATTCCCCCTGAAAGTGTGAGTTCGGTTGATTTGAAGAAAATAGATTCTCCCCCTCAACTGAAGTGCCTGCTGAGGAGGTTCGTTTCGAACTTGTTCTCCTTCTCCCATTTGTTTGGCTGCATCTTCGACAATCTGCTTCAGATGATCGATTTTGTTGTCTGCCGCCTTGGCTTCCGAGAGAGTGGCTTTCTCAGGTTCATCGAACAGGTCTACGAACTGATCAAATAAATTAGCAATCGTGGCTGTGACTTGACCTGTTTGAGAGAAAATCTCTCCAATTGCTTCTTCAGTAGTCTTTAGCTTCTTGACGTAGCTGTCATCGAAAGTCACATAATAGGTTTCTTCAATCTTTCTAGAATGCTTATTTAAAACCCGGTATGCTTTTGAAGTAAGAGAATATCCCAAAAAAATTCCTTCGTCAGCTTTAACATCAAATTTGTTACGATGTTCTTTGGAGTTGAAGATGAAGCACCGTGAACCGAACACATGGAAGAATTTTACGTTTGGCTTCCTGTTATTGATGATCTCATAAGGAGTGAGAGACAAACGCTTGTTGAGATAAGCCCTATTCTGCGTAAAACATGCTGCAGCAATAGCATCAGCCCAGAAATATAAGGGAAGAGAAGCAAAACTTAGCATAGTTCGGGCCGCCTCACACAAGGATCGGTTTCGCCTTTCGACAATACCATTCTGTTGAGGCGTGTAAGGGGCTGAGAAGTTATGACTGGTTCCTTTTTCTGCCAAAAAGTTTTCGAATTCTTTGTTCTAGAATTCCAGTCCATTGTCGCTCCTAATGTTTCGAACGACTTTTCTCAGTTGCACTTCAACCTACTTGATAAACATCTTTAGCTTAGAAGTGGCCTCAGATTTGTGCTTCAGAAAGAATACCCATGTAAAATGTGAGAAATCATCAACAACAACAACAATGTACTTGCTACCGCCAATGCTCTCGATTAATGATGGACCACACAAGTCGATGTGAAGCAACTCAAGTGGTTTAACAACTTTTGTGTTTATAATTGATGGGTGACTTTGACGACTTTGTTTCCCCATTTCGCATGCAGCGCACAAGTGTTCTCGATCAAACTTGAGCAATGGAAGACCCCGAACATGACCTCCAGTGACAAGCTTGTTGATGTCTTTGAAGTTGAGATGAGAGAGCCTTCGGTGCCACAACCAACTTTTGTCAGAATGAGCTTTGGACAAAAGACATATGGCTGGATTACCTTTGATTGGTCTGAGATTCAGAGGAAACATTTCGCCTTTTCGATCTGATTTGAGAGTGACCTTGTTGGATTTCTTCTCTATAATCTCTGAACCTTCGTCGTCGAATGATACCTTAAGACCGGTACCTCCAACCAGTTGAGATACACTGATGAGGTTATGCTGCAATCCTTCTACGTATGCCACCTTTCTTATTGTGAAGTCTCCATTGGTAATCATCCTATAACCCTTTATTGTTCCATAGGAGTTGTTACCAAACTTGACATTGCCACCATTTTGAAGCGATCGAAACTCCCTTAGCTCTTCTTTCCTTCCTGTCATGTGACGTGAGCAGCCACTGTCAATATACCATTCTTCATCAAACTGCTCGTCACTAATAACCTGCAAAAATTAAGCAGATTTAGGAACCCAAAGTTTCTTGGTTCCACGTGAGCCTTTCACAGGAACATGAATAGTAAGAGAAATATCAACAAGATATGTTCGTTTTACTAAGGTTGTTTCATCTTTTCTTTTAATAGTAAACACTTTGATTTTGTTAGAATTAGCTACAGGTGTTTTGGATTCAAATTCTGGTGTTTGGGCACTAGTCTACTTTCGGTCCTCCTTGACTGAGGAAATCTTCATTTTTCCTTTCAAGTTCGTTGATGATCTTGAATTTTGCGTAGGAACTGAATTGGGTTTAGAATGAGAAGAATTAGAGGAAAAGAAATTATAATGAGATTCTTTCCTGACTTAGGTTTCAAAATGACCCTTTCGTTTGTGGTCATTAGAGGGATGAACCTGGACCTTCGGTAGCCGCTTGATGATGAGCCGAAGTTGGATTTTTGGTTGTTGTTGGCTGGTGGTCTGAAACTTGGTCTTTTATTATAAAAGCTTGATAGACTGAAATCAGGTCTTTGCCTGTTATTAGTTGGCAGACCGAAACTAGTTTTTCGTTTGCTGTTGCTTTCGGGACCGAACCTATCCTTTCGGTTCTATTCTTCATGTGGCCCGAAAGTCTTTCTCTCTGACTTAGAATCTTTATCATGGTAAGAGTAGTGAGGATTTTGAGAGCGCCAAAACTGCTTTCGCTCTGAGAGATTTTTCTTGTATCTAAGATTTCTCTGCTGCTTTTGATTTTTCACATGTTTCGGTTGTCTGTGGATATTAGTTTTTGTTTCAGCTTCTTGGCAACCGGTTCACTCTTCATAGATGAGGTTTCGCTTGTGGAGGTGACTTCTTCTACAAGAATTTCTTTTGTGCCACTTGTACTTGGTACGTCGAAGTTGGTAGGTTTATTCAGCGGCTCGGGGACTACCTTTGGTCTTCCAGGATGTTCGCTCTGACAGACCAACCGTTTCGTCTGCATTGTCTATGGGTGCTGACTAGAAAAACTCATCACAGCCATCTGCATTATCTTCATTCACTATGGCAGTGAGTTCGGTTGTTTGATGTTCGGTTACTCCGGTGACCTTATACACCTGATTGGGAGTAGTTCTAACCTTCTGAAACACAATATCTTTTTCTTTAAGGGCTGGGGACTTAGTTTTGGACAAACGAGCGAATTCCACAGAATTTTCAGAAATTAGGTTTTTGTGGTTTTCGGGTTCGCTCTTGACAAACTCAGAATAGTCGACTTCAACTTCTACAGAAATTTCACTCATATCATCCTCCTCATTAAGTTCAGATGCATTTTCAACATCAATTTTGTTTTCTGAACTTAAATTGGTACTCAAAGAGTCGAATTTTTGTATGGTTTCGGTCCTGAGTTTCAGCTTATCGTTTCATCCAATAGATTTTTAAGCATGTCCTTATGGTCTTTGGACTTTATAAAAGATTCTATTTTGTCCAGACCATACATATAAGTAGGATTAACATCATCGGAAAATACAACACTTTCACAGTTGTATGCTTCGGCATTGATTTCATCCTCCTTAAACTCAAGGTAGGGTAGAATCATGCGATGTATCTTCTGCCCTATTTCACAATTTAGATGCAGTTGAGTAATGTTAGCATAAAGTCTTTTAGCGATCAAACAAAAAACATTCCTTTGTTTTAACAATTTCAAATTCTCTCTTTGCAAATAAATGTTTTCATCCCTAGACTTAATTAGCTCCGACTCCTTCTGCTCAATCCACATCCTTCGCTCCTCACTCTTGGATGACACCCTGCTTATTTGGTCAGTCATATTAGAATTTGTGACCCGTGTTTGAGTTAAACAACTATCTAGATTTGAAATTCTTGAATTCAAGTTATTTAATTCCTTTTCATATGATTTTTGTGGAATTTTAAATGAAACAAAAACAGATTGTACCTTCTTGATCAGTTCATCAAGTTCACTGATCTGCACACTGAGAGGTTGTTGTAAAGCATAAGTCCACTCGCTCCTTGGTATCTTCATTTCCACCATCAGTATTGTATCCCCTCATCTGAGATACATCAGTCACCATCAGACATTTTCCATTGCTTTCACCACCTCTTGCGACATAAGCCCTTCCGTGAGAAGGCTTTCTCACCTCATCATCTTCTGAGTCGGTCGACCACACCTATACGCCACCGAACTCGTCATCTTCTGCTGAACCCTGCACAATAAGAGCATTCATAGAGGGATTAGTAGCAGCTTTCTTCCTTTTAATCTCCTCCATCTTTTTCATAAGAATTGCCTCTTCATCTTTCTCCTCATCTTTCTCTGTCATTTTCTTCAAAACACAATCTTTGGCGTAATGATTCTTTCCTCCATAGTAATAACAGCTGACACCAGAATCAACTTCCACCTTCGCCTCTTTCTTTGGTTCTTCAGTCTTCCGCTCCTCCTTCACCTTTTCATAACTGTAGCTTTCCCTGCCAATTTTGGTTCTTATTGGTAGGGAACTTCTTCTTGATGAACCTTTTGGGATTGGACACCATCATAGCATAATCTTCTGAAGTTAGATCGTAGTCCCCCAGCTTCAGATCTTCGTCTTCTACTGCATTCTTACTTTTGGACAAAAGGGCCAAAGACCCCAAGTTTGAGACCACACTCTTCTCTTGCAACACCGTCTTTTCCTGGGATTTTAGAATTCCCACTAGTTTCGCCAGTGAATAAGATTTAAACTGTTCATGTGCTTTAACTGTTGATATGACCGCCCGCCATTCAGATCTTAGACCATTTATAAAGGTAACTTTCTGTTCGGTCAGCTTTCTTTCAATGTCATGTTTGATCATCTTACTGAGAAGATGATTGAACTGATCGAATGTTTGTGTAACTAACTCCTCTGGATTTTGCTTGAACTCTCCAAATTCAGACAGAAGTAAGGTCTGAATTGAGTGCTCTAGATCTTCATCTGTAGAGTACAGCTCTCGCAGCCGATCCCAGATTTATTTAGCAGTACTAAAGGAAATAACCAATCTAAACGTGTCATATTGAAGAGCGAATCGAATCAGTCTCAATGCCTTGATGTTGCACTGAAACTTCTCCTTTTCGTCTTGAGCAACATCTTTCACATCTTTTAATAAATCATTATACTCCTTTTGAGTTTTAATAATTATGGATGTTCCTAAATGAGCAAATGGTCCAGACACAATAGCTTCCCATATCAAATACCCATTATCTTCAGATCCAATGACGTAGTCTTCAAAGTGATGTGTCCAAACCTCGTAATCTTGAGTGTAGAGAATTGGAATCTTGGTTGTAGATCCTATACTGTTTGAGACGTTTATAGGATTAGATTGAGAATCGTCCATGCTTGATCGTTCAACCTGTTGTAAGATTAGACTTGTAATACTTAATATTAGGGCAAGATGAATAATTACTAAGATACGTCAATTATGGAGTGACGGCTCAATAAATATCAGTAAATGCAGAATTAACCCTAATTACTTCCTTCACAGAAGATATGTGTATAAATCACGAAAGTGAAAAACAGCAATATAAAACACAAGAATGAATATGAATATGTCGAATGATTCAATTGATTCAATCCTCAGCAGAGCTCGATCCAGAACTTCCGCTGTAGAGGATATTAGGGTTACAAAAGATAAAGATCAAATGCTTGACAAAATAATTTCCAAATCTTACGTACTAGGATGCATGCAAGCACCTATAAATACAAAACCCTATAAAATAACTCACGGATGGACAGGCCATACCAAAGACTAAATGGACTAAATAGCGAGCCCAAGACGCAACACCTTCTGGACCTAACATATATTATATATAACTAAGACTAAATCGGCATTCGATTAAGTGATCCTACTCTAAGTCCACAACCTAACAAGGACATGAAGTAAAGTTAAATCACCTGTTCTAGGGTTGTTAAAATTTTATTTATATACAACATACATACATACATACATACATATATATATATATATATATATATATATATATATATATATATATATAAACTTAGTATTATAGATCTATCAGCGAAGGTTCTTTGTTTTCATGTGTTTGGCTGTAGTATCATAGTGCTACAAAATACTCCTATAGTATTTTAAATGTATGTTCGGTTCCAGTATTCCTCTTGTATGTAGTTTGGTAAGTTTTAGACTTGTTGCATCACCATAATCACTCTAAAACACATGTTGGTCGTATCTTAAATAAATATAGTTGATTAGGCTATATTTGTCCTAGATATGATTACATAGCCGTCCAGGTTTAACTGTAGTGTCCAACATCTAAATACTTTTGTTTTGTTCGTTTTGTGATATCGTTTCTAGTATGTATGTATACTTGTATACGTTTTATAAAATACTTAGATTTTAAAAGTATACTTTTAGTTTAGAGCGCTTCGACCCCATAGTGTTTATAGTTGTATATCATGTAAGGTTTGATATACATAGTGTTGGATTTACTGTCTAATCCCATAGCTATAATAGGTATGTACTTGACCTGAGAGTAGCATGGTCCATTTGGGTTGCATGGCACCATAACAATTTGTAAGGATGGACTTTTGAGAAGATGATATTTATGATTTGTTAATATATTATAACTCTAATATATTAATCCGAAATCATATTATTTAATTAGTATTGATCAAGAATTAATTTTGAATTAAGTTAGTGATCAAAAGAGACTAATTAAATATATGCGGATTGATTTTGTAAATCATTGATTCTTATAATGTGGGCCAATGATCCATAATTCTTTAGGTTGCGCTAAGCCAATGTGACAACCCATGGATAATCCATGGAGGTTTAAACCCATGGGGCCTAAGGAATATTGAGGGTCGTGCACATTAGGGTTTACATGGTGTAACCCTAGTTTTGCCACACTAGATAAGAAGACCCTAAGCTCTTAAAATCGTCACCTAAGTAGTCTTTTGTAAGAGCTATAGCCGAATTTGGTGCAAGACATTCTCTCTCAAGTCCTCCATTGTTGGTGGTGTTATGTGAAGCATTTGAGGCATCACATTTGGAGTGCTAGGCTCTTAAAGGTCCAAGGAATCAAGCTACAAGAAAAGGTGTGTCATCTAACTAGTTTTTTTTTTGTTATACAAGTACCCATGTTTGTATGCTAGTTAAGGTAATGCTTTGGAAATTCAAATTGCATGTATAACTAGAGAAACCATAGATCCAAAGCATTTAGGGTTGTATGTGCACCTTAAGGTTGTTAGGATGCTCAAAACCCTTCAGTGAGCCTATGACTATTTTCTATTATACTTGATGTTTTATTGGTTTTCAAAGTTGGAAGAATCGAATTTCTGCATTCTGACAGGTGAACTCGCCAAGTCCACTGGGTGATTGATGAGCCCACTCAGAAAATGACCAAATCGACGAGTCCAGTTCATGCAATCGCCGAGTTGGTGCTCCTGTGTGCAGATTTTCGAGTTTTAGCCAGAAATTGGGTTAGGATCATTACCCCCAAACTGTTTTTTGAACCATCAAACCTGTTTTTTGATATGGTATTGATCATGCCTGTCCAGTTAAAAGATAATTGTCATAATTTCAAGATTTATATTAGTTTATATGATTAGGCTAATTTCTTGAAGATTAATGATATGAATTATCTTATGCATATGAGTTTAACTAGATCATGAATGTGTTATTTGATTATTGTGTTAATTAAATTAATGAACTAAATGTTTTTAATGCACTCGATAACTTGTCCTCAAATTATGGGAATTGAATCGTCTCATTTTTAAAGAGTCACTAAAATCATAGGTTATAGAAAATGAAAAGTTTTTCCTTTTAAAATTCATTAAACTCATAAGTTAAGAAAATGAAAAGTTTTGAATAGTGTCAAAACTTGTCCTCAAGTTTTGGAATTTGTAAAGTCACACTTATGAACACTTTAATTCCAAACCCTAGAGTTTTAAAAGTTTAAAATTCAACCCTTATACTATTATTTTATTATAAGTTTAATAATTATATATATGTATAAGACAAGTAGGTTTTAATGTTAGTAGGCCTCATTCACAAAGCCAATCTATAAGAGGGGTACAAGGTTACTGCCTATAAAATGGCAGTTTAATGCGTGTCAACTCTCACCCACCATTTTCTTGACTGGTGAAGTGTCGTTAGCCTAACGGGTAGGATAGGTCATTAATTCTCGTTAAAAGTATATTGAAAATTATAAATTAGTTAAATGTTTTATTAAATTCCCAATCTTAGTTACTTTAGGAAAATGTGAATTGATGCTAATCCATGAAAATTGCACTTTGCAACTTGCCAAGTCGTTAATGGAACGTGTGTGGTTAACCGACACATTAACGTAGACTAGCAAGGGTGGAAAAGGGAAGCTTGATGTTTGTCATAGATCGGTGGAACGTGTGTGGTTAACCGGCACATCGATTAGGTTATAAATGGCATCGAGTGTACCAACTTAATTTTCATGGTTATTCACACCTTATTTGTGATTCTCGGTATCCCAGTCACAAACCTGAAGGGCATAATCAAGATTTAAAATGCCATTGAAAAGTTCAATGAATCTCAAAGGAATCTAGGAATTTAAATCCACTTAAAACTTAATAATCTATTTCGTTTTTCATGGTGGAAATTGGTAAATTGTCATTTACCTACCATGAAAGCCAAACTCCAAAAGTCCTATGAGGACTTCTACCCTAATGAGATGCACCAGGACCTGATGGAAAGATACCATCAGAGTGCTCGTCAAGAGAGGCATGAAATCATCTCGTCCATGATAACAACTAAGATGAAGGATGGTGAACTCATCACGGCCCACTTGCAGAAAATGCAAAGGTTTGTGGACCATTTGCTAAAAATGAATGTGAACTTCGATGAGGAGCTGGCTATAGATATCATTCTAAACTCCTTACCTCCATGTTATTTTCAGATCCGCATGACCTATCATATGAACAAGGAGGAGGACACACTTAGTGTTGGGCTTATAGTGTTGCGTCATGGGCTCGGTTCTTAGCCCATTTTTGGTATCCGGTTTGGGCTTATCCAACCGTGATTGTTTTTATTCCAGGGTTTAAGTATTTAAGGTGCATGCATGCATCCTTAGAAAAAAAAAAAGACGCTTTTATTATCTTTCCTATCAAAGTATTGTAAAACCTAGCTCGCCTCTACAGTGGAAGTTCTTTATCGAGCTCTGCTGAGGCATGACTATATTTGAATCATAAGCTTCATATTGATTCCATACTGTGTTCTTAATCGTATTGTGTTTGAATTGTTTGTTCTTTATCAATATACCTGTGAAAGATCTAAACGATCTAGAGATTAATTCTCATCAATTGGTATCAGAGCAGGAGGATGTGTAGTTCATACACATCTCTTATGTTGAAGAAGTTATTAGGGTTTTTTCCGCATTGATTGATATTAATTGAGCCGTCATTCAAAGTTGGCCTATCTCATTAACTATTGATCTTACTCTAACGATAAATTACAAGTCTGATCTTAAACAGGTTATCGATCAAACATCATCACAATGTCTTTGGATGATTCGCAAACCAGTCCAATCAACATCTCCAAAAGTATTGTATCAACGACAAGGATTCCAATCTTATACACTCAGGATTATGAGGTTTGGGCGCACCACTTCGAAGATTATGTGATCGGCTCAGAGGATAACAGGTACTTGATCTGGGAAGCAAGCACAGTTGGTCCGTTTGCTCACTCAAGCACTTCAAAGATTGTAAAAACTCAAAAGGATTACAATCAACTCGTGAATGATGTAAAAGACATTCCTCTAGACAAGAAGGAGAAGTTTCAGTGCAACATCGAAGCCTTAAGAAAGATTAGGTTTGCTTTACAATCGGACACGTTTCGAATGGTGAGTTCATGTGCTACAACAAAAGATATATGGGATAGGTTGAAAGAATTATATTCTACTGATGAAGATCTGGAACATTCGATTCAAACCTTGTTGCTTTCTAAATTTGGCGATTTCAAATAGAAGCCCGAAGAGAAACTCATTTAGGCCTTTGATCGGTTTAATCATCTTCTCAGTAAGATGATAAAGCACGGGATCGAAAGAAATGTCATTGAACAGAAGGTTACCTTCATGAACGGTCTTAGACCCGAATGGATGGTAGTTGTGTCCACAGTGAAGGCACACGAACAGTTTAAATAATATTCTCTTGCGAAACTGGTGGGAATTCTGAAGTCCCATGAAAGTGCGGTGTCAAAGGAAATGAACATGGTTTCTAGTTTGGGGTCATTAGCTCTTATTTCAAAAGGAAAGAGTACTGTTGAAGAAGAAGAAGAATTGGATCTTGCTGACTATGATCTAACTGGTGAATAGTATGCCCTGATGGTTTCCAATCCAAGAAAGTTTATCAAAAGAAAGTTCCCAGCCAACAAGAACTAAAATTGGCAGGGAAGTTATAGTTCTGAAAAGGTGAAGGAGGAACCAAAGATGGGTTCAAATTCAGAAGAATCCAAGAAGGAGACGAAGATTGGTGGTGACTCAGGCTTTGATTGTAATTATTGTGGAGGCAAGAATCACTTTGCCAAAGACTCCATGCTGAAGAAAAAGGCAGAAAAGGTTGATGAGGATGATGAGGAAGCAAACCTCCTGAGACGATTGGAGGAGATCAAGAAAAGAAAACCAGCAGCTAACAATAACACCATGAATGCTTTGATTGTACAAGATACAAGTGACAATGATGAGTTTGGTGGAGTGGAAGTGTGGTCCACGGATTCAGAGGACGAAGAAGTGCGAAAGCTGACTCATGGCAAGGCTATGCTGGTGAGAGTAGAATATGTTACAGGAAGATGTTTGATGGTGATAGAAGGTGTATCACAGATGCAAGGGTACACAACAGATGGTGGACTGGAAGATGAAAAGGAGCGAGAGGACAGGTGTTTCGCTGCGAAACCTGTTAGTGCACAGATCAACGAATGTGATGAGTTGATCAAGAAGGTACAAAATATTCTTGCTTCTCTGAAAATACCTATTACTAACTATGAAAAGGAACTGAAGAGCTTAAAATCTAAATTTTCTAGTATAAGTAGTAGTCTTACCCAAACACGTGTCACAAACTCTAAGCTGACTGATCAAATTAGCAGGATATCGTCGAAGAGTGAGGAGAGGAGGATGTGGATTGAGCAGAAGGAGAAAGAGTTAATTAGGTCTAAGGATGAGTCAATGTATTTGCCACGAGACAATCTTAAGCTTTTGAAACAGAGAAATATTTTTTGTTTGATTGCAAAAAGACTTTATTTTAATATCACTCAATTGCATCTCGATTGTGAAATAGGAAAGAAGATACATCGCATGATTTTACAACTGTGAAAATGTTGTATCTTCTGACAAAATCTCTCATGCCTACAAAATTGTTCTTGACAAAATAGAGTCCTACATAAAGTCAAAAGACCATAAGGACATGCTCAAAAATCTGTTGGATGAAAATGATAAATTGAAATTAAGAACCGAAACTCTACAGAAATTTGACTTGTTGAATGCCAAATTAAGTTCAGAAAATAAAATTGATGTTGAAAATGCATCTGAACTTAATGAGGATGATGACATGAGTGAAGTCTCTGTAGAGGATGTGGTGGACTGTTCAGAATTTGTCAAAAGCGAACCCGAACCAAACAAAAATCTGATCTCTGAAAATCCGTTGAGTTCGCTCGCTCATCGACAGACAAGACCAAAATTCTCAAGGCAAAAGCTATTGTATATCAAAAGGTTCAAACCACTCCAAACCAAGTCTACACAGTTCAGGGAGTCACTCCTCAACAGACAGCAGAACTAACAAAAATGGTAGAAGAAGATAATGCAAATGGATGTGAGGAGTTCTTCTAGTCAACACCAACAGAGAACCCTGATGAAAGAAAAGGCCTATCTCAGAAAACCTCATGGAGAGTAAAGGGTAGGTACGTGCTAGAACCACTTAATGAGCCTACAGGATATGATGTGCCAAGCACAAGTGGCACCAAAATATCTTTGGGTGAACCTGTGATAACATCCAGTGAGACGTATTCATCAAAGAGCGAAAGCCATGCTGAAGTACCAAAGAAAAAAGGCCAATATTCATAAAAATCCAAAACATGTGGCATAACGAAAACACCAACGTAATCTGAGATACAAGAAGAATCTCTCAGAAAGAAAACAGTTTTGGAGATCTCAGAATCCTCATTATGCAAGGTATGAAAAGACACATAAGTCACAAGGAGAACCAAGAAGCAACCGAAAGGAAGGTTTCGGTCCTCGGCATGAATGTAACCAAAAGGAAGGTTTCGGTCCTCAGCATGAAAGCAACCGAAAGGAAGGTTTCGGTCCACAGCAGGTAAGCAACCGAAAGAAAGGCTTCGGTCGTCAATACAATAGCAGCCAAAAGGATGGGTTCAGTGCCAAGTTCAATCAGAAAAACCGAAGGGAAGAAAGTCCCCGTTCTCAACCAAGGAAGTGCAATAATCAACACTCTAATAACGCTTCTAAACCTTATTCTTATCACTCTCACTCTAAATCTTATTCATCAAAAGATTCAAAGGGAAAAGGAAAGCTCTTTCCTGAAGATAACAAATGCCCGAAAGAGATCCAAAAGCATACAAATGTCAAACTTTCAAATCCTATGTCTAATGAATCTAAGTCAAACAAAATCAAAGTTTTTACAATAAAGAGAAAGGATGAAACAACTCTAATAAAAAGAAGTTATATGGTTGATGTTTCACTTACTATTCCCTGTCCTGTAAAAGGATCACAAGGACCCAAGAAACTTTGGGTTCCTAAATCTGCTTGATATTTTGCAGGTTATATGCGACGAGCAGTTTGACGAAGAATGGTACATAGATAGTGGTTGCTCGCGTCACATGACAGGTCAAAGGGAAGAACTGAGGGAGTTTCGGTCTCTGAAGGATGGTGGAACAGTGAAGTACGGCAATAATTCATTTGGAACTATTAAAGGCTATGGAATGATTAAGAATGGTTATTTTTCAATCATAAAGGTCGTGTATGTTGAAGGACTATAACACAACTTCATCAGTGTATCATAGCTAGTAGTTGGGACCAGATTGAAGGTCTCCTTTGATGATGAAGGCTCAGAGATAGTTGAAAAGAAGTCAAATAGCATACTTCTGAAGTCGAACCGAAAGGGGGAAATGTATCCTTTGAATCTCAATCCAATTCGAGGGAAACCTGCAGTCTGCGTGCTAACGAAGGCTCACTCAGACGAAAGCTGGCTATGGCATCGAAGTCTCTCTCATCTCAATTTCAAGGACATCAACAAGCTGGTACTTGGGGATCGCGTTCGAGGTCTTCCGGTTCTTAAATTCGACAAAGAACATCTATACGCAACTTGTGAAATGGGAAAGCAAAGTCGACAAGGTCATGCTTTTATTATCAACGCAAAGGTGATAGAACCATTGGAGCTGTTACATATTGATCTATGCGTTCCCTCCTTTATTGAAAGCATTGGTGGGAACAAGTACATTGTTGTCATAGTTGACGACTTCTCTCGCTTCACATGGGTATTCTTCTTGAAGCAAAAATCAGAGGCAACTCCAAATCTCAAGGTCTTCATAAAGCAAGTAGAGGTTCAACTAAGAAAATTGGTTCGTAACGTAAGAAGTGAAAATGGCTTGGAATTCAAGAACAAGGATTTCGAAGACTTTCTGGATGAGAAGGGAACGACTAACAATTTCTCTGCTCCATATACTCCACAGCAGAATGGAATCGTCGAAAGGGAAAATCGATCTCTGTGCGAAGCAGCTCGAAGTATGCTAAGCTTCGCTTCCTTGCCTTTATATTTCTGGGCTGATGCTATTGTCGCTGCATGTTACACTCAGAACAGATCACATCTAAACAAGAGATTCTCTATCACTCCTTATGAGATCTTGAACAACCGCAAGCCTAATGTGAAGTTCTTTCACGTGTTCGGTTGAAGATGCTTCGTCTTCAACTCAAAGGAGAATCGAAACAAGTTTGATGCTAAGGCTGATGAAGGAATATTTTTGGGCTATTCTTTGCACTCGAAGGCGTATAGAGTTCTGAATAAGCGCTCCAAGAAGATTAAAGAGACATACTATGTCACTTTTGACGATAGCTATGTCAAGAAGTTGAAGACAACTGAAGGTGCAATGCAGGAAATCTTTCCAAAGTCCAGTCAAGTTACAGTACCTATCTCAAACCTTTTCGAGAAATATATGCTTCTCTTCGATGAACCTGAAAACGCTATCGATTCTGAATCCAAGGCGGAAGATAACAAAGTCAATAGTCAGAAGCAAATTATTGACGATGTTGCACAGAAGACGGCTGCTTATCAACCAAAGGCAACCGAAAGGCCTGACTCAAGCAAATCTTCTGGTGACCTTCCTTCTGTCCAGGGGGAGGGTTCGTCTCTAACAAATAATCAAGGTTCTTCATTTCAGGGGGAGAATTCATCGTCACAATCATCTAGCTCAACCGAAAGTCCAAATGAAGGGGAACATTTTGATCTAGAAATTGAACCCGTGTCATCATTCGAGGGGGAGAATACAAATGTCAATGATGATGATACACTATCAGAATTGGAAGAAGAAGTCAATGCAGAACTGGATCCCTCCTGTGATCTAAATTACCCACCTCTTATCAAATGGACCAAAGACCATCCTCAAAGTCAAATCATTGGGGAATCTTCAGAACAGGTATTAACTCAATCACAGATCAAAGCGAAACAAGTTGCACTATTCTCTCAAGTAGAATTTTGCATGTTCAACTCCTTTGTCTCTAAAGTCGAACTGAAGACAGTGTATTCAGCTCTTGACCATTCTGATTGGGTTCAAGCCACGCAAGACGAGTTG
Source organism: Lactuca sativa (assembly GCF_002870075.4). NCBI lineage: Eukaryota > Viridiplantae > Streptophyta > Magnoliopsida > Asterales > Asteraceae > Lactuca > Lactuca sativa. The sequence goes on along the minus strand of NC_056627.2, from coordinate 42,016,887 downwards.
AACGAGTTCGAAAGAAACAAAGTATGGCGTCTAATACCAACTCCAAATGATGCTTCGGTTGTCGGTCTCAAATGGGTATTCAGAAATAAGATGGATAAGAAGGGGAATGTAATTCATAACAAGGCCCGGTTGGTTGCAAAAGGATACTGCCAAGAGGAAGGTATAGATTATGAAGAGACCTTCACTCCAGTTCAAAGATTAGAGTCGGTTCAAATCTTTCTTGCTTATGCTGCACACAAAAACTTTGAAGTTTATCAAATGGACATAAAGTGTGCCTTTCTCAACGGAAAACTTGAAGAAACTGTGTACGTTGAGCAGCCACCAGGCTTCGTGAATGAGAAGCATCCAGATCACTGCTACATCCTAGACAAAGCAATATATGAACTGAAGCAGGCTCCCAGAGCATGGTATGAAACTCTCACTCGATTCTTAAAAATTTGAAAATTTAAATAAGGTTTGGTTGACCCAACCTTCTTTCGTAAGAGAGAGGGTAACCACCTTATGATAGTCCAAATTTACGTTGATGACATCATATTTGGCTCCACGAATCCCAGCTTAACAGCTGAATTCAGGAAGTTGATGGAAACTAAATTTGAGATGAGCTCAATGGGTCTAATTAACTTTTTCCTTGGCTTAAATATTAGACAGGGACCCGAAGGCATTTACAAAAACATTGGTTGCCAAGTTTGGCATGATGGGAGACTCCAAAGTGAAAGTTCCTATAGCTTTTGGGACAAAGCTTACACCATCTTTGGAGAAGCCAGCCGCTGACATGACGCTTTATCATCAAATGATTGGGTCACTGCTGTATCTCACAGCTAGTAGACCTGGCATCATGTTCTCGGTCTGCTATTGCGCCCGATTCCAAGCTAACCCACGCGAACCTCACATGCTAACCGTGAAAAACATCTTTCGCTATCTGAAGCGAACTTCCTCTCTCAGTCTATGGTATCCAGCCAACTCGGGTTTCTTTTTCCAAACATTCTCAGATGCTGACTTAGGTGGTTGTAGATTGGATCGTAAAAGCACTACTGGAGGTTGCCAATTTCTTGATGGTAAATTGGTTAGCTGGCAATCAAAGAAACAAACATGTGTTTCTCTCTCTATGGCTGAAAATGAATACATAATCTTCGCCTCATGCACATCTTAGGTTGTTTGGATACATAGTCAGCTTAAAGACTATGGGCTGAACATGAAGAAAATCCCACTATATTGCGACTCTGAAAGTGCAATTAGGATTTGTCATAACCCAGTGCAACACTCGAAGACAAAGAACATAGCACTGCGGTATCACTTCATCAAAGATCATGTGGAAGATGGAAACGTGGAGATTCACTTCGTTAGGACCATTGATCAACTGGCATATATATTCACTAAGGCTTTACTTGAAGCAAGTTTCAACAAGATCTTACAAGGCCTAGGAATGATGGAAGTAGAATCAGTACCAAAATCGCCTTCACTTCATTAAAGGTAAGAAGCGAAATAGAGTGAACCGAACGCTCGGTCTATTTCGGGTTCGGTTCAACCGAGAACCGAAATAAACCGAACGCTCGGTCTATTTCGGGTTTGGTCCTTCTGAACTCATTCGCTTATTTTTCATAAAAAGGGATTTTTATTGTATTCTTTCGTACACTCTTTTACATACTCATTTTTATGTTTTTCTTTTTCTTTTTATTTATTTTTTATTTTTTTATTTTTTATTATTTTCATAAAAACCAAAAATATTTTTCCTTTTTGTTTTATCAAAAATTTTCCACAAAATACAAATACATGTTTCCTTTTATTTTTCTAATGTTTTTCATTGTATAAATGCTACTCTCCATGGTCAACCTCAAGCAGATATAAATTCTTTTCTTTGAATTAGTTAAGTGTCCCTAGATGCATGCTGCTGCATGTTGACCAAAACCTCTACGGATTTTGAGTGAAGCCTTAATAACATGATATACCCAAATCATGTTTTCCCAAACTAGGCTATTACATTCACTCTAATCGTGAGCTACCTTACTCTTCTCATATTAAGTTTAGAGTTTTATGCTTGGTCCTTTTATAGCAGAGGTACATTCGCTTCTTACACCACCTATATTATTTTTCTTCATTACACTTCATCTCATTAATCTAACCCTTGATACTCTCAGCACTTACCACTGAGGTTTATGGTTATACAAAAATCTATGTTAATGCTCTTAGTCTCGTGTCACTATGTACTAAGTGAAACCCATAATTCAAAACCTTTAATGATTTGACGGTGCACCATTACCATGGTCTTGCTCTCATGAATGAAATCTCTTTTTATTTTGAGTGATCCTTCTGAAAATGTCTATCACCAAGACTTTTCTTCCCCAAGGATCCAGTTATATTTTTTTTGGGGATTTCTCAATTGTCAACAAGTCACTACATATGTTTCCCACCTACTTGTGTAACAGGCCACATTGGTCTCACAAGTACTTCGTTCAGTTTCGGTCTTATATCAAGAATTGAAATCATGAATTGAAGCGACAGCCACCCTTTATAGCTTTAATTAAAAAGATGCCATTATATGCTTCTTAACAAGTACTTGATCGTTATTTTACGGGAAGCCACACAAGCACTTTGAAGTCTCTCTTGACATTGAAGGAAGAGATTTGTGCTCGAAATCAGTCGCTTTATGTCTTAACAAGACATCAGAAATTCCCATAAAAAGTTTGATTTATTTCTTTATCATTCACACTCTATGCACGAAAATCTTTGGTTTTCCAAAAATCTGGTTCTATTAACGTTGAGCTAATTTTACAGCTTCGTTTCTAAAAGCATTACGGTGATCGATAAAGATAAAGGTGATGACGGTTCATGTAAATTGTGTGGTTGACGTTTCGGATAAAGTTCTTGGATGAGTAAGCAATTATCCAATCGTTTTGACGATTTGAAAACAGTACTTTCTATGGAAACGCGCGTAAAAGTGAAATGTCCTTTCTCTCTCCGGCGTCATCATCGGGGCTGCCAACTGTCCAATCCATCACATCAGGAACGGTTTCACATAAAGACAAGATTTTAGCCGGATATTTCTCTCTCCTACTCGTATATATAAATGGATTTCTCACGCTCCACTTTACTCTTTTATCACTCACAAATCCTCAAAAAGAAAAGGGCGCTCTCTCTCACTATTCATCATCTTCTTCTCAAGCTTCATCAATGGCGGAATCATCTTCTGTTCAAGATACATCTGCTCACTCCAACCTTCTCACCATCAAGCCTCTACAAAACCTCATCATTGATCTTACACCCTTCTTCTATGAACCCTACATGTTATACGTCGTCAAATGCCTCAAGTACTCTGCTCTTGTTGGTGCTCTTACAAAGGTGGAAGTAGTTCCCATGACCTGCCTCTCTCACATATATTCAACCGCTTACTATGACAAGGTTGTTGAGAGGATTCACTTTGATATTCACAACGAGAAGACTTCCATCTCCAAGAATCGCTTATGTGCCCTAATTGGTCTTGGTCATGAACCCACTCTGGTAAACCCCGATTCGATTACTACTAGTCAACTGTTCTCCATGTTCTACCAAATGGGGTACATAGAAACCCTCACCACCGCTACCAAATTTAAGAAGTATTGCCTTCCTCCACAATGGGCCTCTTTACTCTTCTTTTCAAGGTTCTCTTAGAGCGTAGCGCCGGCTCAGACGAAGCAAGCAAGTCATTTATGACTGTGCTTTATGGGTTGTATAATGGGGTTACTCTGGACTATGGGGCAGTCATATGGCAACAACTGGTTCAAAGTTTATATTCTTCATCTCGACATTCTGAGATTTCATGTGGTAGGCACTGGTCTATTATCACAAAGTGGGCGATGGATCGTCTTCACATTCCTATCATGGCAGACTCCCTTCTTTCCCCTATCACAACCTTTCACACCACGAAGATCATCGTCATAGATCCTTCCAAGTATTCCTTCATTGGATCGATCCCAGTAGCTATGTATGCCTGCGTGACTAAGGCAAGCAAAGTCATTCAAGAATACAAGAAACTTCCTTCTTCGAGCCCAAGGGAACTCACTCCTGCCATGATTCGCTCTATCGAGGAAGCAGACAAGCTTGCGAAGAGGGGAAAGAAACCGGAAACACAAAAGGAGGTGAGAGTCACTAAACCAACTAAGGGACAAACTCCCACAAAGCGAAAGTCTGACAAAACTGATCCTTCCCAACCTAAGCAGAAGAAGCTGACAAAGCCAGCCAGGAGATTGATTCTTCAATCCTCTAGCGATTCGGATTCTGAGTATGTTCCTCCTAGTAACAAACCTACTAGTCCCACAGAATCAGAGAGCGAAAGCTCTAACGAGGAGGCTTCGGCTCATGGTGATACTCCACCTAGATCACCAACACTTGAAGAACATGTTCGCTCCCTAGTTCCTTCTTCTCCACCTGCTACAATCCCCATTTCCTTACCACCAACCTTCCCAGTTATTTCATCACAACCTACTTCTACTATTCCCATTCCCACTCCTATCTTCTCAGACGCAACCAAAACCACCACCACTGGAGCTCCAACCAACGTATCTGATACGAGGGTTCGGTCTTCAGTCCCAAAAACAACCAAACCCTTATCTCCCGCACCATCAACTGAAACCAACACTGTCCTGGGAGGTGAAGACATGGAATTTGATTCCTTTTACTACAGCCCTTATCGTGTTCAAAGTAACGAAGATGATGATGCTCCTCTTACCAAAAAGCATCTCAAGGAGCTGAATGCCAAACTTGATAAACTCATGGCCTCTTGTTCCTCTCACACTCCCAATTCTGAATCTGCTATTCAGAAAATGCTTGACTCTTTTGTCACAGCACATGAGGCTTCCATCTCTCGTGCCATAGAATTCATTCACAATTCCACCAAAGTGTGTACAGAGGTAACTGAAAAAGTTGATAAACTAATTCAAGACGCTAACATTTTTCTTGAGTCCTTATAGGGAACCGCTGCCCCAAATGCTTCCAGAGTGACCAACTCAATAACCAATGTTGAAGAAGCCTTTGCTGCTGAGAAGCAAAATTGTGTTCATCTTCTCCAGGATATTTAAAAGGACAACGCTTTTCTTCTTTCCTCTCTCAACGATCGTCTTACCAAGCTTCAAGACGACCTCGCTATGGAAAACTCCATGATGAATGAACTTGCTTGCAAGACAACTCAACTCAAGACCAAAAGTCTTCATCTTTCTCAGGCGAACAATGAGGTTACTCAGCTTCGCTCTGAAAGAGCTATTGTCAAGAGTTGTGTCTCCGATATTCACGCCATTCTCTTGGGCATTTTGGAGGCTCATGACCCTATGCTGACTATTACTATTCGACGCCATCTTGCTGACAAACTCCGTCCTACCCTTGAGATGTTGAGTCGCATTGAAGGTGTTTCCGAGGCGGTGGTACCTCCGAAACAAGGGGGATAAGGACTCACATCGTCATCTCAACCTCCTCTCATTTCCCAGCCAGAACTACAAAAGCCTGAGCATGCTTCAGGTTCGAGTCCTAAGGGTAAAGGAAAGGGTCCAATAGTGGATGACAGCGATAGGTCCCCTTCAAGTGGGACCATGGTTGTTACTACTCCTACCACCGCCCCTGTTTTGGAAATTGGACAAGGGAAGGGGAAGAAGAGGAAGGCTCCATCTAAGATCCACATGGGAAAGTCTTTTGATGGGTCCCCTTCAAGTGGGACCATGGTTGATTTTGCTGCTCCCTCCACCACTCCTAAGGAAGTAGAGTGTTTCTATTGTCATTAGAAAGGGCACTGGAAGTGAAGCTGCCCCAAATACTTGTAGGATGTTAAGGACAGGAAGGTTAAGGCCACCCATGCAGGTATTTATACTATTCTATCTAATAACTCATCACATTCTTGTTCTTGGGTCCTTGATACGGGTTGTGGATTTCACATTTGTTCTTATGTGCAAGGCCTAAAAAGAAGTAAGGATGTGGAGCACGGGAAGCTAAACTTGATCATGGGGAATAAGAAGGTGTCACCTGTCACCAATATTGGAGTTTACTCTTTATTTATTAGTAGTGGGTTAGAGTTAGATTTGAATAATTGTTGCTACTCGTCTGAAATGGCGAGAAATATTATTTCTTTTCATGGTTTGTACAAAAAGGTTTTAGTTTTTCATTTAATAATGAAATGTGTGCTATTAATGCTTTTTATAATGGTGTTTTTTTATTTTAAAGCGTTACCTTGTAATGGTGTATATGAAACTGTGATGGTTGTAGAAAACTTAGGAAATAATGTACTGCACATTGATTCTTCTAATGAATTGGATAAGGCATGCTTATGGCATTGTCGTCTTGGACATGTCAGCAAGAAGCGCATAGGCCAACTCCAAAAGGCTGAAGTTTTGGAGTCATTCGACTTAAGGTTTGATGAAACTTGCGAATCTTGGTTACATGGAAAGAAGACTAAGTCACCCTTCACTGGTACTTGTGAAATGGGTGAAGGTTTGTTGGATCTCATACACACCGGTGTGTGTGGGCCCTTCAGAACAGCCACAAGGGATGCTAACCACTTCTATGTGACTTTTACTGATGATTACAGTAGATATGGCTATGTCTAATTAATCAATCATAAGTCAGAAACCTTTGAGAAATTCGAAGAGTTTAAACAAGAAGTGGAGAATCAGTTGGGCAGGAAGATAAAGATGCTTTGATCCGATCAGGGAGGTGAGTATCTTTGTATCGAGTTCCTTGAATATCTTAAGGAATGTGGAATTGTATCACAATTGATGCCACCTAGGACACCAGAGCTTAATGGTGTGGCTGAAAGGTGCAATTGAACCCTGTTGTACATGGTTCGTTCCATGATGAGTCGAGCTTCGTTACCTATCTCATTCGGAGGTATGCCTTAGAGACTGCTGCCCATATCCTTAATCTAGTCCCAACTAAGAAGGTTGCCAAAACATCTCATGAGATGTGGACAGGGAAGGTTCCCTCATTAGCACACATCAAGGTTTGGGGTTGTGAGGCTTTCGAGAGACGCGAGACTCACGACAAGCTCGAACCTCGCAGTGAGCGGTGTATTTCATCGGCTACCCACAAAAATCCTTTGGTTATCTCTTCTACACACCAAGTGACAATGTTGTCTTCTTTGAGATGAGAAGAGTCTTTCGTGAGAGAGAGCACATAGGCCAAGCAGATAGTGGGAGGCAAATTGACCTTAAAGAGCTTCAAGAATCAAGCGGTGAAGGAACCTCAAACAGTAGCAATCAACCTGAGGACGAAACTTCTATTTAGCCGATTGACAAGTCTGTACCTCTGAGGCTTTCCAGTAGAGTTAGAGTTCCGCCTGAGTTTTATGGTTTCCATATTACTACTGAAGGTGATACATTTATCAGTGATAGCACACTGGTAAATTTGGATGAACCCAACAGCTATTAGGAAGCCATGGCAGGCCCCGAGTCTGCTAAATAGAAAGAGGCGATGGACACTGAGATTCAGTACATGTATGACACTCAAGTTTGGAACTTGGTTGACAATGTACCCGGTCGTAAGACAGTCGGGTGCAAATGGATCTTCAAGAAGAAGGATAACATGGATGGGAAAGTACACACATACAAGGTGCGACTGGTTGCGAAGGGCTTTACTCAAACTCTGGGAGTTGACTATGATGAGACCTTTTCACCAGTAGCGAATATTAAGTCTATTAGGGTTATGCTAGCCATAGCTGCATTTCATGATTATGAAATATGGCAAATGGATGTCAAAACCACTTCCCTTAATGGAAAGTTGGCTGAGGATGTTTACATGAGTCGGCCAGAGGGTTTTGTCGATGCAAAGTACCCTAATAGAGTGTGTAAGCTTGAGAAGTCCATTTATGGATTGAAACAAGCATCTCTCAGATGGAATCTTTGTTTCGATGAGAAAGTCAAAGAGTTTGGCTTTTCAAGAAGCGAGGATGAGTCATGTGTATATGTCAAAGATAGTAGGAGTACAGTTAGCTTTTTGGTGTTGTATGTGGATGACATACTTCTCATAGGAAATGACATCCCAACCTTTCAGGAGGTTAAGTCCTGGCTTGGGAAGTTTTTCGCTATGAACGGTCTCGGAGAAGCTACCTATATTTTTAGGATAAGGATATTGAGAGATAGGAGTAAGAGACTAATTGGACTTAGTCAAAGTACCTACTTCGAAAAGGTATTGAAAAGATTCAACATGATGGATTCCAAGAAAGGTGGCTTACCGATCCAGACCAATGCCAAACTGAGTAAAACTCATAGTTCGAGTACAGAGGCTGAGATAGATCAGATGAGTCGAATACCATATGCTTCCATTGTTGGATAGATCATGTATGCTATGACTTGTAATCGCCTTGATGTGGCCTTTGCTTTGATCATGGTCAACAGATATCAAAAGAATCCTAGCAAGGCTCACTGGACTGTGGTAATGTAAGGTCCTAAATCTGAGGATCCAAACCAGTGATCAAACAAATAGCAATCAAACAAAGTAAGAATGGAGTAGAAGAAGGATCAAACCAAGCATGTACACGTTAATATCTCAAAAACGTCTAGTACACCTTGGATACACACACTAGGCCATGAACAGTCTGACCACCAACTAGTCTATAAGACTGACAGACTCCTATATATAACAAAAGACCAACCGCAAACGGGGTTCAAGGTCGTCAATAGGTTCACGGCCGTGAACACCCTTACAACTGCAAACACTAAAACAAAAGAGCTACAAACACCCTGAAACCTACCAAGACACATACACAATATGAATGACTAGCCCAAACCACATAGATGTAACCTTTCAATCTCCCCCTTGGTTTGTGGCTAGCATTGACTCAGTCCTTCTCAATGATAAGCACATATGCCCCCCCCCCATTGCACCAAGCCACATGTTCTTCTGGATGATCTCTGCAACCATTGCAGTGTATTCTTTAGCTGCAGCTTCAAAAATCTCTTCAGCTACCCGAATTTGATGTTGAGCCAACTAGTGTATATCCTACATTCCAAATTGAAATAGATCCCTCTTGTCAAACAAGTGAAAGCTACAATCTGGAAATTTGATGACAACAAAAGTTGTGGATTCATCAAAGACCCAATAAAGCATATTTCTCAGAGAACCATTGCAAAAATTCTGTAAAATAAGAATTTGTCTCACTTGGCTAGTAGGTGGCCACATCACCGTCTTGAAAGGCTCGTTAGTCTTTGGATCCAGTACATCAGGGAATCTTTTGATGATGGACTCAACAATGTTCATATCAGTAAATCCTTTTTTTTACTTGATTCTACAGGTAAAGCTTGAAGTGAGTTGCTCGTGGATCATTGGATGGATTAGCAAAGGGAGCATTAGCAAGTTCAGAGAGATCAACTCTTGTCCATGAGCTGAAATCATGAAAGTCCTTGTAATACTCCACACTTGAACTTTTACGTTTCGCAATCCACATATTCAATCTGTTATGAAAACCCCACGACACAATTCCTGAACTATCACCATACTTGTGACCAAATCGTTTCTTTTGAAGACCGGTTATGGTGATTTGGGGTTGATCTCCACGAGCATTTTGATCTGAATTCTTATTGAATAGCAGTTTTTGTTTCTTAGAAGACGTTGCCAATTTGGCACACTTTAAAGAAACTACGTGAGGAGCTTGAATTGGTTCTTTTTCAAATCGATCAAAGATTTGAGTTGTTCTCACAGTGGGCGGGTCAACAAGGAGGTATTGAGAAAATTGTCCAGCTCTAAACTCTTCAAATGATGATTTGAACTTGTCTCCAAGTTCCTCTTCCAACTTTCTCTTTAAATCATAGTAACATACAGTTAGAGTCCCAAGATGTGTCCGCAGATCTGAATTTTGTTTTGACATCATAGCATTATCTGCTTCAAGCTCAGTGATTCGAGCATCATGTTGTCCAATTAGGAGGTCCTTCTCTATGTTTTTCTGGTTGAGAACACCAATTTCTTCTCTAAGCTTGGACACTAAAGGATCATCATCCATTGAATGGCCTTCCTCAATAGATATTATGTTGGCACGAGAGGAAGGCACTGAACATTGTTGTTGTGCCAAGTGCTTTGCAAGCCTCTCAGAGGCAGCATCATGTGAAGGCCTTGGAGGAGACGATCCCTAAGCAGCTAACAAGCCTCCAGTTTCATACACAGTGCTTAGACCTTCTTGGGTTGGTTCGGGTGATGCAACGACAATTGTTGTTGTTGTTGTTGATTGTGTTGGCAGGGCTTGTTCCAGAATAAGTACTCCCGGCGTCAGATCATGTCGTCTCCTTTTCAATGGAGGATGGGAGGTTTGAGTCATCATAGGATCACTCACAGATGGCATAGAAGTCAGAATAGCAACATTAAGGTAAGGAATCCTTGAAGTTGCATCCATATGACTAGAGGTATTCTCCATCTGTTTTGAGGTAGAAGGCATCGTTTCTTGAACATCTTCAGCTCCCCCTATCTTCGTTGCATGTTGTGAACCATCATTGATATTGTCAAAGAAAGTGTTGAGCGCTACATTTGTTAGGAAACACACATTGCTTTTGAAATCTAAAGGAATGTCGTCCTTATCAAGACCCAAAAGATCAATATCAAGATAAAGATCATCCTCATCTTCTTCATCATCATTCACAGCTACATTTTCCATCATGCTCTCTGCAAACTCATCTTCATCATCATTATCTTCTTCTCCTTCATCATAGTCACTTTGAACCTCCATGTTTGTCATCAGATCATGTTCCTCTGCCACGATTGCGACAGGAGGAACTCTTTCTTCTTCCTTTTCAGAAGTAGTGATTACGTCATCCTCAGATTATTCATATGCAGATGAGCTTTCAGTTGCAGATGAATCAATGACTTCTACAAATTTAGCAAACTTCAATAACGAATGTTTCCCTTCATACATAAATTTTCCTTTTCTGTTTTGTTTCATGAGACCAAAGGTTGTGGAACCAAGAGACTTCAAATCGATTGTGTCTCCCCTTTTCTCAATTTACAGATATTTCTTGTTAAAATTATCTGAAGGAACCTTGGAAAGATAAGAAATTTGTCTCTACCCTTCCCTTCAATATTGCCTACCATATCATTCAAGATGAACCTTGAAAAATTGAAGTCCAATCCGGCAGGCATGGCAACAATTGCTCCGGTGTTGTGCAACGAGACCTCGTCAGCACCGGCTCTTCTTCCCGAAATGCAGCCAATGAAAACGTGACCCAAAAACCTCCAGTAGGGTGGTAGTAATTTCTTGATAGTTGGTGGATATACACCCTCATAACCCATGCGAGCCACGATTTCTTTGGTCTAGTCCATTGGAAATTCGGTTGGAAAACCTGGTTGGTCATCGATCTGAAGAACTTCATGAATTACTTGCTCGGTGATCGAGACTTTCCTTTTGTGTACAGTGGCAACCACTGAAACAACCTCACCATTTACTTTGAGTACAATGGTAGTTTTCTAGAATTGTTTCACGGCTCTTGGTAAAAAACTGGAGTTGCGGTAAGAGCAAAAGTCAAGGAGCACTCCTTCAACCAATTGATCATGGATTTAAATTCACCATGAGGAGCAGGTGGATCAACCAAGAAGACAGCAAGGTTGTGAGTTTCTGAAAACCTCAAGTTTGCCATTGCGATCTGCACTTAACCAAGCCAAGTAAGAAACCAACGATTTAAAAAATAAAGTTTTAAGGTTTTTCTCATTAAGTAGTTTAATCAGGCTTTAATTATTTATTAAGTGTGAAAAAAATAGGTCCAAAAATTGGGGGTTCACAGTTAAAAAGGGGTTTACGGCCGCAAACAGGTTCACGGACATGAACCCTTCAATGGTCGCAAATCCTTCAAAGGGTCGTATACCCTTCAAAGGGTCGTGAACGCCGAACAGTCGATTTATTTCGATTTACGGTCGTTTTTCGATAAGAGTAGCACTATGATGATCGATTGAGGCATACCTACAAGATTAAGCACACAATTTCTCTAAAATCGATGAATCATAAAACATGATTTGAGGGAGAATATAGAAGTTTGCGGCTGCAAATAAAATGAGAGGGTAAAAACTGATTTCGGCCAAGAACTCATCCTTTTATACATGGACCCTACCCGATCCTTCACCTATAGGCTGCAACCCAAGATGCCTTAAGTTTAAGCCCAATACATAAAATTATTTCAAAAATAATTTATTTTGAACACCAAAAAAAATTAAAATAAAACCTAAAAATTTAAACTAAACTATATCTTTTTTAATTTTTGATTAGTAGCAAAATAATAAATAAAAATAAAAATAAAAATAAAAATAAAAATAAAAATGAAAAATAAAAATAAAAATAAAAATAAAATAAAAATAAAAATAAAATTGGAATTAAAATGAATCACCTAATTTCTCCTTTTCACAATTGCAGATAATATTTTTGTGAGTTAAGGATAAAAGTTATTAGACAACCTTCATCCATTTTCGGTACCTCCCCCTTCATGAATAGATCTGGTCAATCGTTAGTATTGTTGTCTACTTAAACACGAAAGATTGTGAAAAATTTAGGACATACTATAAGTGACAAGACGTTGTGAACCTATGTTCCTAGATAAACTTCCTAAGGACATTCAGTTGACGACGGCCAAAGATATCGTTGTCCACCTAAATTGAGCAACGAGATCTACAGACAACTTATTAATTGTTCAATTTTAAATGTACTAGACTGTGTTTCCCGCTTCCTGATATACCTTAATAATCAAGGACTTCCAAAATACTCCTTACTTTAGATGAGCAGACAATTCTTATGGGAGAAAACAGATTTAGAATGCATATGTTGTACACCCAGGTCGGATCTCTTCCAATCACGCAGAGGGTGAAACATATGACTAACTAGAGTTTAGAGGGATTGAGAGATAGAATGGTCCATATGCTTTGGTATAGGTCGGATTATCAATCACATCAAGGACACAGTATATGACTATCAGATAGAAATAATTCCATAGAAAACAACATGCATAGAGATAGAATTGCATATGTTGCAATCTAGGTCGGATGTATTTCAATCACGCAGAGGCGACAACATATGACTAACAGGAAGAAAGCAAGAAAATAACCTTCTACAGACCTGATTTATTCGAATTCCCCGGTCGTCCCGTCAATACCGGAATTAAGGACAAAGTCCATACATCGAGGAAAATTTAAACAACGGTTCTAGATACAGATTATTTAATGTAATCCGTAGATTCCCATGTTTATCTCCCCGCTCAACTTATCCGAGTGTCGTATTGTCAGGCCAAACGGATCTATCTAGGTCAAAATTTGTCAACTCTTTAGATTCCTTAAGTTCATCTGTACCTAGTCAAGTCCATTGTAAATCTTTCGTGCCTACCAGCGCATTGAACATTGAGCCTAGACAATTCAGATTTGGTACCTTACACAGATTCAAATTGCCTGTTATCACTTGTTGATATCATTTCCTAACACATCACCTGCAAGCACATATCATTAGCAACATATTTTTTGTGTTTTCTGGTTTTTCTAATGTTTTTGGGATTTTTGAAAATTTTCTAATTTTTGTTTTGTTTTATTTCACCCCCTAAATTTGTGCATAGGAGAGAAAAGAAAAGTAAATGCGCAAATTTAAACTACCTAAAACAAAAATTAGTCCTCAAAACGAATCATTTTCAGAAATCCAACTAGCACATCGAATCGAGCTTTGTTAAACGGTTTTGTGAATAAATCCGCCACATTATTAGCAGTGGGAACCTGTTCTAACTGAATGAGCAAATGCTCATACCAGTCTCTGATGAAATGCATTTTGATGTCGATGTGCTTAGTTTTAGAGTGCTGGAGAGGATTCTTGGCAATCTGGATTGCAGCCTCATTGTCACAAAAAATAGGGGTTTCTAGAAAGTTCAAACCGTATTCCAACAGGTGATGTTGGATCAATATGACTTGAGAACAACAGGCAGAGGCAACAACATATTCCGCCTCTGCCGTTGAGGTTGAGACTATATGCTGTTTCTTGCACTACCATGACACCAGGCGATCTCCCAGAAACTGACATCCCCTAGAAGTTGAATTCCTGTCAAGCTTACAGCCTCCGTAATTACTGTCAGCAAAAGCATATAAATCAAATTCAGAATTTTTCGGATACCAAAGACCCAGTTTTGGGCTACCTTTAAGACACCAAAAGATTCTTTTAGCAATGAGATGTGAAAGTTTAGGATTAGCCTGGTATCGTGCGCATTGACAAACTGCAAACATGATGTCGGGCCTGCTCGCGATCAGATACATTAGTGATCCGATCATCGATATGTGCTCAGTATGATCTACGAATTTGCCATCAATGTCTGGAGTCAACAAAGGTCGTTCGGCCATTGGTGTCAAAGCAGGTTTTGCGTCTCTAAACCCAAACTTCTCTAGCATATTGTCAACATACTTGTCTTGATGAATCAGGATTCCGGTTGAATCTTTTTTGACCTGAAGCCCCAAAAACATGCTCATTTCCCCCAGTGAACTCATCTCGAACCGCTTCTTTATAACGCTTTCGAATTCTTTGCACAGTTGTGGACTCGTTGATCCAAAAATGATGGCATCGATGTAGATTTGAACAAGAATCTGATCGGTACCAACATGCTTAATGAACAGAGTTTGATCAATTGTCCCTCGTGAATAACCGTGCTCGAGAGAGTGCTTCGTAAGAGTTGCATACCACGCCCTTGGAACTTGATGTAACGCATATAGAGCGTTGTCCAGCTTGTAGACGTGATTCGAAAATTTAGATTTGACAAACCCAGGAGGTTGATCAACGTAGATTTCTTCCTTCACCGCACCGTACAAAAAGGCAGTCTTGATGTCCATCTGGTGAACGGTGAAGTTCATGTAGGAAGCGTACGTGAGGAAAATGCGAATAGCCTCTAAGCAAGCTATCAGAGCATAACGTGTGTCAAGTGACTTCTTACCCTTAGGTAATTCAACCAAATTCCAAACCCCCAGCTTTTGAAATTGATTCAACTCCTCATGCATAGCATCCACCCAGTTGGGCTTATTCAAAGCCATTTCAACGTTCTTTTCCTCTATTTGAGAGATGAAGCAAGAGTAGAGACATGTATTGACATCCTCACTCTGACTCCGCATTCAAACACCATCGCCCAGCTGACCAATGATATTTTCGGTCGAGTGATCGCGTTGAATTCTATAAGGA
Organism: Lactuca sativa; assembly: GCF_002870075.4. Classification (NCBI taxonomy): domain Eukaryota; kingdom Viridiplantae; phylum Streptophyta; class Magnoliopsida; order Asterales; family Asteraceae; genus Lactuca; species Lactuca sativa. The sequence goes on along the minus strand of NC_056627.2, from coordinate 42,001,772 downwards.
AGCTCCTAGATGATGCCATTAAGCGTTACGGAAAGGTTGTGAATATTAGGAAATATTAGTTCCATAAATGTTTGAGTAGCAGCAGAAGCATCTCTGGACATGAACTCTCTTTCATCAGGAGTAAGAGGAGTGGCATCAGCATCTAGATTGGTTTGATGACATGGAGAATCAAACAAATTACTTGGAAACAGATGTATCCACTATAGGAGTCATAGAAGACACCACCGGTGGTTAGTAAACAACTTCCTTGTCCTCATCTTCAATCACAGTCTTCAAGCTAGAACAGGAATATTGAACGGTTTGAATAAAGATGTGTAGTCAAACAACCAATCTGGACCGACTCTAGCATCCGTTTCGTTCTCCTCCAACCAGCGCACGTCGAAAGATTCTACGATTTGTTTTGTCGTCTTATTGTAGACCCTGTACACCGTGCGAGCAGCATACCCCAAAAAGTAACAATCATCGGCTTTGGCGTTGAATTTTGGGTTGGATTCCAGATGAAGGAGGGTGCAAGGACAGCCAAAGATATGGAAGAGACTAACAGATGGCTAGTGACCATGGAGAATTTCATATGGAGTCTTCATTTGAGCTTTGTTGATCAAAACACAATTTTGAACATAACATGCCATGTTGATCGCCTCGGCCCAAAAGAAAACTGGAAGTTTAGAGTCACATAACAGCGTCTTTTAACGTTCGATTTCGCTGCTCAGCAACACCATTTTGTTGCGGTGTGTGAGCAGCACTATATTGACGCACGATCTCTTTTTCCACACAAAAATAATCAAGGACAACATTCTTGAATTCCGTCTCATTATCAGTTCTGAGCGCCTTCACCTGATGATTAGTCTGGTTCTTAATCATTACAATAAACTTCTTAATCAAGTCTACGACCCCAACTTTGTTGGGCAAGAAGAAAACCCACATGAAACGCGAGAAAGCATTGATCACAACAAAACAATATGAATTTCTCTTGATGCTAAGGATGTTGACCGGACGAAATAAATCCACATGTAACAAATGGAGCACCTGGTTGATTGAATTAACCTATTTTGGAAAATGTGGTTTTCTGTGATGTTTTCCTTGAGCGCAAGCCACTCATTTTTCAAACGTGATGAAGTCTTTGACAGGAAGCCCGCACACTAGATCATTCTTTGCAAGTCGATTCAAATTCTTTGCGTTAGCATGTCCGAGCCGACGGTGCAACAACATAGCATTGTGCTCGGAAACTTTTGAGAAAAGGAAAGTGACTTGTTCAGGAAGATTGTTATTCCTGTCAATGATATATGCATTGTCGTCCCGTTTTGATTTTACAAGAATCCATTCATCCGAGATAACAATGTATGGCTTTAAAGTTAGACATTCTTTATCGGTGAAATGTGTTAAGTATCCCTTGTCACATATTTGAGAAACGCTCAATAAACTATGCTTCAACTCGGGCACATAGTTGATATTTTCGAAAATTAGCACTCCATTTGAATCTGTTCCCCTTTGAGTGACCTTTTCGCCTTCACCTCCCGCAAAGGAAACGGATCCCCCATTAAATGTTTGAATGTCATGCAGTTGGGAGATGTCTCATGTCATGTGCCTGGAACAACCACTATCGGCATACCATGGTCTGACGACATTCCTCCGCAACTGTTCCTGCACGATGAGCGGGATTAATTAGATTTGGGGACCTAGGTCATTACAACCCGGGGTTTACCCGTGACATTCACAGATTTACCATTTTTACTTTTAAATTTTGAATTATTTTTAGATGCATCGTCAGAAGTGGTTGATGACTGGACAAGTCTAGATTTGGGCACCCACTGATAATTAGGTTTTAAAGAATTCACAGGTGATTTAAAAATATGTTTCTTCTGCTTTGAGCGTTTAGATTTTCAGCTAGAATTAGTCGAAGATCCAGACGCACCCTTTGACGAAATCGACCTTGGCTTAGCCTCATTCAATTTTGGCAAAGTACATGTGGCTTGTTTAGTAAAAACCTGCTTGGTGATTCAAAATTACCCCTTTTTCTTTCATTATGAACTTTCCAATCATCATCACGAAGACGTGATCTCGAGGGACTTTCTCGTTAAAGACTTTGCTAGAGACTCATTTTCTCTTCTTGGTTTGGAAAAATGTACAAATGCCCTATTAGAACAATTGTGAGCAATGTGGCCAGCAGTACCACAGTTAAAACAAATTTTTTTCTATCATTAGAACAGGTACCGCCTTTATCATATTTTGTGTTCTTATTGACTCTTCTAACTTTTCCACACGTCAAGTGCATGAATCTAATTGTGTGACTAGTGCAGAAGGTGTGGATATGCTAGTTTCAGATTCAACAGATTTCAGAAATTGAACATCACATTTATTAGAATCATTAAAGTTTGACACCAAATCATCATGAATTAAAACATCAGTCTTAACATCAGACATAGACTCATCACACCTAGAAACTCCAAATTTTAACAAAAAACTATTATTAGACTCAATCTTCCCATCATCTTGAGTTCGCTGGCTTACTGACACATCTACATTGGAGGTAAAAATTTTAGTATCTAAAACCCTAACACTAGGTCTTGTTGCCTGTTCAGTAGCTAGTTTACCATAAACCATATAGGGTTCTCTGCAAATCTCTTCTTTTGTTAAAGGATTAACATAATATGAATGATTAAATGGAGGAGGGACACTCTTTATCCTAGACCTAAATGTTTTTTTATCTTTCCATTTCATTTGTTTTTCAATTATAGTTGCAACCCTCTCACTCATCAAATTTTTTGAAGTTAAAATCAGCATTTTGAAAACGAGTTTTCAATGTGTCAAGTTCTTCAGTTACATCAGCAAGTTTCCTTTTAATTTGATCATAGTTTACACACTTGTTGTTGTAATCTTCTTGTAACTTCCTGAAGTCCTTAATCTTGGCCTCTAATTGATCTTTGAAGGGTTTCTAGCCTTTCTTAAGTTGATATCCTATGTGTTTAAGTTCTTCAATCTCTATTTTCATTAGACCAATATTTTCACGTAAATAGTTAATAGTTTTACTATATGCTTGAGTGCAAGAATTTTCACTGACCTTTGGCTTTGCAGGCTCTGGTGTAGTCTGCACCATGAATGCAAATCGAAGATCCATCAACTCTTCATTCGGGTCCATCTCAGTTTATCCTTCTCCGATGTTGTTAATTTGGGCAAGATGTGCATTTTCAGGTCTTGAGATATTCAATGCCTGAATCTGATCTTCCCAGTCAAATGACTGAGCCACTACACCAAGATTTGCAGTTTGGTTGTTGATAAAAGCTCCTTTGATGCTACCTACTAGTACCATAGTTCTTTCGGTATTCTCCCTCCTATCAAGCTTTGAGCAGTCTTTGGCAAAATTACCAAGCTCATGACAATTAAAGCAATGAAGTTTTCCTTTGTCAAAACCAACTTTCTTTTCAGCATTTATTCCCCAATTGTTTTTCCCTGTCTTCTTGGAGAATTGTTTTGTTCTAAACACGGCCATACCAATCTTCCATGTTATGTCCATTTCCTCAACATCTTCAGGATGTATTTGATCCAATTCTACAAAACATAGTTGAGGTGGTAGCTCGCCAGCCACAATTGCATTATAGCAGTTGACAAGGCCAGTGGCTAACGCCATGTTTTCATCACATTCTTTGGAAACAGAAGCTGAAGCAGGTGCTTTTGATGAAGATGCAGCTTGTGGATAAACACGTTGATGGTTGAGCGCTTTGCGTGTGTGGATTAACATAAGATTATGATTGAGGAACAACAAATGGTTGAGAAGCAACAAAAGATTGAGCTTCTGAGGTGGTAAATGATGAGCAAGCATTGTTTGATTTGATTCCAAGGTTGCCAGTTGAATATGAATTGACATGATTAATCTCCCTTTGCTTGTCATCCAGGTCACAAGCCTTGATAATCGCCATGGTTTCAGCAAGACTCGGACGATTTAAGTCTTTTTTTCTTCTTAATCACAGACACGTTCATATCCCAAGATTTAGGCAATAAGTTCAGCAACTTCTTGTTTATTTCAGACCTGGTGACCAAGACACCTACAGAGCTCATTTTGGTTGTAAGAGTGATAAATCTTTGCATTTGAGCTTCTAGGGATTCTCCAAGAATATGATTGAACATATTAAACTTTTGCCTTAACATGTCCTGATGACTCTGTTTCATATCCTCATTTCCTTAGTACACTTCAATCAATGCTTCCCACAATGCTTTCTTTGAAGTATATTCTCTAAAACCCTGTGCAATTTCTGGGGATAAAGCCATTGTGAGTGTGGCAAGTGCTCTCTCTTGCTCTTCAACTAATTCGAAGTCTTCATCGGTGTAACTCTCAATTGGCTTTTCAACAATTGTTTCATTTTAGAGTGTTGTGGTGATTCGGATTGGTCCTTTAAAAATGCTTCTCCAAATTTTGAAATCTTTCATTTTGATATATTTATCCATGTGGTATTTCCATTCTGGGAAACCCTCAGCAAATAGCAAGCGTGGGATGCGCATAGTTGTGCCCATAACGGAATCAAGTTCATGATGAGTTTATGAGATTTGTGAATCCATTTTTTTGTTTTTCTTAATATATTGAAAAAACAAGCTAAAAAGAAAGATATTAAAAATAAAAATCTTCAAATAATCAATAAGTGGGTTTACGGCCGTAATGGGTTCACGGTCGTACACACTTCACGGCTGTACACAACATTCACGGCCGTACACGGTTAATGAAGAAATTTTTACGGTCAATGAAGGGAACACGGTCAGTGAAGGGATCATGGTCGTAAATGCAGTTCACGGTCAAAAGGACTTTGAATGGTTCACGGCCGTACACTTGATCACGTCCGTAAAAGCTTCAACAAAGTGCACCGTAAACACTTAGAACAACTAATTCCAAGCAGATTTCGATCCCAACAACTTTGAAAGTTGTAACACCGAAAAATTTTAAATTTATTTTATTCATTTTTATTTCATAAAAATGCACATTATTGTATATAAACACTTTTTATTTAAAAATCATCAACAAGGTTTTCAGAACATTATGAAATTCCAGGATCTGTATCGTTCACTCTTTTCCCTTGTGTGTGTACAATCGAGCTGCCACCTTCCCGCGATTCTGAAGAACCAGAAACACATAACACATAACACGGTAAGCACGAAGCTTAGTGAATTCCCCAAAATACCACATCCAACACATACGCCACTCAAGGCTACAATATGACCCTCCGGTCGGTGTGTCTCAGCGGAAACCTCCAATTCCGTATCGTTGGACCCTCTGGTCCGGTCTGTATCGTTGGACTCTTTGGTCCTGTCTATATCGTTGGACCCTCCGCTCCAGTCTATAAACTCCGCATAGCGTAAATCATAAAGACATGATGCATAGCATATCACATATCACATAATACTCAATGTAAGCACATAAGACCCTCCGGTCACACATAACTACCACTCAAGGTAACGTATAGTGAGAAAAATCACCTCGGGTAATTCTCGAAAAGTCTCGAACTCGAAATACCGATCTAGCCGCCGCCTAATCATATAAATAAATAACTCTAAATCAGCAGTGGCTCTTAAAGGCTAGACAAGTCTCGTACTATGCTTCCCAGAAGGGTAAAAGACCATTCTACCCCTCCCCTGGCCTAATAGTCCACTGGTTGACTAAACCCTAAAAGTCAACAGAAGTCAACGGTCCAACTTTGACCAGACTCGTCGAGTCAGGCAACGACTTGGCGAGTCCACACGCGTAATCAAATTCCTCACAAGGTCTCACTCGACTCACTGAGTCACCCACCCAACTCGTCGGGTCTCCACTGATCACGAAACTCGGGTAAACTCGATCCAACTCGTCGAGTCCTCTTATGGACTCGACGAGTCTCCTCCATGACCAAACTCATCTGACCTTCTGAGGTCAGATCTGCTTCACCAACTTGTAGATCTATCCTTCTAGCACCCACAAATCACGTAAAGGTCCAAACTTTACGTCCATGCATCATAATTAGAGCGATAAATGAAGAAATAGCCAGCTAAATGGAAACCTAAGCTCAAACTCTCTATGTGACTGCATAAAGCTGAACATAAGGGACTCTCTGAACCTCCCATGGTCCAGATCTAAGGCTTATTCCACATTAGGACCTCAAACATTCCATAAACCTCTAAAGAGAATGGTTGAGAAACCCTAGATTCATGAAATCAACATCAAACAGGAGAAATGGTCTGATTTGTTACCTCAAAGTGAAGCTCCAGGCTTCATAACCTCAGTACATCAACCCCTTCTGGTCCCTCTTACTAGAATCTCATCTCCTCTTTAGAAATGACACACCAAAATGCTCAAGATGGCTCTTCTTTACTCTCTAACCTCTCAAGGATGATTTAGGGTTTCTCCAAGGTAAGGATAGCCGCAATTGAAGACCCTAAGGCTCTTTAAATAGGTCCCAAACCCAGACAATTAAGGTTTTCCTCCACAACGCCGACTCTGCGAGTCCAATGCTCGACTCGTCGAGTCCATTCATTTAAACACGCTACCTGATCGCGCCCCTACTCGACGAGTTAATCAACCAACTCGCCGAGTCCCTTCGATTAAATCAATATATATATAAGTAATATAACATACCCCAGAATCTGGATGTTACAATTCTCCCCCACTTGAATTAGATTTCGCCCTCGAAATCGCTCCTTGACTCCACATAATTAGAATCCAATAACCCGTAAGATACCACCGTAGGATCTCATACCACATCAATATCACTAAAGAGGATACCTCCCGTACGAATTATCCTCATGCCACCTTCTACCAGAATCATCAACTCTGACAACTCACTGTTCTTCTGATTCTTCCTAACGAAAACCATCGATCAGCTATCGATCATCCATACCACTCGCACCACGTGCTCCTCATCCCGCTCAAAGGAGCGAAAGGATCACGCTACACAGGGAACCCATCCCCTGCACTATCATCGAAATCTCGTCTGAACAAAGACTCTCAAAACCTTGCCTTCAAACTCAGGGAAATCTTTATGCTTAATCAAAATCATCTACTGACGTATAGCAATCTCAAGCCTCAACTTTCTGCCAGATCTCCCTTTCCAACCCTGAGCACCAGGTTACCCACGACTTTCGTTATTGAACCTTCCAAGAACATCCATGCATGACCCACCACTTCCTTCTCACAACAAGTGTTTCAACCCATGGTGACACACAAGTCACCAATTCTCACTATCTCCAACGAACACTAAAATCCACACTTGAATATCAGCTCACTCCTGACACTTGACATCTAAGGCTCAAGAATTTCGTGCAACTCACTGCACTATCCCATCCAAACACTGAACCTCTGGTCTCAATTCCAGATGACAACTAACTTTTCAGAAAAGTACTCATTCTCTAAATCTGAAACCTCATATCGCCTTCCCGTCGTACTACTAAAATCAAACTCATCTCAAGATTTTGATCAATCCCCGGGTTGGACCAATCGTTTCAAGACTGATGACTCGCAACCCATACTTAACTCAGTCATCTACAACAACCACGATTCCATCCAATATAACCACTCCAGACAAATGAGATAACCACAATCTCATCCCTGATTTAACCATCAGGCTCCCATATCTCATATATTTGGGCTACCCAAGCCAAACAACCTTTCCGCGTTATGATTTGATCAAAGAATACTTTATCCCAACATTCTCTTACTGACTAGAGAATACTACCACCCTCGCAGTATCTCAACCCTTCCTTGATTAGTAGATGCTACGGCTCCCCGTGGCCTCACTACAAGCTCTCTCTGATCCGTAAGTACTACGGCTCCCTGTAGCATCACCCCAACCTCTCTGATCCATGAATACTACATCTCCCCGTAGCATTACTAAAACCTATCTCCGATCCGTGAGTACTACAGCTCCCCGTAGCATCACCCCCAACCACTCTGATCCGTGAATACCACGGCTCCCCGTAGCATCTCTACAAGCTATCTCTGATCCATGAGTACTACAGCTCCCCGTAGCATCACCCCAACCTCTGCTCTAAGCCACTGAACTGCGGCTCCCCGCAGTCTTACCGCACCAGCCCTTACCTCTTCATAATCTTATTTTCACGTAGACGCCACACCGCGATCATGAACTCATGCCCAGTGGACCGGCCATGCGTAGGTGTACACACCTACTCAAGCTATGCACTGCTATTTCTGACAGCATCCGAACACACCTTTCCCTGTTGCAAACCACCTTCCCGAATAATCTCACCTGATGTCATTTGGCCATAGGGTTCTCACCGGAACCGTACTCACTCGATACCCATTATCTGCCTCCGACTCACAATTCCAAAATAATACGAACTTATTGACAGCATATTCCAATACTTTAGGACACCATCACAACATCCCGCGATGCCTTATCTCAATCACTGATCTCACACTCACAGCATCATACACGGATACTGCCTCCCTTCATTAGAATCTCGAAATCGATCTTCATCTTGCAACACTTGCAATCTCGAAGTATTCCCTTTCCAAATTGAACATAGGACATCGCCATTAACCCGTAACTCGACTACAAGGACTCGGAAATTCACCTATTGCCGATCGCTACTCATACCATCTTACTCACACCATCTCCGAAATTAACTAATAGACAAATTGTTGTTTTTCCTGGTGAGGAGATCACATTCTGAACATATACATGTCAACCTCTGCTGCTGCTCTCTGAACTCAAGGACTTAACTGTCTCATCTTGTTTTACACACTGAAATTCGGACCCGAACAACCTCTCTGACCAACGGCCACCTTCCATAGAATCACTCATTCCTTCCTGATCATGCACGACAGGCATCATCTCACTTACACCTCTCCCTATCCACCAATTTAGCCCATAATCCATTAATCTGCCACATAATCACTATAACCAGTCCTCTAACTGCCTCTACACCATTCTCAATCCCTTCAGCAATTACCTGGTTCTCCCCCACTTAGGGTTCGAACCATCGCCAATTGGCACACTTTCAATCCATACACAGATCGCTTCCATTAATAACATCGCATCTATTCTCTGATTGAGTTACGCAACGCTTGATGATCTCCCCAATTAGAAACCTAGCAATACCAAATACTCCGAATCACAGACGAAGCCCTCATGACTTCCTTTAATCATTCAGGACCTCATATTGCCCCATAACTGGACATCCCAACTGCCCCGATTCATCCAAGACTCTCTGTTTTCATCATTGGCTCTATGGTACAAGAAATACTTCACCACTGACAAACCGCTCAAACACCCTGAAAAGATCACCACCAGTACTACTCCACGGCCTCCAATTTCTGGAACCAGAAACTCGATAGTTCATTCCCCTTCTCAAGAACGGAAACTACATAACTCTCGCCATAGAAGGTGATGGCTCATCCATTAGCCGATGGTTTGACTTGAACCCCGCTTCTTCAACAACATCATCCCACTTATCCTTAAGCCGTGCAGTTTCCACTGGCACCTCACAAATAAAACCTCTTAAAACGAATTATATTTCTCTTTCAATCATACTCCCTCGAACTCATTCAAATTGGCCCTCAAGTTGCATACTCTCTCATACCTGATCTCGGTATAATCAACATAATGGCATATCCGATAGGACCAGTAACACTAATCATCGCAGCCATGGTACTCGAACCATGTTGTTATCTCTCTGCCTGCTATACATCATGGTTATCGAACCATGTTATCTTCTCTCAATCCGCTACAAATCATGGTACTCGAACCATGACATCACTTCCCAACCTGCTTCCAAGCATGGTACTCAAACCATACAATCCCCTCTCATCTGCCACTGATCATGGTACTCAAACCATACAATCCCTCTCATCTGCTACTGATCATGGTACTCCAACCATGCGATCCCTCTTATCTGCTATTGATCATGGTACTCAAACCATACGATCCCTCTCATCTGCTACTTAGAATCCCAGGAACTTTCCATGTATCGAGTGTGGGTCCTCTGCTTTCAATAGTACGGGCCCATACTACCTGCCACATCTACCCATACTTTCCACATAAATCATCCCAGATCTCCTAAGTAGCTGCTCAACCTCCTCACTTACAAATTTTTTCGTGCTGGCCGCTCTTCCTGCGAATACTCTCCATTATCCGCCTACTCATCTAACAAAGATCACTTCCCAGGCTCTTGCTAGGTTCCCACACCATCCTGTCATCAGCTGCTGAAGAACTCCTAGTGATGCCAACCATCTACCTCCTGAATATCGTCATATTCACTTAGTAGCCGACTCCCATCACCGAGAATTCCACAAAGCATGAAGCAAGCAACATTCGGGCATCGAATAGTCCCTTATCAACACGTATCACCACTCTAGGTTACAACTCTGCTTGCTACACTCGTAATCAAAGACGTCACCGAGCTCAAGCAACTTCACCCCTCGCGGGTATCCGACTACCTTCTCAGAAGGCTCCTCAAATTCTCATCTAGGTATCTCTCCTAGATTACTCCTCTGCTCAAATCCTTCTCTAAATAGGATTCCTGTTGGATACTCATGATCCGCACATACACAAAAGCAATTCACAGATAACAGTAACTCCTAGGCTAAGGCATCACAAATCAGGCCACTCTAGCGCTAAAATATGAAATACCTAGCCTACTCTCTAGCATATATAACATTTCACATATAACTCGTAACACACAATGTAAAGGTATTTTTGGGAAATCACCGTTCGGGCGCCGACTGATTGTACACACTGCTCGTTGTCTCTTTCTCTTATAAATTCTCTTACTCATTTTTTTTGAAAACCCATTTCTTTTGAAAACCTTTTTCTCAATCCCCAGTTTGAGTCCGGACATACCCGAAGGTGTATCCGAATCCCTCAAACCAAGGCTCTGATACCAACTTGTAACACCGAAAAATTTTAAATTTATTTTATTCATTTTTATTTCATTAAAATGCTCATTATTCTATATAAACACTTTTTATTTAAAAATCATCAACAAGGTTTTCAGAACATTATGAAATTCCAGGATCTGTATCGTTCACTCTTTTCCCTTGTGTGTGTACAATCGAGCTGCCGCCTTCCCGTGATTCTAAAGAACCTGAAACACATAACACATAACACGGTAAGCACGAAGCTTAGTGAATTCCCCAAAATACCACATACAACACATACGCCACTCAAGGCTACAATATGACCCTCCGATCGGTGTGTCTCAGCGGAACCCTCCAGTTCCGTATCATTGGACCCTCCGGTCCGGTCTGTATCGTTGGACTCTCCGGTCCTGTCTATATCGTTGGACCCTCCGGTCCGGTCTATAAACTCCGCATAGCATAAATCACAAAGACATGATGCATAGCATATCACATATGACATAATACTCATTGTAAGCACATAAGACCCTCAAGTCACACACAACTACCACTCAAGGTAACATATAGTGAGAAGACTCACCTCGGGTAAATCTCTAAAAGTCTCGAACTCGAAATACCGATCTAGCCGCCGCCTAATCACATAAATAAATAACTCTAAATCAGCAGTAGCTCTTAAAGGCTAGACAAGTCTCGTACTATGCTTCCCAGAAGGGTAAAAGACCATTCTACCCCTCCCCTGGCCCAATAGTCCTCTGGTTGACTAAAACCTAAAAGTCAACAGAATTCAACGGTCCAACTTTGACAAGACTCAGCGAGTCAGGCAACGACTCGACGAGTCCACACACGTAATCAAATTCCTCACAAGGTCACACTCGACTCAATGAGTCGCCCACCCAACTCGTCGGGTCTCCACTGATCACGAAACTCGGGTAAACTCGATCCGACTCGTCGAGTCCTCTTATGGACTTGGCGAGTCTCCTCCATGACCAAACTCATCTGACCTTCTGAGGTTAGATCTGCTTCACCAACTTGTAGATCTATCCTTCTAGCACCCACAAATTACGTAAAGGTCCAAACTTTATGTCCATGCATCATGATTAGAGCCATAAATGAAGAAATAGCCATCTAAATGGAAACGTAGGCTCAAACTCTCTATGTCACTACATAAAGCTGAACATAAGGGACTCTCTGGACCTCCCATGGTCCAGATCGAAGGCTTATTCCACATTGGGACCTCAAGTTTTCCATAAACCTCTAAAGAGAATGGTTAAGAAACCCTAGATTCATGAAATCAACATCAAACAGGAGAAATGGTCCGATTTGTTACCTCAAAGTGAAGCTCCAGGCTTCATAACCTCAGTACATCAATCCCCTCTGGTTCCTCTTGCTAGAATCTCATCTTCTCTTTAGAAATGACACACCAAAATGCTCAAGATGGCTCTTCTTTACTCTCTAAGCTCTCAAGGATGATTTAGGGTTTCTCTAGGGTAAGGATAGCCGCAATTGAAGACCCTAAGGCTCTTTAAATAGATCCCAAACCTGGACAATTAGGGTTTTCCTCCACAGCGCCGACTCGGCGAGTCCAATGCTCGACTCATCGAGTCCATTCATTTAAACACGCTACCTGATCACGCCCCTACTCGACGAATTAATCCACCAACTTGTTGAGTCCCTTCGATTAAATCAAAATATATATAAGTAATATAACATACCCAAAGATCTGGATGTTACAAAAGTTGATCAAAAAGCAAGTGTCCAGCAAATATACTCGAAATAACCATAATAATGAAGAGGAAGCTGTATCCGTAAACACCAAACACGAGTTTGACACTAGATTTTGCTCTGATACCAATTGTAAGGTCCTAAATCTAAGGATCCAAACCAGTGATCAAACAAATAGCAATCAAACAAAGTAAGAATGGTATAGAAGAAGGATCAAACCAAGAATGCACACGTTAATATCTCAAAAACGTCTAGTACACCTTGGATACACACACTAGGCCATGAACAATCTGAACACCAACCAGTCTATAAGACTGACAGACTCCTATATATAGCAAAAGACCAACCACAAACGGGGTTCACGGCCGTGAACACCCTTACAACCACAAACACTAAAACAAAAGAGCTACAAACACCCCGAAACCTATCAAGACACATATACAATATGAATGACTAGACCAAACCACATAGATGTGACCTTTCAGGTAAAGAACATTCTCAAGTACCTGCGGAGGACTAAGGACTGTGTCCTTACCCTCGGTGGGAGTGATGACTTGAGAGTGGTGGGGTATACTAACCCAACTTTCAGAACGACAGAGATAATTTCTACTCCCAGTCGGGCTGGGTATTTACCCTGAATGGAGTAGCAATAACTTGGAGAAGTTCGAAGCAGGAGACAGTACTTGATTCAACTTGCGAATCAGAGTACATAGCAACAAGCGAGGTAGAGAAGGAGGCAATATGGCTGAAGAACTTCATCGGAGACCTTGGAATTATACCAGCTATAAAGGAGCCAATGGAGATTTTATGTGACAGCGAGAGTGCAATTGCCTTAGCCAAGGTACCAAGGGATCATGGAAGATCCAAGCACATAGACAGAAAATACAACTTCATAAGACATCAAATAAAAGGAATGCTTGTAGCAAAGAGGGTATCGTCTGAGGAGAACCCAGTAGATCCCCTCATGAAGGGACTGGGTAGGGGTTAAGTACTTACAGCATGCGAAGCACATTGAGCTGAAGGACAATATTAGTTTTAACGATTAGATAGTTATGAAACTTGTAATAGTTGAAATGTAATTGACATTTGATGATTAAATAAAATGTGTTTTTCTATTTATAAGTATGTTACCATCTTGTGTCAATCATTTACTATTATTTCACTTTGCATGTTTTGACTTCCAGAATAATTATATTATTCGAACCATCCACAGTCAATCATACTTTAGAAGTAGGTATTGAGGCAAGACTGTCATGAATTTGGCTTGTAGATTGTCTGAAGTGTATTAGACATAGCAAAGTTTGTTACAACATTCATGAGTGCTCATAAGGTCTGAGTATTGGATTAAACCAACGCTCACTTGTATAACTTCATGAAATTTATCTCGAGTGATCGTGAGACGATAATATCATACAAGTCTTCAAACCAATAGATATGAGTTGTTAACTATGACTTGGTTGTACATTGATAATACGAAACCGCATCAGTAACTTGATGCTATAAAACATGTTGTTGTGTTAATTCAACAAGTAGTTAGTACAAGCATATATGTCTAAGTTTATCTGTTTCTTTTAGTCCTTTGAGGATTTAAAGCGATATCTTAGGCCCCTCGATGATTTTGTTTTAACTTATGTGTTGCGCCCGGTTAGAACTAAATTGATGTGTTCGATTAAGTTTAATGTCAAACAAATCCGAAATCGAGAAACAAACTGTTGGACAATTAGTATGACATTGTTCCATGTATTTGTTCAGCTGATATCTTGAGAACAGAGGATTATATGATCACTTATCTAAAATGGCACATCACAGTTCGACAAAGGCTTTTATGAGCTACGATTTCTAGGCGTTATTTCAAGTTGTACTTGTCGTTATAGTTATTAGACTTATCCAAGTGGGAGACTGTTGGATCTAGTGTCTAAGCCTATAACTATAATTGGTATGTACCTGACCCGAGAGTAGCATGGTCCATTTGGGCTGCATGGCACCGGAACAATTTATAAGGATGGACTTTTGAGAAGATGATATTTATGATTTGTTAATATATTATAAGTTCTAATATATTAATCTGAAATCATATTATTTAATTAGTATTGATCAAGAATTAATTTGGAATTAATTTAGTGATCAAAAGAGACTAATTAAATATATGCGGATTGATTTTGTAAATCATTGATTCTTATAATGTGGGCCAATGATCCATAATTCTTTAGGTTGGGTTAAACCAATCTGACAACCCATGGATAATCAATGGAGGTTTAAACCAATGGGGCCTAAGGAATATGGAAGGTCGTGCACATTAGGGTTTACATGGTGTAACCCTAGTTTTGCCACACTATATAAGAAGACCCTAAGATCTTAAAATTGGCAGCTAAGTAGTCTTTTGTAAGAGCTATAGCCAAATTTGGGGCAAGACATTCTCTCTCAAGTCCTCCATTGTTTGTGGTGTTATGTGAAGCATTTGAGGCATCACATTTGGGGTGCTAGGCTCTTAAAGGTCCAAGGAATCAAGATACAAGAAAAGGTGTGTCATCTAACTAGTTTTTTTTTTTTGTTATATAAGTACGCATGTTTGTATGCTAGTTAGGGTAATGCTTTGGTAAATCAAATTGCATGTATAATTAGAGAAAACATAGATCCAAAGCATTTAGGGTTGTATGTGCACCTTAAGGTTGTTAGGATGCTCAAAACCCTTCACTTAGTTCACTATAAATAATGCTCTGATACCAATCTGTCACACCCCCAAACCAGAACGGCGGAAATGTTTGGTAGCGGAGGACGTCATGTACAGTACCAGAACAATTGTATAATAGTAATCAAAGAAAACACAACCATTACATTGATAAAATATAGTATTTACATATGTTCATAACATACTTTTATGACATCAAAAGGTATAACAAAAGTATTAAAAGACGTGACCCTAAAAGCTCCGTCTTCTCAAAATCTGCGGGTGTAGATTACCAGGAGCTGAATAAGGTAACAGTGAAGAACCGTTACCCACTCCCGAGGATTGATTACCTCTTTGATCAGTTACAGGGAGCATCTTGGTTCTCCAAGATCGATTTGCGTTCAGGTTATCATCAGATGAGGGTCAGAGAGGAGGACATACAGAAAACCGCGTTTCGGACGCGTTATTGCCATTATGAGTTCGTGGTGATGCCGTTTGGGCTCACCAATGCTCATGCCGCGTTTATGGACCTTAATGAACCGCGTGTGTAGACCGATGTTGGATCGGTCTGTGATAGTTTTTGTTGATGACATCTTGGTTTATTCCAAGACACAAGAGGAGCACGAGGACCACCTGAGAGAGGTTTTGGAGACCTTGAGGAGGGATGCTTGTACGCCAAGTTCCCCAAATGTGAGTTTTGGTTGCACGAGGTGCAGTTTCTTGGGCACCTCATCAACCAGAGCGGGATGTCAGTAGACCCGGCCAAGGTGGAGGCCGTGATGAGATGGGAGGTTCCGAAGTCTCCATCCGAGATTCGGAGTTTCCTAGGATTAGCAGGCTATTATCGGAGATTCATTCAGGATTTCTCCAAGATAGCATACCCCTGACACGGTTGACTAGGAAAGTCGTGGTATTTTGATGGGGGCCTGAGCAACAGGCAGTGTTCGAGATTCTGCTACAGAGATTGTGCGAGGCGCCAATCTTAGCCCTGCCCGAGGGCGTAGAGGATTTTGTGGTATATTGTGATGCGTCCATCATGGGCTTAGGCGCGGTATTGATGTAGAGGGGTCATGTCATTGCTTATGCCTCGAGGCAG
Organism: Lactuca sativa; assembly: GCF_002870075.4. Taxonomy (NCBI): domain Eukaryota; kingdom Viridiplantae; phylum Streptophyta; class Magnoliopsida; order Asterales; family Asteraceae; genus Lactuca; species Lactuca sativa. The sequence continues at coordinate 41,985,455 of NC_056627.2, read as the reverse complement.
CTGAAGCCTCACGAGGCGAACTACCTGACGCATGATTTAGAGTTGGGGGCTGTGGTCTTCACCCTCAAGATTTGGCGGCATTACCTCTACGGGGTTTGATGTAGCATTTACACGTACCATAAGAGTTTGAGCTACCTCATGGATCAGCCGAATCTGAACTTGAGGCAGCGTCGGTGGTTGGACGTGGTGAAGGATTATGATTGCGAGATCCTTTACCACCCGGGGAAGGCCAACGTGGTAGCCGATGCGCTTAGCCGTAAGGCGGCACCGATCAGGGATGTATCAGAGGCCGCACGGCAAGATGCAGCTGTTAGATATCCCGTTATTGAAATGGGAAGATATTACGATGGATTTTATCACGAAGCTTCCCCGGACGGCGTGAGGAGTGGATTCGATTTGGGTCATCGTGGATCGGTTGACCAAGAGCGCCCATTTTATTCCAATTCAGGAGAGTGTCTCGGCCGAAAAGTTGGCCGATATCTATATCAGGGAGATAGTGGCACGGAATGGGGTGCCAGTGTCAGTGATATCAGATCGTGATGTGGGGTTCACTTCCAGGTTTTGGAAGAGGTTTCATGATGAGTTGGGCACTCGTTTGCATTTTAGCACCACCTTTCACCCGCAGACGGATGGTCAGAGCGAGCGGACCATCCAGACGTTGGAGGATATGTTGCAGGCAAGCGTATTAGACTTCGGTGGTAGTTAGGATACCTATCTTCCTTTGGCTGAGTTCTCATATAACAACAGCTACCACGCGAGTATTGACCGTCCCCCATTCGAGATCTTGTATGGACAGAGGTGCAGGACCCCGATATGTTGGGGTGAAGTTGGCCAGAGGGTCATGGGGAGCACCGAGGTGGTGCTCAAGACGACCGAGAGGATCCAACAAGTTCGAAGCAGACTTCAAACTGCGCAGAGTCGGCAGAAAAGTTACGCCGACAAGTTTCGATTAGACCTGGAATTCCAGGTCAGGGATATGGTTCTCCTGAAAGTGTTGCCTTGGAAAGGCATCATTGGATTCAGGAAGCGGGGCAAGTTGGGCCCAAGATACATTGGTCCGTTCAGGGTTGTAGCCCGGGTGGGCAAGGTGGCATATAGGCTGGATCTGCCAGCCGAGCTCATTCAGATCCACAGCATCTTCCATGTCTCCCAGCTACGGAAGTGCCTCGTGGATGATTCAGCGGTGGTGTCGTTAGAGGATATACAGGTTGATGACAGCCTGAATTACATTGAGCGCCCAGTCGCAATCCTCGACTGGAAGTCAAAGGATCTAAGGAACAAGAGGGTGGAATTAGTGAAGGTGCAGTGGCAGCACCGAAAGGGGTCAGAGTGGACTTGCAAGCCGGTGGAAGAAATGATGGAGCATTACCCCGAGCTGTTTTAGGATCGAGCAGCAGACGGGATCCGGAACGCGTTTACGTTGGCGACTCGGCGAGTCCATATTCTGGACTCGGCGAGTCCCCACTGTCTGATGAAACCCTAAATTTCAAGGGTTTGCACCCAATTTAAACCCTCTTATCCGCCCCCAAGCTCGCCCCCTTCACCCTTAGAGCTTTATACTTCGTTCAAGCCTTGTTCCTTATGAGTTTGAAGCATTTTGGTGTGTTTTCTTGAAGATTTGGAGAGGGAAGGAGAGTAGATCAAGAGGAGAAGAAGGAGGCCAAACATATTTGTGTTATCTCAGAGATTCCTTGAGGTATAACTTAGTTTCCCTCTGTTTTCATGCTTATTGTCCCTTGTAGCTCCATGAAAGTCCTTCTTGATCCTTTCCCCAAGTTTGTTTGTGTTTTAGGGTTCGTAATAAGTTGTTTAGCCTATAGATCTAGGCATGATTGAGCTCCAGGAGTTTGGATCTACTGCCTTTATGGAGCCATATTGCATGAAAGCCCTAGATCTACTCTTTTGGTGCATTTTGAGCCCTAAAACCCTCATCGGTGATTATTTACACGTAAAGTTGGAAACTTTACGTGTTAATCAGGCCCTATAAAACCAGATCTATGAATGACATGAGTTGGATTCAAGCAGAGTCGCGTGTATAGTATTTGCATGTGGCAGATTCGGCGAGTCGTTCATCTGACTCGGCGAGTCGAGTCGTGAGTCCCCAAGTTTTCCCCTTTTTCATGTTGTGGGTTGGAGTAGTGAGTCATGCGGTGTGACTCAGTGGGTCGGAAGCCAGACTCACTCATGAAGTAACTCGGGGAGTCAATGCCATGACTCGTCGAGTTCAAGGCAATCTCCTTGCCTCAAGAACAGACTCGGCGAGTTGTTCATACAGCTCGGCGAGTCTCAGCATAGAGTGTTCTTCGGATGAAGATGAACTCGGCGAGTTGTTCATACAACTCGTCGAGTAGGATGAAGGACTATTGACCTTTAGTTTAGAAGGAGGACTCGTCGAATTAATGCTTAACTCGACGAGTAGAGACGGGTTTATGGTCGGACAAAGGGATAGGGACTTGGCGAGTTGGCAAGTCAACTCGGCGAGTCGGGCCAACTGGCAGATGACTTTGACTTTGACTCTTGATTGGTAAGGGGTAAATGGTCATTTTACCCTGAAATCGGTTAGCAGTATTTTACTAAGGGGTTTGTGGGAATTATAGCCGAAGGATTTCCAGAGCGGCAGCAGCAGAAGACAGTCTGTTCCCACACAGATCAGCAACTACTTTGAGGTGAGTTACCTTCTAGTACCGGTGGGTCTATGGCCACAATGTTGGATCACCAGTAGGAGTTGTATGTTAGATGATTGTCTTTGTGATATCATCTAGGTTTGCTACTACCTGATATGTTATATGCTAGCATGATATGTATATGTGAAAGTAGTAGAATTCGGTTGTTAGGACCGAAGGGTAGGTCAGACACCCCAGGTATGTCTGACAGTATGTGATGATATGTTTATATGCTGACATGATATGCTATATGTGATAGCGGTAGTAGGAGGGGAATAGTCCCCAAGTTCGGTAGTTAGGACCGAAGGGTAGATCGGACACCCCATATATGTCTGATAATATGTTATGTTATGATATATGTGATAGTAGCAGTAGGGGTGAAATAGTCCCCGAGGATCGGTTGTTAGGACCGATGGGTAGTCAGCACCCCAGAATGGCTTGACATGGGTAGTCAGCACCCCATAACGGCTTGACACGGGTAGGTCAGCACCCCAGAATTGCCCGGCAGTGTGTATGATATATAATTGGATGGTATGTGGTAATATGGGGGAACTCACTACGCTTCGTGCTTACAGTTTTCAGTTTTGGTTTCAGGTACTTCTTCTTCGAAGGGGAAGGAGCCGGCATGGTAGCGGTACATCACGCACACACTTTATATTCCGCACTATGGGATCCTCCTGGGTTTTGTACTCTGATAGTATTATGTTTTACGATATGGTTTCCAGACAAACAACATCTTTTATGAAATGTCATGATGCATGAATGTTTTATTTATAATGTTTTGCAAATGGTATGTTTTAAAATGAAATTTTTGGCTCGTATTTTTGGGACGTTACAAGTTGGTATCAGAGCCCTGGTTTGAGGGATTCGGACACACCTTCAGGGGTGTTTGAACTCAAATCGAGGGATTAAACCATTTTAGAAAAAGGAAAAATATTTTCTAAAAGGCTAAGTAAAGAGTTTTAAGAAAGAACAAAGTGTGTGATGTGCGCGACCGACTGAGCACAAGTAAGTATTCCCCAAAGTACCCATACAAGCTTATGTTATGTTTATCAGTTTCAATAGAACAACATGCTAGAATAGGACTAAGGATCTAGGAGTGATGCCTTATGTGCCTGCCTTATGTGCTTCAGTGTATGAAAATTGCATGCTAGAATTGAGTAAACAGCAGTAGGATAGCCTGTTAGGGTTATGCCTGATCGTGTGAGTTTAGCATTGTATGCTAGTACAACTATCCTCTATGAGGACGGAATTGCTTGAGATGGTTCCTTGTGTCTGAATGCTGCTTGCTTTGTGCTCCGAGGGGACTCTGAGTAATGGGAGTTAGACATTAGATGAATATGTCACGTCACATGTGATCAGGGTTGAATAATCTTAGAGTGTTGGATTTGGCCTTACTGCGCGACTTTTGTCTGAGTCTAACCGTGTAAAGCCGAGTCTGATACTCGAAGGATTATCTGAGCCTCACCACATGTGATGGTATTCAGGTAATGACTAATTGGCATTACTAGGAGGCCTTCAGCAGCTGAGGACCGGGTAGGGTGGAGATAGAGATTTCCTAGGGTAAGCCTAGGATGAGTTTAGCAGTGATCAGCGGTAGTGAAAGGGACCTGTTGGAGTCAAGGCAGTCCTTGGAAAGGGTACGGATAGATGTGGAAGGTAGTATGGGCCCGTACTACTAAAAGCAGAGGATCCGTACCCGAACTAAGGAAGGCCAAGATAAGACCAGGGAACTTGTAGTAAGTGTGATTCCTCCATAGGTGTCAATATCGCTAACAATTATTATTTTTGTAGTTCAAAATGGTGGTACTACGCTCGAGGCCAGCAGTTGGCAGTTTAGGGGAGGGATCGAGTTCAGGATCAGGTTCCGAGCCAGTAGATGAGGGGCTACACGGGCTCATCGCGTCAGAGATCACCAGAGCCATCCTTGAGTCGACCCCCATTATCTTCGGGTCGATCAAGGAGGGGATATTGGAGTTGATGGAGGATCACCTCAGGGCATTCAAGAGCGACATGGCATCTGGCCAGTCGGGATCTCGCACACTGTCCTTCAAGGACTTCCGGGGCAATGGTACGCCAGATTTTCATGGGGCGAAGGATCCCATAGCTGCCAGGCGATGGATTGCAGACATTGAGTCCGCACAGATGATTAGCTCCTTCCCTGAGGGGTCGAAGGTGAGGTTTGCAGCAGGGTGTTTACGAGATCGAGCTAATGATTGGTGGGAGTCCTTGGGTGACTCGTTCGGAGCCTCGTCTGTCGAGGCTATGACTTGGTCGGACTTCGCGGTCAGGATCAGGGCAGAGTTTGCGCCGGCTGTCGAGCTTTAGCAGCTGGCCAGGGAGTTCTTGGATATGAGACAGACGACTGAGACTGTGGCGGAGATCACCGCCAAGTTCCGGGAGAGAGCGTTGCTGGTACCCCAATACGCGGGTGATGAGGATATGAGGAGGACCGCTATCATGACATGCTACGAGCTTATATTCGGGAGCATGTTAGTTTTTCAGCTTGCCGTACCCTGGACTTTATGATTGCCAGGGCAAGGGACAGGGAGATAGATCTGGAGCACATCCGGAAGAGGAAGACAGAGGTGGGCTAGGCAGGAGGGGCTTTGGGAATGAAGCCCAAGGGACCAGATGGTAGGCCGAAAGGCCAGTTACAACCGAGCCGCTCCAACAAATGTGGCAGGCCTCATGAGGGTACATGTAGGATGGGAGCGTCGGGCTGCTATAAGTGCGTCAAGACGGGGCATTTCAGCAGGGATTATACCGCTCCTGCACCAGTGATCCAGACATCGGAGTTGTTGTGATTCCACTGCAACCAGAGGGGCCACAAGAAGGCCAATTGCCCCCAGTTGACAGCATCAGCGCCGACTAAGGCGCCAGCTCCAGCTACCCTTCGGATTACAGATGGCCGGCAGGTCTAGTCAGAGGCTCCAGTGGTGAGGAGCCGGGCATTTCAGCTGACGATAGAGGAGGCACACGCCGCACCCAATGTGGTGACGAGTATGATTCTTTCCCTCTACTTTATTTTTGCAATGTTACGATATTGATATGTGCTCTGTGTATATGCATTAGGATCGTTCCATGTGAACGGTATTCCTGTTCAGGTGTTGTTTGACTCGGGTGCCACCCAATCATTTGTTTCCCTTGCACTTAGCAAGAGGTTTACAGAGTCTTCAGGCATGTTGGATTGCCCTTTAGAGGTAGAGATTGCCGTTGATCGATCGGTGCGAGCGTCAGCAGTATTCAGGGATTGTGTCCTAAGGTTATTTGAGGAGCGCTATTTGGTGGATTTGATTCCCATCCCATTGTGAGGGAACAAGGTGATTATAGGCATGGATTGGTTGAGCCCTAATGGGGCGGTGATAGATTGCGCACAGCAGCTAGTGCGGATCAGGACCCCAAGTGGGGGAGAGTTGGTGATCCACGGCAAGAGGCCACAGCGTGGACCCACAGTATGTTCAGCAGCGAGAGCTAGGCGCTACCTACAGCAGGGTTGCGCGGGATACGTCGCGTATGTTATGGATACCCGGGATGCGGGTAAGACGACGATGAGCGAGGTTCCAGTGGTGCGAGACTACGTTGATGTTTTCCCGGAGGAGCTACCTGGAATACCTCCGGAGCGTCAGGTAGAGTTCATGATTGACCTAGTTCCTGGTGCGGCTCCGATAGCCAAGGCACCATATCGGTTGGCTCCTCCCAAGATGCAGGAGTTGTCTACGCAGCTGCAGGAGCTGCTAAACAAGGGATTTATTCGACCGAGCAGTTTACCCTGGGAGCCTCGATCCTGTTTGTGAAGAAGAAGGACGGGTCGCATCGGATGTGTATAGATTACCAGGAGCTGAATAAGGTAACGGTGAAGAACCGTTACCCACTCCCGAGGATTGACAACCTCTTTGATCAGTTACAGGGAGCATCTTGGTTCTCCAAGATCGATTTGCGTTCAGGTTATCATCAAATGAGGTTCAGAGAGGAGGACGTACAGAAGACCGCATTTCGGACGCGTTATGGCCATTATGAGTTCGTGGTGATGCCGTTTGGGCTCACCAATGCTCCTGCCGCGTTCATGGACCTCATGAACCGCGTGTGTAGACCGATGCTGGATCGGTCTGTGATAGTTTTCATTGATGACATCTTGGTTTAATCCAAGACACAGGAGAGCACGACGACCACCTGAGAGAGGTTTTGGAGATCTTGAGGAGGGAGAGCATGTACGCCAAGTTCTGCAAATGTGAGTTTTGGTTGCGTGAGGTGCAGTTTCTTGGGCACCTCGTCAACCAGAGCGGGATATCAGTAGACCCAGCCAAGGTGGAGGCCGTGATGAGATGTGAGGTTCCGAAGTCTCTATCCGAGATTCGGAGTTTCCTAGGATTAGCAGGCTATTATCGGAGATTCATTTAGGATTTCTCCAAGATAGTCGTACCCCTAACACGGTTGACTAGGAAAGTTGTGGTCTTTCGATGGGGGGCCTGAGCAGCAGGCAGCGTTCGAGATTCTGAGACAGAGATTGTGCGAGGCGCCAATCTTATCCCTGCCTGAGGGCGTAGAGGATTTTGTGGTATATTGCGATGCGTCCATCACGGGCTTAGGCGCGGTATTGATGCAGAGGGGTCATGTCATTGTTTATGCCTCGAGGCAGCTGAAGCCTCACGAGGCGAACTACCCGACGTATGATTTAGAGTTGGGGGTTGTGGTCTTCACCCTCAAGATTTGGCGGCATTACCTCTACGGGGTTCGATGTACCATTTACACGTACCACAAGAGTTTGAGCTACCTCATGGATCATCCAAATCTGAACTTGAGGCAGTGTCGGTGGATGGACGTGGTGAAGGATTATGATTGCGAGATCCTTTACCACCCGGGGAAGGCCAACGTGGTGGCCGATGCTCTTAGCCGTAAGGCGGCACCGATCAGGGATGTGTGTATGAGGATGACGGTGGTGACACCACTATTAGAGCAGATTCGGGAAGCCCAGTAGGAGGCTATAAAGGAGTAACATTGGAAGAGTGAGCGAATAGTGGGTCAAGTCACCTCCTTTGATTATGATAGCCGAGGGTTCCTGAAACTACACCGTAGGGTGTGGGTGCCGTATCATGGAGGCGTGCGCCAGATCTTGATGGAGCAGGCGCACGAATCCCGATTCTCTATTCATCCAGGGGCAACGAAGATGTATCAGGATCTTCGTCTAGACTATTGGTGGCCCTGCATGAAGCGGGATGTGGCCTGGTACGTCGAGCGATGTTTTACCTGCAGGAAGGTCAAGGCCGAGCATCAGAGGCCGCACGGCAAGATGCAGCTGTTAGATATCCCGTTATGGAAATGGGAAGATATTACGATGGATTTTATCACGAAGCTTCCTCGGACGGCACGAGGAGTGGATTCGATTTGGGTCATCGTGGATCGGTTGACCAAGAGCGCCCATTTTATTCCGATTCAGGAGAGTGTCTCGGCCGAAAAGTTGGCCGATATCTATATCAGGGAGATAGTGGCATGGCATGGGGTGCCAGTGTCAGTGATATCAGATCGTGATGTGAGGTTCACTTCCAGGTTTTGGAAGAGGTTTCATGATGAGTTGGGCACTCATTTGCATTTTAGCACCGCCTTTCACCCGCAGACGGATGGTCAGAGCGAGCGGACCATCCAGACGTTGGAGGATATGTTGCGGGCAAGCGTATTAGACTTCGGTGGTAGTTGGGATACCTATCTTCCTTTGGCTGAGTTCTCATACAACAACAGCTACCACGCGAGTATTGACCGTCCCCCATTCGAGATCTTGTACGGACAGAGGTGCAGGACCCCAATATGTTGGGGTGAAGTTGGCCAGAGGGTCATGGGGAGCACCGAGGTGGTGCTCAAGATGACCGAGAGGATCCATCAGGTTCGAAGCAGGTTTCAAACTGCACAGAGTCGGCAGAAAAGTTACACCAACAAGTGTCGATCAGATCTGGAATTCCTGGTCGGGGACTAAAAGTGTCGCCTTGGAAAGGCGTCATTGGATTCAGGAAGCAGGGCAAGTTGGGCCCAAGATACATTGGTCCGTTCAGGGTTGTAGCCCGGGTGGGCAAGGTGGCATATAGGCTGGATCTGCCAGCCGAGCTCAGTCAGATCCACAGCATCTTCCATGTCTCCCAGCTACGGAAGTGCCTCGTGGATGATTCAGCGGTGGTGCCGTTAGAGTATATATAGGTTGATGACAACCCGAATTACATTAAGCGCCCAGTCACAATCCTCGACCGGAAGTCGAAGGATCTAAGGAACAAGAGGGTGGAATTAGTGAAGGTGCAGTGGCAGCACCGAAAGGGGTCAGAGTGGACTTGCGAGCCGGTGGAAGAAATGATGGAGCATTACCCCGAGCTGTTTCAGGATCGAGCAGCAGACTTCGAGGACGAAGTCTAAAATAAGTGGGGGAGATTTGTAGCACCTGGTTCCTGGTAAGTAAAATCTATCTTAGTGTTTTTCATTTTTTAGCCTTGGACTCGGCGAGTTGTAGGTCCGACTCGCCGAGTAGAGACGGGATCCGGAACGTGTTTAAGTTGGCGACTCGACGAGTCCATATTCTGGACTCGGCGAGTCCCCGCTTTCTGATGAAATCCAAAATTTCAAAGGTTTTCACCTAATTTAAACCCTCTTATCCGCCCCCAAGCTCGCCCCCTTCACCCTCAGAGCTCTATACTTCGTTCAAGCCTTGTTCCTTGTGAGTCTGAAGCATTTTGGTGTGTTTTCTTGAAGATTTGGAGAGGGAAGGAGAGTAGATCAAGAGGAGAAGAAGGAGGCCAAACATATTTGTGTTATCTCAGAGATTCCTTGAGGTATAACTTAGTTTCCCTCTGTTTTCATGCTTATTGTCCCTTGTAGCTCCATGAAAGTCCTTCTTGAGCCTTTCCCCAAGCTTGTTTGTGTTTTAGGGTTCGTAATAAGTTGTTTAGCCTCTAGATCTAGGCATGATTGAGCTCCAGGAGTTTGGATCTACTGCCTTTATGGAGCCATATTGCATGAAAGCCCTAGATCTACTCTTTTGGTGCATTTTGAGCCCTAAAACCCTCATCGGTGATTATTTACACGTAAAGTTGGAAACTTTATGTGTTAATCAGGCCCTAGAAACCCAGATCTATGAATGACATGAGCTGGATTCAAGCAGAGTCGCGTGTATAGTATTTGCATGTGGCAGATTCGGCGAGTCGTTCATCTGACTCGGCGAGTCGAGTCATGAGTCCCCAAGTTTTCCGCTTTTTTGTGTTGCGGGTTGGAGTAGTGAGTCATGTGGTGTGACTCAGTGGGTCGGAAGCCAGACTCACTCATGAAGTAACTCGGGGAATCAATGTCATGACTCGGCGAGTTTAAGGCGATCTCCTTGCCTCAAGAACAGACTTGGCGAGTTTTTCATACAGCTCGGCGAGTCTCAGCATAGAGTGTTCTTCGGATGAAGATGAACTCGGCGAATTGTTCATACAACTCGGCGAGTAGGATGAAGGACTATTGGCCTTTAGTTTAGAAGGAGGACTCGTCGAGTTAATGCTTAACTCGACGAGTAGAGACAGGTTTATGGTCGGACAAAGGGATAGGGATTCGGCGAGTTGGCAAGTCAACTCGGCGAGTCGGGCCAACTGGCACATGACTTTGACTTTGACTCTTGATTGGTAAGGGGTAAATAGTCACTTTACCCTAAAGTCGGTTAGCAGTATTTGACTACAGGGTTTGTGGGAATTATAGCGGGAGGATTTCCAGAGCGGCAGCAGCAAAAGACAGTCAGTTCCCACACAGATCAGCAACTACTTTGAGGTGAGTTACCTTCTATTAGCGCTGGGTCTACGGCCACAATGCCGGATCACCAGTAGGAGTTGTATGTTAGATGATTGTCTTTGTGATATCATCTAGGTTTGCTACTACCTGATATGTTATATGCTAGCATGATATGTATATGTGAAAGTAGTAGAATTCGGTTGTTAGGACCGAAGGGTAGGTCAGATACCCCAAGTATGTCTGACATTATGTGATGATATGTTTATATGCTGGCATGATATGCTATATGTGATAGCGGTAGTAGGAGGGGAATAGTCCCCAAGTTCGGTAGTTAGGACCGAAGGGTAGATCGGACACCCCAGATATGTCTGATAATATGTTATGTTATGATATATGTGATAGTAGCAGCAGGGGGTGAAATAGTCCCCGAGGATCGGTTGTTAGGACCGATGGGTAGTCAGCACCCCAGAATGGCTTGACATGGGTAGTCAGCACCCCATAATGGCTTGACACGGGTAGGTCGGCACCCCAGAATGGTCGTACCGGGTAGGTCGGGCACCCCAGAATTGCCCGGCAGTGTGTATGATATATAATTGTATGGTATGTGGTAATATGGGGGAATTCACTACGCTTCGTGCTTACAGTTTTCAATTTTGGTTTCAGGTACCTTTTCTTCGAAGGGGAAGGAGCCAGCACGGTAGCGGTACATCATGCACACACTTTATATTCCGCACTATGGGATCCTCCTGGGTTTTGTACTCTGATAGTATTATGTTTTACGATATGGTTTCCAGACAAACAACATCTTTTATGAAATGTCATGATCCGTGAATGTTTTATTTATAATGTTTTGCAAATGGTATGTTTTAAAATGAAATTTTTTGCTCGTATTTTTGGGACGTTACAAGTTTGTATCAGAGCCCTGGTTTGAGGGATTCGGACACACCTTCGGGGGTGTTTGATCTCAAATCGAGGGATTAAACGATTTTAGAAAAAGGAAAAATATTTTCTACAAGTCTAAGTAAAGAGTTTTAAGAAAGAACAAAGTGTGTGATGTGCGCGACTGGCCGAGCTCAAGTAAGTATTCCCCAAAGTACCCATACAAGCTTATGTTATGTTTATCAGTTTCAGTAGAACAGCATGCTAGAATAGGACTAAGGATCTAGGAGTGATGCCTTATGTGCTTCAGTGTATGAAAATTGCATGCTAGAATTGAGTAGACTGCAGTAGGATAGCCTATTAGGGTTATCCCTGATCGTATGGGTTTAGCATTGTATGCTAGTACAACTGTCCTCTATGAGGACGGAATTGCTTGAGATGGTTCCTTGTGTCTGAATGCTGCTTGCTTTGTGCTCCGAGGGGACTCTGAGTAATGGGAGTTAGACATTAGATGAATACGTCACGTCACATGTGATCAGGGTTGAATAATCTTACAGTGTTGGATTTGGCCTTACTGCGGGGCTTTTGTCTGAGTCTAACCGTGTAAAGCCGAGTCTGATACTCGAAGGATTATCTGAGCCTCACCACATGTGATGGTATTCAGGTAATGACTAATTGGCGTTACAAGGAGGCCTTCAGCAGCTGAGGACCGGGTAGGGTGGAGTTAGAGATTTCCTGGGGTAAGCCTAGGATGAGTTTAGCAATGATCAGCGGTAGTGAAAGGGACCTGGTGGAGTCAAGGCAGTCCTTGGAAAGGGTACGGATAGATGTGGAAGGTAGTATGGGCCCGTACTACTAAAAGCAGAGGATCCGTACCCGAACTAAGGAAGGCCAAGATAAGACCAGGGAACTTGTAGTAAGTGTGATTCCTCCATAGGTGTCAATATCGCTAACAATTATTATTTTTGTATTTCAGAATGGTGGTACTACGCTCGAGGCCAGCAGTTGGCAGTTTACGGGAGGGATCGGGTTCGGGATCAGGTTCCGAGCCAGTAGATGAGGGGCTACACGGGTTCATCGCGTCAGAGATCACCAGAGCCATCCTTGAGTCGACCCCCATTATCTTCGGGTCGATCAAGGAGGGGATATTGGAGTTGATGGATGATCACCTCAGGGCATTCAGGAGCGACTTGGCATCTGGCCAGTCGGGATCTCGCACACTGTTCTTCAAGGACTTCCGGGGCAGTGGTACGCCAGATTTTCACAGGGCGAAGGATCCCATAGCTGCCAGGCGATGGATTGCAGACATTGAGTCCGCACAGATGATTAGCTCCTTCCCTGAGGGGTCGAAGGTGAGGTTTGCAGCAGGGTGTTTACGAGATCGAGCTAATGATTGGTGGGAGTCCTTGGGTGACTTGTTCGGAGCCTCGTCTGTCGAGGCTATGACTTGGTCGGACTTTGCGGCCAGGTTCAGGGCAGAGTTTGCGCCGGCTGTCGAGCTTCAGCAGCTGGCCAGGGAGTTCTTGGATATGAGACAGACGACTGAGACTGTGGCGGAGATCACCGCCAAGTTCCGGAAGAGAGCGTTGTTGGTACCCCAATACGCGGGTGATGAGGATATGAGGAGGACCGCTATCATGACATGCTACGAGCTTATATTCGGGAGCATGTCAGTTTTTCAGCTTGCTGTACCCTGGACTCTATGATTGCCAGGGCAAGGGAGAGGGAGATAGATCTGGAGCACATCCGGAAGAGGAAGACAAAGGTGGGCTAGGCAGGAGGGGCTTCGGGGAAGAAGCCCAAGGGACCAGATGGTAGGCCGAAAGGCAGTTACGACCGAGCCGCTGCAAGAAATGCGGCAGGCCTCATGTGGGGGCATGTAGGTTGGGAGCGTCGGCCTGCTATAAGTGCGTTAAGACGGGGCATTTCAGCAGGGATTGTACCGCTCCTGCACCTGTGATCCAGACATCAGAGTTGCTGTGTTTCCACTGCAACCAGAGGGACCACAAGAAGGCCAATTTCCCCCAATTGACAGCATCAGCGCCGGCTAAGGCGCCAGCTCCAGCTACCCTTCGAATTACAGATGGTCAGCAGATCTAGTCAGAGGCTCCAGTGGTGAGGAGCTGGGCATTTCAGCTGACGACAGAGGAGGCATGCGCCGCACCCAATGTGGTGACGGGTATGATTCTTTCCCTCTACTTTATTTTTGCAATGTTACGATATTGATATGTGCTCTGTGTATATGCATTAGGATCGTTCCATGTGAACGGTATTCCTATTCAGGTGTTGTTTGACTCGGGTGCCACCCAATCATTTCTTTCCTTTGCACTTAGCAAGAGGTTCACAGAGTCTTCAGGCATGTTGGATTGCCCTTTAGAGGTAGAGATTGTCGTTGATCGATCGGTGCGAGCGTCAGCAGTATTCAGGGATTGTGTCCTGAGGTTTTTTGAGGAGCGCTATTTGGTGGATTTGATTCCCATCCCATTGCGGGGGAACAAGGTGATTATAGGCATGGATTGGTTGAGCCCTAATGGGGCGGTGATAGATTGCGCACAACAGCTAGTGCGGATCAGGACCCCATGTGGGGGAGAGTTGGTGATCCACGGCGAGAGGCCACAGCGTGGACCCACGGTATGTTCAGCAGCGAGAGCTCGGCGCTACCTACAGCAGCGTTGCGCGGGATACGTCGCGTATGTTATGGATACCCGGGATGCAGGTAAGACGACGATGAGCGAGGTTCCAGTGGTGCGAGACTACGCTGATGTGTTCCCGAAGGAGCTACCTGGAATACCTCCGGAGCGTCAGGTAGAGTTCATGATTGACCTAGTTCCTGGTGCGGCTCTGATAGCCAAGGCACCATATCGGTTGGCTCCTCCCGAGATGCAGGAGTTGTCTACGTAGCTGCAGGAGCTGCTAAACAAGGGATTTATTCGACCGAGCAGTTCACCCTGGGGAGCCTCGATCTTGTTTGTGAAGAAGAAGGACGGGTCACATTGGATGTGTATAGATTACCGGTAGCTGAATAAGGTAATGGTGAAGAACCGTTACCCACTCCCGAGGATTGACAACCTCTTTGATCAGTTACAGGGAGCATCTTGGTTCTCCAAGATCGATTTGCGTTCAGGTTATCATCAGAGGAGGTTCAGAGAGTAGGACGTACAGACGACCGTGTTTCGGACGCGTTATGGCCATTATGAGTTCGTGGTGATGCCGTTTGGGCTCACCAATGCTCCTGCCGCGTTCATGGACCTCATGAACCGCGTGTGTAGACCGATGCTGGATCGGTCTGTGATAGTTTTCATTGATGACATCTTGGTTTAATCCAAGACACAGGAGAGCACGACGACCACCTGAGAGAGGTTTTGGAGATCTTGAGGAGGGAGAGCATGTACGCCAAGTTCTGCAAATGTGAGTTTTGGTTGCGTGAGGTGCAGTTTCTTGGGCACCTCGTCAACCAGAGCGGGATATCAGTAGACCCAGCCAAGGTGGAGGCCGTGATGAGATGTGAGGTTCCGAAGTCTCTATCCGAGATTCGGAGTTTCCTAGGATTAGCAGGCTATTATCGGAGATTCATTTAGGATTTCTCCAAGATAGTCGTACCCCTAACATGGTTGACTAGGAAAGTTGTGGTCTTTCGATGGGGGGCCTGAGCAGCAGGCAGCGTTCGAGATTCTGAGACAGAGATTGTGCGAGGCGCCAATCTTATCCCTGCCCGAGGGCGTAGAGGATTTTGTAGTATATTGCGATGCGTCCATCACGGGCTTAGGCACGGTATTGATGCAGAGGGGTCATGTCATTGCTTATGCCTCGAGGCAGCTGAAGCCTCACGAGGCGAACTACCCGATGCATGATTTAGAGTTGGGGGCTGTGGTCTTCACCCTCAAGATTTGGCGGCATTACCTCTACGGGGTTCGATGTACCATTTACACGTACCACAAGAGTTTGAGCTAGCTCATGGATCAGCTGAATCTGAACATGATGCAGCGTCGGTGGTTGGACGTGGTGAAGGATTATGATAGCGAGATCCTTTACCACCCGGGGAAGGCTAACGTGGTGGCCGATGCGCTTAGCCGTAAGGCGGCACCGATCAGGGATGTGTGTATGAGGATGATGGTGGTGACACCACTATTAGAGCAGATTCGGGAAGCCCAGCAGGAGCCTATAAAGGAGGAACATCAGAAGAGTGAGCGAATACTGGGTCAAGTCACCTCCTTTGATTATGATAGCCGAGGGTTCCTGACACTACACCGTAGGGAGTGGGTGCCGTATCACGGAGGCGTGTGCCAGATCTTGATGGAGGAGGCGCACAAATCCTGATTCTCTATTCATCCAGGGGCAACGAAGATGTATCGGGATATTCGTCTAGACTATTGGTGGCCCTGCATGAAGCGGGATGTGTCCTGGTACGTCGAGCGATGTTTGGCCTGCAGGAAGGTCAAGGCCGAGCATCAGAGGCCGCACGGCAAGATGCAGCCGTTAGATATCCCGTTATGGAAATGGGAAGATATTACGATGGATTTTATCACGAAGCTTCCCCAGACGGCGCGAGGAGTGGATTCGATTTTGGTCATCGTGGATCGGTTGACCAAGAGCGCCCATTTTATTCCGATTCAGAAGAGTGTCTCGGCCAAAAAGTTGGCCGATATCTATATCAGGGAGAAAGTGGCACGTCATGGGGTGCCAGTGTCAGTGATATCAGATCGTGATGTGCGGTTCACTTCCACGTTTTGGAAGAGGTTTCATGATGAGTTGGGCGAGCGGACCATCCAGACGTTGGAGGATATGTTGCAGCCATGCGTATTAGACTTCGGTGGTAGTTGGGATACTTATCTTCCTTTGGCTGAGTTCTCATACAACAACAGCTATCACGCGAGTATTGACCGTCCCCCATTCGAGATCTTGTATGGACGGAGGTGCTGGACCCCGATATGTTGGGGTGAAGTTGGCCAGAGGGTCATGGGGAGCACCGAGGTGGTGCTCAAGACGACCGAGAGGATCCAACAGGTTCGAAGC
Source organism: Lactuca sativa (assembly GCF_002870075.4). Lineage (NCBI taxonomy): Eukaryota > Viridiplantae > Streptophyta > Magnoliopsida > Asterales > Asteraceae > Lactuca > Lactuca sativa. The sequence goes on along the minus strand of NC_056627.2, from coordinate 41,969,160 downwards.
AGGCTTCAGACTACGCAGAGTCGGCAGAAAAGTTACGTTGACAAACGTCGATCAGACCTGGAATTCCAGGTCGGGGATATGGTTCTCCTGAAAGTGTCGCCTTGGAAAGGCGTCATTCGATTAAGGAAGTGGAGCAAGTTGGGCCCAAGATACATTGGTCCGTTCAGGGTTGTAGCCCGGGTGGGCATGGTGGCATATAGGCTGGATCTGCCAGCCGAGCTCAGTCAGATCCACAGCACCTTCCATGTCTCCCAGCTACGGAAGTGCCTCGTGGATGATTCAACGGTGGTGCTGTTAGACGATATACAGGTTGATGACAGCCTGAATTACATTGAGCGCCCAGTCGCAATCCTCGACCGGAAGTCGAAGGATCTAAGGAACAAGAGGGTGGAATTAGTGAGGGTGCAGTGGCAGCACCGAAAGGGGTCAGAGTGGACTTGGGAGCCAGTGGAAGAAATGATGGAGCATTACCCCGAGCTGTTTCAGGATCGAGAAGCAGACTTCGAGCACGAAGTCTAAAATAAGTGGGGGAGATTTGTAGCACTTGGTTCCTGGTACGTAAAACTTATCCTAGTGTTTTTCATTTTTTAGCCTTGGACTCGGCAAGTTGTAGGTCTGACTCGCCGAGTAGAGACGGGATCCGGAACGTGTTTAAGTTGGCGACTCGGCGAGTTCCCACTGTCTGATAAACCCTAAATTTAAAGGGTTTGCACCCTATTTAAACCCTCTTATCCGCCCCCAAGCTCGTCCCCTTTACCCTCAGATCTCTATACTTCGTTTAATCCTTGTTCCTTGTGAGTTTGAAGCATTTTGGTGTGTTTTCTTGAAGATTTGGAGAGGGAAGGAGAGTAGATCAAGAGGAGAAGAAGGAGGTCAGGCATATTTGTGTTATCTCAGTGATTCCTTGAGGTATAACTTAGTTTCCCTCTGTTTTCATGCTTATTGTCCCTTGTAGCTCCATGAAAGTCCTTCTTGAGCCTTTCCCCAAGCTTGTTTGTGTTTTAGGGTTCGTAATAAATTGTTTAGCCTCTAAATCTAGGCATGATTGAGCTCCAGGAGCTTGGATCTACTGCCTTTATGGAGCCATATTGCATGAAAGCCCTAGATCTACTCTTTTGGTGCATTTTGAGCCCTAAAACCCTCATGGGTGATTATTTACACATAAAGTTGGAAACTTTACGTGTTAATCAGGCCCTAGAAACCCAGATCTATGAATGACATGAGTTGGCTTCAAGCAGAATCACGTGTATAGTATTTGCATGCGGCAGACTCTGCGAGTCGTTCATCTGACTCGGCGAGTCGAGTCGCGAGTCCCCAAGTTTTCCCCTTTTTCGTGTTGCGGGTTGGAGTAGTGAGTCATGGGGTGTGACTCAGTGGGTCGGAAACCAGACTCACTCATGAAGTAACTCAGCGAGTCAATTCCATGACTCGGCGAGTTCAAGGCAATCTCCTTGGCTCAAGAACAGACTCGGCGAGTTGTTCATACAGCTCGGCGAGTCTCAGCATAGAGTGTTCTTCGGATGAAGATGAACTCGGCTAGTTGTTCATACAACTCGCCAAGTAGGATGAAGGACTATTGGCCTTTAGTTTAGAAGGAGGACTCGTCGAGTCAATGCTTAACTCGACGAGTAGAGACGGGTTTATGGTCGGACAAAGGGATAGGGACTCCGTGAGTTGGCAAGTCAACTCGGAGAGTCGGGCCAACTGGCAGATGACTTTGACTTTGACTCTTGATTGGTAAGGGGTAAATGGTCATTTTACCCTGAAGTCGGTTAGCAGTATTTGACTAAGGGTTTTGTGGGAATTATAGCTGGAGGATTTCCAGAGCGGCAGCAGCAGAAGACAGTCAGTTCCGACACAGATCAGCAACTACTTTGAGGTGAGTTACCTTCCAGTAGAGGTGGGTCTACGGCCACAATGCCGGCTCACCAGTAGGAGTTGTATGTTAGATGATTGTCTTTGTGATATCATCTAGGTTTTCTACTACCTGATATGTTATATGCAAGCATGATATGTATATGTGAAAGTAGTAGAATTCGATTGTTAGGACCGAAGGGTAGGTCAGACACCCCAGGTATGTCTGACAGTATGTGATGATATGTTTATATGCTGGCATGATATGTTATATGTGATAGCGGTAGTAGGAAGGGAATAGTCCCCAAGTTCGGTAGTTAGGACCGAAGGGTAGATCGGACACCCCAGATATGTCTGATAATATTTTATGTTATGATATATGTGATAGTAGCAGTAGGGGGTGAAATAGTCCCCGAGGATCGGTTGTTAGGACCGATGGGTAGTCAGCACCCCAGAATGGCTTGACATGGGTAGTCATCATCCCATAACGGCTTGACACGGGTAGGTCGGCACCCCAGAATGGCCATACCGGGTAGTTCAGGCACCCCAGAATTGCCCAGCAGTGTGTATGATATATAATTGTATGGTATGTGGTAATATGGGGGAACTCACTAAGCTTCCTGCTTACAATTTTCAGTTTTATTTTCAGGTACCTCTTCTTCGAAGGGGAAGGAGCCAGCACGGTAGCGGTACATCACACACACGCTTTGTATTCCGCACTATGGGATCCTCCTGGGGTTTTGTACTCTGATAGTATTATGTTTTACAAAATGGTTTCCAGACAAACAACATCTTTTATGAAATGTCATGATCCGTGAATGCTTTATTTATAATGTTTTGCAAATGGTATGTTTTAAAATGAAATTTTTGGCTCGTATTTTTGGGACGTTACATTTTTGTTAGAAACATGTATAAATATTATCTATATATAATAAATTATTTTCTAACCCTTACGAACTTAATGGAATGAAATAAAACTTGAAATTTTATTTATCAGGCTTGACTTTTTGTTGACTAGCAAGTATCGGGTTGTCACACATAATAATAGGTGATATGACATTAATTGACATATTTATCCTTTATAAATAGATTTAAGGTTTCTTCATGAATTAATGACTTCTTATTCTCATTTGATTGTTTTTCTTCTACTAAACTGATGAAATGTTTAATCTTAAGTTTTAGATCATTGATTTAGTAGAATATGAAGCAATTAGAGGTGAAGAAGAAGTCATTAGTTCATAAAGAAACCCTAAATCGATTTATAAAGGAGAAATGTATCTATTAATGTCATATCATTGATTATTATGCCATTTCATAATTATTAGGTGAAGTCATCCTTCAACCCGCAAGAGTAGGTTATATTGCTCAAGCTTGTTATACTACCCATAACAAAAGCTTACACATATATATTCAAAAAAATGAATCTCATAACCAAGGAAATATATAGTAGAAGCACATGAAAAAGCTTTCAGTTAAAGTTACCATTCAGTTGGGACAAACCCTCAAGCTTTTTGCCAGGATTAGTCTTTATAGTTGATGTCCAAATTCGAGAAAGATTCCCACAACTGCAAGATTTTTGTATCATCAAATATCTTCGATGTCTTTTGAAATGTGTAAGATTGAGTTGGAGATCATCGATTTAGTAGAAAAAGAAGCAATTATAAGAGAAGAAGAAGTCATTAATGATGGGTTTTATAGGTTACAAAAACAAATGTGCATGCGGAATTTCACTTAACACTTAAGGGCACATGTAACCTAAAGGATCTATATCATACACTTTGAATGCAACATACTATAAACAACAAATCTAGCATAACCCGAATGAAACCCTAGTATAATAAAAAAAAGAATGAGGATTACATTCCTTTGATTTTTTGTCGTAAACAAATCACTTCAATCCTTCCTTGCATGGGCTTGGAAAGCCAGAACCAGAAGTATGATGCATATAATGGCTTACACCCAAACCCTATATGGCATCCCCATTTTCACGGCCAGAACAAACCAATTTAATTATGCTTGTTTTATTTCAGAGTATCATTTTCAAAGAAATGTGTTTCATTTATAAATTTGGGATGTCATCGTCAATACAGAAACATAAGCATGATGAAAATATTACAGGCCTTACAACATCTCATTATACTATGGCCTACAAACTCCTTAAATCACTCAACATCCTTGGGCCTTCGTACCACTACCCGTGATACAAAGAAGCTGAGTGGCTCAAGCTTGGGGGCTTGGTGTGAAATCCCCATTTTCACGGCCAGAAAAGACCGATTTTGTTTATGCTTTATAAAAATCAGAGTATCTCTTTTAATAAAAAGGTTGCGGAATTTGTTCCCAATAAAACATGATAAATACGTTATCAAAGCATTTCCGAAGAAAAGTATTTTTATTCATTTTAAAACATTTTAAAACATGTGGGATGTCATTTTCAATACAGAAACATAAGCATAAACAGAACTTACATTCATTATCACTAGTGATTTATATCTCTTTTAATCACTCAGTGTAATGTGACTTCATATCAACACCTATGATATAAATAAACTGAGTGGGTCAGGTTGGGAAACCTGGTGAGTACATAGGGTTTTCAACCTGCAATAATATAATTATTATGTTTAAACATTTAAACAATCAACCCAATTACTCATCCCCATTATCTTCTTTATTCTACCCTAATAATTCAGTTATCCCTCGTTTATTTATTCCTAAGGGTTATCCTAAGGAATAAGCACGAAATCCATCATTGCCAAGGTTTACTCAACAGGCAATAAATCCATAGTTACCAAGGTTTCTCTCATTTATTGACAGTATCGTTTCCGAGACTCCTCTCGCAATACATGTCAATGGGGTTTATCTCGTTTATCGACAGTATCGTTTCCGAGAATGCACTCGCAATACATGTCGATGGGTTTTTAGAGTACACCTGCTGAATACACAGTTCAAAACACCTACAGGTTGTTAGCCTGCTAGTGTCCACTAGACTGTCTAGAATAGTCTGTGGTTGTCACCCATACTCTGCTGGGTGATGGGCCAACATTGGGGTAAAAGGCTTCTCTCATGGTTCATCTCTCACCCTTACCTCATGGTTCATCATTTTATTTTTGTCACACAGAAAGTATTTCATCTACCCATATTTTACGCAACACATTTTGTAGATATAAAATACATATATAGTTTAAAACATGTATAAAAATCTTTCACCCAGCAGAGACAGCAAGTATTCGAACAGTATACACACATAGCACATAATTTATATAAAATACTTCAAATCTATGTGTAAGCTGAAAGTAACTATGCACTCACCTGAAAAGGTGGTGATTCTGCCCTCGAACAGCGCTTCGTTATCTCAAAACAATTATTCCTTGATAACACCTAGTATCAATACCACTAGGGTTTAGTCTAACGATAACCGCGACTAATTAATAGTCTGACTATTATTACGATTATATAAGCGTTAAACGATACGTATATAACTCATAATAATAGCTCAAATAATCATTTTAAGGACCTAATAACATTACTATAATTATTTGAAAGCTATATTAAAAATTTCGTAAGCGTAGCTCACTTACAGCAGATTTTAAAGAATACCGGGCTTCGCTTGGAGCAGCATTTCCGAAACCGAAAGACCTTTTTTCTCAGGACTCCGGGAGCCTCGGGGCTTCCCTCCGGTGCTAGGGGCTTCCCTAGGGTTTAGGGGGTGTAGAGCACTTAGAGAGAAAGAAACTAGAGAGAGAAGTGAATTGGTGTGGAAAATGAAGGCTGCCTCGGCCCCCTTTTATAGCATGCGAGGCCTCGAATTATGTTGGGTGTAGTCCTTGGCTACGCTGGGCGTAGGGCTCGGATAAGATCACCAGCTCGCGAACAACTTGCTTCACATGCGCATGGATAAGAACCGAAGTACGTTGGGCATACCCGGTCTCGGACGCGGGGCGTAGATGCGAGGCGTCGTGGCGTGATCCGACGGGTGCTTTGCGATCAGCGATGGACGACTAAGATGAGGCCATGTCATCAAGTTCTTATCAGACTTCGCAATTTCGACTATAAACTTTAAAAATCCGTATCTTTCGCATACGAGCTCCGTTTTTGATGTTTTTTAAATCCACGCGAAGGCGGGAACGTACTCAACACGTTCCGTTTAGACATCGTTGGCTAATTTTGAATTTATTTTAAATTTTATATTTTTAACAGGCTAGGACAGGATTGGTCTGTTAAAAATCCATAACTTCTTCATTCGACGTCCGTTTTTGTCCATTGTTTTATCGTTACGCTACTATTAACGATATCTTCAATTCTCGTTTAGGTTGTGTCGGCTAAAAACCGTTCGATCTAATATTCGAACTTCGGGTTGTACACTGCTAAGCCGAAACTTCGAAAAATCATAACTTCTTCATACGAAGTCGGATTTGGGCGTTCTTTTTATGGACGCTCTCGGTTTAACGTATTCTACAACTTTCGTTTAGATCGCTAAGGCTGAATATTGCTCTATCGTAAATTCACTATTTACATTTCCCGGTGTCGTGTCGGTTCCGTCGCGAAACTTCGACGGGCCATAACTTCTTCATTATAACTCGAATTTCGGTGTTCTTTATATGTACGGAAACCTTGTAACATATACTACAACTTGGTTAAGGTTATTTATTCTAGATAATATTTTGCCGAAAATTCATTTTCGACCCTTATTATCTCTAAATTGACTAGTCTGGATCTGCAGGCGTTACACTTGGTGATTACATAGGGTTTTCAACTCACAATAATTATGTTCTTTAACTATATATATTTCACATTAAATATTTACCCAATTATCTATTCCCGTTATTCTCAAATACCGATCCTGAAATACTAATCTCAAGGGACCTATCCTATAGATCATCATCATAAAGGGTAGACAATATTGCTTCAATAATACATATAGCAATATGTGTCAATAAGGTAACCATGGGGGATAGAGTACATCAAAGAACTTATAGTTCACTAAGACCTATTGATTTCGAGCCTGCTAGCGATCCACAAGACGGTCTAGAATAGTTTTTTTCTTGTCATCTATACTCTGCTAGAAGATCGGCTCATCAAAAGTCAAGTCCTCTCATCATTTTCATCACCCATTACTACCCATCATATTCTATATAGATATATAAGGAAATACATATATGATTAACCAAGTGAAATCAGATAATATATCTAACACATATATCAAGTAATTCAAATAATAGGTACATGTAACGTTTAATCATCTATATACTTTATATCTATGTGTAAGATGAAAATAACTATGCACTCACTTGATAAAGTGATGACATGGAAATTGAACAGTGTTGCGCTTCAGCACTTAGCTTTTCCTTTGATGTGACATAGGTTCAATTATCACTAAGTCTTATTTTATTTCTTATGACTAATGGTAGTCTAGATTCCTCAACAATCCCAATGCCTACATCAAGATCTATCAAGTAAGGAACAACCAGGTAGGATCAAATCGAATGTAGGGTCTGTTTGGTATATACATAGTTTACTGTTTGGAAATCCTACTTTAAACACATCACTAAATCCACCCTAGACAACATCCCCATAAGTAGGTCAATTAGTAACATGACGTTGGATTTACTGATAAATCTTATTTATAAATTCATAATAACAACTATGAATTTAAATATAAATACACTAAAATAAAATAGAGTGCAATTTAACTTATAGGGATTCCCTAGACAAGTCTAGAAATTGCACTGGCAGAGCTTGTACTCGATGGCTACCACTTGTCTGGCACTCAAGGGTCGCAGGGCTTTGCCAATATACTAGAAACTAAGGTAAAATGACCATAAGTCGAAGAATATCGAGATAGAAGATGTGTAGGGGTGAGATATGAAAAGCTTATATAGAGGCGAGTATATAACCGAAAAAAGCAATGTGCGATTCGCCCCTGGTTGGGGTGCTTCGTGCACTATGTTGGGTGTAGTGACGTGGCATTCATCAAGTGCTCACACATGTCGCAATCTCATGGAATTTCAGGGTGCATCGCGCATCTTGTTTGTGTGCGTGACTGCGCAATTTTTTTGTAAAATCTTATAAAACCCATATCTTCTTCATATGAGCTCCGTTTTCGACGAGTTATATACCCACGCGTAGCTATCAACGAGATCTACAACTTTCATTTAGAGTTAGTCGGCTAATTTTGATTTTTTTTAAAGTTATATTTTTAATAGGGTAAGATTGTTAAAGTCCGTTAAAAATTCACAACTTTCTCGTCCGACGCTCGTTGTCGACTGTCTTTACATCAACGAACTCCGATTAACAAGATCTTCGATTCTCATTTAGATATTTTTGGATAACAATCAACTGATCTGAAATTCGATTTCTGTGATAGCACAGTTACGCTGAAATATTATAAAAATCATAACCTCCTCTCATGAAGTCAGATTTAGACATTCTCTATATGCACGCTCTCGGTTTATGGTTACTACAACTTTCATTTAGATAAATGAGACTAATAATCTATATATCTCCAATTCACTATTTACGACACTCGATGTCGTATTGGGTCAAACAAGAAACTTCAACGAATCATAACTTCTACGATATACGTAGGATTTGAGTGTTCCTTATGTCTTCGGAATCCTCATCAAGACTACTTTCTCTTTCATCAAGGATACTCGGCGTAATTATCATTTTTATTATATAGATTTAAGCATGTATACTACATATAATTACACATAAATCACATAATACTCAACTAATTCTACTTTACTACTTCAAAATAGGTTACAATTGTTGATCTTAACTATTACACCATCATATTAATGGCTAGCGGGAAACGCGCGCATAACACCCTATAATAGAGGACAATTGAGGAGAGAGGAGGAGAGGAAAATTTCGCTCCTAAGGTTAATAGGAAGTGTACGAACTAAATTAAGGTCATCAAATGTCCTATTTATAGTTAAGGTAACTTATATGTTGTTTGTTTTTTGTCTGTAGATCTACTTGGCCTCTTCTGTCTGCGCCGTGCAGATATTAATCTTCGCACGCTGTTTTTTTTAATTGCATAGCTAAAAATGTATGAACGTCCTTTTCTTAGTGCAGATGTAGACCAGAGTCTTCTAACATCTTAGACATCTTCTAGCCGAAAAAACACATATATCTTTATTTTTTTAGTTTTTTTTTAATTTAAATTTATTCCAACTTTATTCATGATAAACAATACGAAAAAAGGTACAATACTTAAAAAGAAAAAGGTTTGACGACACAAAGATGACATTTTTGACAAATATATATAAATAAAGATTTATGACAACAATGGTCGTTAAAACTTTTTATATAAATATGAACAAAAAAAATCATAATATATTCTTATATTTTTTGTGCCAAATTTTTTAAAACATTATTTAATACCGTGTCGTCAATTTCTTGGGAAAATATTTATGATATGTTTTAGATTGATTTAATTGAAAAAATCGAAGTTTATTTTTATCCATTTATGTATCAAATTATTTGATTTCTAATTACAATGTTTAGGTATAATTTTACGACCAAAATTGTTGGTTTTTTATCAAATATACATTAATTCGTACCATTTTATTTTCAGTTTTTATACAATAATACATAAAACTTGATCTCGATTTGTTTATTATTTATAACAAAGTTATAAAATATTAAAAAAATCACATTGAAGTTTTTAAAAAATTAGTTTATTTAGATTTTAGTTTATTTTGGTAGCCTACATATGTTAAAAAAATAAACAATGTTCTTTTTTCAGCCTGCAAACGTTTGGTCCATCTCTTCTACTGCCGAAGTCTACAAATATGGTCTGCAGATTGCACACATTTTGCCCTATAAAAAACAAACAACACCTTAGGGACCAAGCAAGATTTGAATGGATTGATCACATTCCAAATCCTTTCCTTATATGCATCCAAGAGGCTTATGGAAACCCTAAGGAAGCACCCAAAACCATCCACCCCTTTGATGGCTTTAGAATTGCTTCTTTTGTACAACTATTAAACAATTACAATTCACCATTACACCTTTATTTAATTCCAATTAATCCTAAAATTAATTCCAAACTAATTTTGATTAATAATTAATTAGTTCTAATTGATTTCTTATTAATTTATTAACCTTATAAATTAACAAATCAATTGTTCAACTATTGATCTTATATTAATTTATTGACCACATAATAGATTAACAAATCAACTATTTATTACCAATTAATATATTAATCATATAATACATTAACAAATCAATTCCTCATAATTTCTAATCTAATAATCATCATCGCTCTATAGTTGTCATTCTAATCAAGTTCTAGTTATGAGGGCGACCCAAAAAGGAATTTGCTTATAAATACAAAAATATATCAATTTAGTTACACGCTTAGACACCTTCATCCAACAATTTGTTCATGAAGAAACCCTAAATTGATTTATAAAGAAGAACTTGTAACGCCTGAAAACTCAAGCAAGACAATTAAGTTATAATAAGTAGTAATTATTATAATTAAAATCCTTGATTAGGATAATCTATAGTAGTGCTCGTTGTAGACTATGCGTCGTAGACTATATAATATAAGTTGTGTAGTAAGAAATATAGAAAAAATCAACTGAATCGTCCGTAAATCATAAAAACAAGTGCGCCGAAATATAGAAACATATATATATATATATATATATATATATATATATATATATATATATATATATATATATATATATATATATATATATATATATTCGCAAAGTATAGGTCATCCCGATCCCGAAAATATAAATTTCGTAGAAATCCGACATTGTATGAATTCTATATGATTTTTATAAAGATATAAAAGTCAGACGTGCATAAGGAATGTGTGACGTTAAAAGGTACAAAGTGAATGGTTAACTTTTGGATACAATCATCAAAATGAAAGTCATAGTACTCTTTAAGATAGGAATTTTGGTAAAAGGAACACCAAAATCGGAGTCCGTACAAAAGTGTTATTATTTTTGCAAAATCATTAAATCATATAAAAATAAGGGCTAAAAATAAACTCAGAATTAGCCGATGGAGCCTAAAGGAAAAATGTTGTACTCGTCGAGTGCTACGTGTGGAAAAAAAGAACGTCAAAATAGAGTCTGTGGGAAGAATTTATGGAATTTACAAAATCTGTGGTTTGCGCCCCGCATAGTGCGCTTCTGATGGACGTCGGGTGTGCGTCGCATGCTTCTAAAAGGTGAAAATATGGACTACGGAAAGGCTGACATGTGGCACAAAGTGGTTGGGGAGACGTAGCCTTAAAATGCATGACGTGCACCCCCAAATTTGGCTATAAATAGAGCTTCAGCCCCCATTTCATTTCTCTCGACTCCCTTTGACTTTTAGCCTGTTTTCCCTTAGTTTTAGTCTTTGGTGAAGCCTTGTGATGTAACATATCAAAAAATTTAAGATAAAAATTTCATTTTTAACTCAACCATAAAACCGCATTTAGTATTTCTAATCATTCACAAGTACATTAAAGTGAAACAGTTATCAGAGTACAATCTCACAATCACAACATTGGGGAAACATAGGTGGATGCAATGCAGTCATGTTGGGCCCTTCTCTTTTCTACTAGAAGTACCTGAAACCATAAATAATAAACCATAAGCATAAAGCTTAGTGAGTTCCCCAGAGTGCCACATACCATACATACAATAGAGAATGCTATGTGTCAACCATAGTCTTGACATTATGCTACGAGCTGTATCATGGTCTTTCCTTACTAGACCGGGAACCAGAACCCTGGGTCCCAAAAGCTAGTGCCAAGAGCCACCTCCTGCTCTTCCATGCAAGTATCACAAAGACAACTAGCATACTATTTATACACATATACATATCTATCTATGTGTCAGGTTCCAATCGCTGGTCTTGCCTACAATTTTCCAGGAGCTGCCTCCAGGTCTTTCATACCAATGCCAAGGGCTACCCCCTGGTCTTCCTATAATATATAAACCAATGGTTCGGCATTGGTGCGTTCAACCCATAGATATAGTGAGGAGACTCGCCTCAATTCGAGGAATATCTCAGAAAAAAGCTTGGACTGTTGATCTGGAAAATCCCCACGCCAACATCATTAAATAATACCAATTAATAATTGGTCCACAACCAAAGTTTGGAATCCTAGTCCGATTGTCCAACACTTAGTGTAAAAGTCCATTTTACCCTTTCCTCACTTGGACCAAAATTCGAGGTCTAAACCAATAGCATCAAAAAACCCAATATGGCCCAACTTCAATATTGGGCCCAAAACCGATCATGGGCCTAATCCAAGAAGGCCAAAATTCCTAAAAGACACCTAAATTACCCATAGGTCAACCCTGGTCAAACATTCGGTCAAAGATCAAAGTTAAAAAGTCATCAGGTCAAGGAAGTCAATAATGACTGAGTACGCCCTGTGTACTCACTCAGTACCCCAACGTACTTTGAATCTTGACCAACCCACGGGGTTGCTGACTTAGTATGTGCTGCATACACTAAGGTACGCCCCGCGTATGCTCCCTATTCTTAATCCATCTAGAAAACGTCTTAAACGTTTAAGCCCAAACGTCCAATGCACGGAACTAGTTCCAAAACATGACTTAATCCATAAAGTCATCAACTTTGAGCTTTTTCATGGCTCAATGGGTCCCAAATCTAAGACCTAGCTCCATAACTTCATCAAAGGAGCTAATACACATGCAAGGGAGGATAAAAACCACCAAGATGACAATTTTATTCATTTGGGACCTGTAAAACGTCCATATCTAGTGACCAAGCTCCTAGAGCAACTCTTTCTCATAAGGACAAACCAAAGAGACCGAAATATGCCATAAATCATCCCAAACTAGATCTACACAAAGAGATGTCAAGATAAGAACTTTTTACCTTCAATATATTGCAAAAGAGGTGACAACTTTGGATCTCTAAGCTTCACTCCAAGTGATAAATCTTCAATAACCTTCTATCTATTCAAAATGCACAAGAAAACACTAAGATTCTTCACAAGAGCTCAATAACACTACCATGGTGGCTAAGTGTCAAGATTAGGGTTTAGGAGGTATGGAGGCTGATAAGAGGCAAGGATCAAGGGATTTAATGAGCTTAAATAGGGGTAAAACCCTAATGATTAAGGTTTCTAGTTGGCTACATTACGCCTTGCGTACTCGAAAGTTACCCGCGACCAAGTCCATCACTACGCACTGCATACTCAAAGAGTACGCCCCGCATATTAGCCTAAACCCCAAAACCCTCCTAACTTCAAATGGTCATAACATCTTCGTTCCAACTCCATTTTATACGATATTTATATCCACTTAAAAGGTAATGAGAAGCTTCACAAACCTATCAACTCTCCTACGCCATAAAACCTCCGAACTTAAACCCATAATTCATAAAAGGCACGAACTATCACTTTACAGCTATACCCATGGGCTCCAAAGCACAAACCGAACTCTCAAATCATCTAATCTACATTACCCACATCCAAAGGGGCCTAAATATTTCCTTCTTCTAATGCCCGAAGCCTAATGAAACTAATCTTCGGGTCACAACCCCGAATTAATAAACGATTGTAAATACGGTGTTAAATGAAACCCTTGAAGTAGTAGTAGCTATCGAGTAGAAGCTCTGCTAGTGCAATTTTCAGACTTTTGTTGAAGGAATCTCTGTAAGTTAAGCTAAACTCTCATTCTTTCAGTGTAAATTATATTTATAGTGATAGTCATTATTATGTACCTATAAATAAGATTTATCAATGATTCCAAGTAATTATATTGATTGAACTTCTTACCGGGATGATGTCTAGGTTGGATTTAGTGACATGTTTAAAGTGGGATTCCCAAATATTATACTATGTATACCAAACAGACCCTACCTCCGATACGATCCTACCTAGTTATCCCTTATTAGCTATAGATCAGTAGAATTTGGAATTAATGATAGATCTAGGTTGTATTTATCCGTAAGGATTATTAGCCTAAGACTTAGTGCTAATTGAACTTAGGTCACCTCAAAGGAAAATCCAAGTGCTAGATCAAAGCATTGTCCAGGTTTCGAGTCATCACTTTATCAAGTGACTGCATAGTTACTTTTATATTGCACATAGATATGAAGTATCTAGATAAATACATACTTATATGCTTATTATTTGTGCTAAGAATATTATGTGTAAAATATGATATTACAAGATGATATTTATGATGAGTTTTGAGCATAACAAACAATCCTATGTGTGCTTGTAACCCTAATATGTTGGATCTATGTTTTCAATATTAGACATACAAGCATTGAACACAAAACAAGAAACCATAGGAGGTAACTACAATTTTCAAAATTTACAAACCAAGGGTTAGAATACATACCTTTATTGTTATATTGTAATAACAATGGATTCCTTGAAGATCTTGAACTATGAGAGCAAGTGTCACAAGTGTAATGCATCTAATGGCTCACAAACACACTAGGCAAGCGGATGAGAGGAGAGAGGAGGAAGATGCTTCAAGATTTCAGTTATCCTTAGGGTTTGATGGCATGACCGAAATCCATAGGGTCGAGGTTCCTTAAATAGCTAAGGTTGCATAGAGCCAAAGCTAGGGTTTGTTGGAGGAAACCCTAATTTCCAGCTTAAGGCCTATGCAGCCCATGGACTCCCCATCCTTAAGACCTAGGACGAAAAGTCTAGGTCCTCCCTAGAAGTTTTCATCCGGCCCCTCTAGGATGGTACAAGATCCCAAAACCACAACTATTAATTAATTGCTAAATAGCCCATGTACTTTTAATTAATTCCTTTAATCCCAAAAATAATTCAAAATTAATTTCTGATTAAATATTAATTAAATAACATGATTTCTAATTAATATATTATTTTCATAACATTTTAATAAATCATTTTATATATTAATTTATTATTCCAAATATTAAATTCTTCCTCTTTCTCAATAGGTCATCCTGTCTAGTTGCTAGTATGAATGCAACCCAAAAGGATTGTGCTAGTACCAATTCAACTACATACCAGTTATAGTTATGGGATAAAACACCTAATCCAAAAATTTAACTAATTTAATCATATAAGTATTATACACTTATAAATATGTATTGGGCAGTAATATGTGATGGTAGATAGGAAATGATAAATAGGTGATGGCGGATAGGTGATGATAAATAGGACATGACAAGGAGATGCCCTAACCTTGACTTGTGATGTTGCAATGTAGTCATCTACCAGAGTATAGATGGAGACCACTGACTAATCTAAACAACTCATGTAGAAGCATCGGCAGGCTCATAACATGTAGGTGATGAATTACGAGTTTAGGCGATGTAGTAACTACATATTCATGCGATGATACTCTAACCCATATTTGACACATATTAGGGGAGTAATTGTTGGATTAGGGGTCTAAGATCATAACTATAATTGATATAAACTTGAATTGATAGTAGCACACTCCTTTTGGGTTGCCCTCAAATCTAGCAATTAAATAAGATTGCTATTAGAGAGAGACTGGTTTATTAAGTTATTACTTGGTTAATAAATTAATTGAAAATCAAAATAAATGATTTTTAATATATTATGAGAATAATATATTAATTGGAAATAGTAATATTAAATTAAGAACTAATTAGAAATTAATTGGAATTAATTTTGGGATTAATTGGATTAATTAAAAGTATAGGGGTTAAAGTGTAATTATTCAATAATTAAACAAGGGGCATTCTGGAACCTTAAAAAGGTCTTGGATGTTTTTCTATGGTTGTATATGATCTAGAATTATCCTTGGATGATAATTAGGAAACCAAATAATACCAAAAGTAAGATAATGTTATTTTATTGTTTTGGACTTATCTAGGGTTTCTTAGTACACTATAAAAAGACCCCTAAGCATCATATTTTCGTCTAAGAATTCTTGGAGTAGCTAGAGCTGAAATTATACCTCTCTCCCCTCTCTCTCTCTCTCTCTCTTTCTCTCTTCAAGCTCATTGGTCACTAGGGCTTGGGTGTGAACCATTACAAGCGCGACACTAGTGGTGCTTGCTTCCAAGAGTCTTTCAAGGAGGCATTCAAGGTTGTTTTCTATAACAATCTTCAAGGTAAGTCTCTTATTCTGATGAATTATTTTTTCATCAGAAAATTTTTATAGATTAGCCACTCATAGTATGTTGCTACATATGAAAGACATAGATCCAACTAGGTTGCATGTGCCCTAATTATTTGAATTGTTTGAATAAATTTCCATTTATTGCATTGTAGATGTAACCTCTATAACCCATTAGTGGTATCAGAGCCTAGACTTTTCTTTCATGTATTTGGACATTGGTGAATCGATTTTCTGAAAAACCCCATCTCACGACGTGAACATAGCTGCTCACGACGTGAAGCCTGATAAAATCTGAATCTGCTATCTGTTTGGTTGGTCCCATAATGTGAGCTTAGATTTTTTCGGATTCTGTTTAATGAAAGATCGATCCTCACGATATGAGCTTAGAGACTCACGACGTGAACGTAGTGTGTTCCGAATTTTCGGATTTTCTTATCTAACTTGATTTATTTGGTTGTTATTTAGTAATTTTCTTTTAAAAAAACTGCCATAATCCAAAATTTTGGTGATATTAGATAATTAAATAAGACCTAAATGTTAGGAAATTATTATAGATCAGATAATGATGAATTTATTTGATTAAAATTATCCTTGTGGATGTTATTATTAATCTAATTAATTGATTAATTAAAGGAAAATTAATAAATCTATAAAATGGTTTAAATTTAGTTAAATTAAAAGTTTAATTTGTTAAAAGATTAAACCCTTGTTATTTTAAAATACACCCTATACTATGTATATATAATTAAAAGTTATATATATATATATATATATATATATATATATATATATATATATATATATATATAAAAGAAAAGTCAGTCGAACCGCTAGTACGCCTCATTCACGAAGCCATACTATAAGGAGAGTTTAAGGAAGCAGCTTATAAATGACCGTCATTGGGTATCCATTCTTACCCACTGCTCTCTTATATGGTGGAGGGTCGTTAGCTGCACGGGGTTGATAGGATATAAACTCATTAAAAGTATAATGATATAAAGTAACTAAACTATTTTCTAAAATCTCATTCTTATTAACTTTAGGAAAATGTAAATTTGTATGCTAATCCATGAAATTTCACATTACACTTTATAAGTCGTTAGTGGAGCGTATGTGGTTAACCGACAAACTAATGTGGGACTAATAAATAGTGCTAATGGGTGTCTCAAAAATTTTTGTTGATTAATGGAGCGTGTGTCGTTAACCGGCACATTAAAACGAGATGGTAAATGACATCGAAAGTGCCAAACTAATTTGCATGGTTATCCACATCTCGTTTGTGATCCTTGGCATCCCAATCACAGAAGTGAGAGCATAATCGAGATTAAACATGCCATTGATTAGATTCTAGACAAAAATGGTCTTCCTCGTTCTTTGGGAAATGGTTTTCCTCTTCCTTCTGAAGATGATCTTCCACATTCTTGTAAAGGTGAAAGTATGTTCCCTTCTTCGAGCAATGGTGGAAATGGATATCATGCTTCTCCAACTCTTCATCCTCATTCCCCATTGACTCTCCTTACGTCACGAGTTGAAAGATGTGAAACTGTTCAAGCCCTATTGGCAAGTAAACATCGAGATGGTAATTCCGTGTGTACGCATGTTCTGAAAATGAAATCATACAGTGACAAATTGGATAGATTAGGTGTCATTTTCCCAAGGGAGCAGGCCATTGATTTGGTTCTACTTTCGCTTCCTAAGTCATATAGTTAATTCGTTGAGGACTTTTATATGAGCGGCCACAATGTGACCCTGATTGATCTAAAACATATGTTAATTGTTGCTGAATCAGAAATGCTTAAGATCACAAGTGAAGCAAATGTGTTTGAAGGATCGAATTCCAAAATTTCCATGAAGATTGACAATGGTAGTCCAGAATAGATTTCAGATCCCAATGGAAAGGGATCGGCCAAGGTCAAACCGTTTGATCGTATGGTAAAGAGAAAGTCTAGTTTTGAGATAGTTCCATGTGCTAACCCTAGAAGGTTTGTATGTTTCTATTGCCAATTAAAGGGACATTGGTTGTGAAGCAGCCTAGACTAACTGAAAGATCCTAGAGATGGTAAAGTCAAATCATGTGACTCTACTTCAAGTATCAGTTCTCTAACTTCATTATTTAAATAAGTTCATATTCATAGATTCTTAATACATGATGTGATGATCAAATTTTGATGTTTTCTAGGATCTACTAGAAAGAATGAAGCTTAAGAAGAGTGGGCTGAATCTGATCGTGAGAGATGGATTTTGGAAGTTGCTACTTGAGAGTTATGATAATTTAATAGAGTTCTTAGGAAATGTCAAGAAACATTGTTTTCGTTTATTCATTGTAAGGACAAGTTTCAATTTTTTATTTATTATTAATAAGAGTGAAATTTTGGTATATAGTTGGTTACTTTATATTTCCTTAAATGGCATTCACAAGAGTGTTCTTTACATTTCTATTATTAGTAATTTTATTTGGTATTTGATTCTTATTTCACCTGTGGTAAATGTTATAATTGACTAAGTAATAAAGAATTCTCATCATGCAAGTTTTGATTGGATAGAAATTTGGATTCATACAATTCGAATTGTGTGATGTATGGTAATCTTGATCTTTTGAAGATTACAATTAATTCATTGATCACATGTTTTATGTGAGTCAAAGGGAAGGACTAATGAATGTACTCCATCGATCTGGACGATTCAAATCTGCCACAAAGGATGAAAATTATATTCGTCCTGATTTACTGATAATACAGTAAGTATGGTTGTGTTTATAATATTAAGCATAATTCTAGCATTTTGAAAAGGGATTTTCAAATAGTAGTAGAACGAATAAGAATCTATTAGGTAGAAAGATAAAAGTTTCTCCAATCTGAAAGGGTACTTTAGTATCGTATTTTGTGATCATCTTAATGATTATGGAACTATGTATCAATTGTTCCTCGAAGAACATCTTCGTGCAATTGTTTGACAAAGAAGAGGAATCGGATATTGTTGAAATGGTTCAATCGAGAGATGGGTCATACTTCATTTCTAATCAAGTTTTACAGCCATGCTCTATTTATTTCAAGTTGTATCTTCAAACTTATTTCACACTAATCAGGTTTATAACACCTCATGAAATGTGGAGTAATAATGATTTCCTAATCTAGCACATTTGGAATTGGTAGTTGTGATGTTTTGGTTAAAACAAATGATAAACTAAGACCAATTCAATCAAGTGTTTCTTATCGAGAATCCACACTAACTTTTGAATATAATTTTTTTGCTCGTCAAGGGATGTTCCTTAAGAGAGAAACTTATATGTCAAGAAGTCAGTTGGAGTCTTAATGATCTTGAAGAGTTTTAGGAGTCATTCAAGAATAAACCTTTTAGTTATCACTAGCACACGACCTGAGGTTGATAACCTATCGTGTTAAGTTGACACATGCTTGTTTTTTGTGCACCTTCAAGTTGGGTTAGCAATGCTTATGAGTTCTATGGTTCTCATTTGACTGCAAAAGTCAGATCATGTTGTTCGATAAAAGTACACTGGTTAACATTGGTGAACTGATTAACAACACGGAAGCACTGGTAGGCCCTTGTACTACCAAAGGGCAAGAAATTAAGAATAAGCGAAGTTCGTCCACGAAAGGAAAGCTAAATTTGATTTCGGTTTTGTCTCAAACCTAATCTTATAATTGTAAGTTGAAAATGATAGACTCACATGGATGGGAACAAGTACACCATAAAATTTAGGTGGCACATGGATGGGAACAAGTACACCATAAAATCTAGGTGGCAAGAGGTTCACTCTAATTCAAAAGAATGATTATGAAGAAACACTTTCGCTAGTAGTTCTTAAAGATCTGATAAATATCATTATGGTTAGTAGTTGTGATAATTGCATTCTCAAATTTGCAATATGATTACGGCATCCCTTTTCATAGTTCAAATTGTGGGAAATGGCAAGAAATTGTTTGAACTTTATATATATATATATATATATATATATATATATATATATATATATATATATATAAGTACTAAAAGGGTTTAAACACACACACATATGTTATCTAAGGAACGATGTATAATCTTATGAATTCTAGTAAGAAACTTATCAAAGCATCACATATCAGAAATCTGCACTTTAGTAAGAAAGTCAAGAGTGTTGATTTCTAGAAGTCCAATTGATTTTTTAATACATGTCAAAGCTAATGGGGGGATAATTGTTGTGCTAATGGGAGCATAATTGTTATGTGAAGTGTTGCAAGTAGGTAATACTGATTGTAGGAAACAAAGTTTTCAATTTTCATTTTGCAAAGTTTGGGATTTGTTTCGCTATACAAAGATTTAAGGGAGAAGGCACTCATACTTCATTTCAAATCTAAAAGTTTAGATTGAAGGTTTTAAAAGAACTTAGTCTTGGACATTTATGAATATCGTTTTGAAATGGTTCAACATAGGAAATTCGATACATGGAAATATTATAGCGAGAGACTGATCAGATATCATGTATTTATGTAAGACATTATGAATCGAGTCCCATATGCTTCGGATATAAGATCGATTACATATGCTATAATCTTCACTTTTTTATTTTTCTGAATGCCTATAGTATTGAGAGGGAAAAAAAGACTAGAACTTGGTGTGACTAAAGTTGTTAAACAACTGTCAAGAATAATCTGAGGTTTACCAAAAGATTGATTGCTTTTGGATAGTTGGAAGTGTAGTAGTACCTGGACGAACCATATTGAAATAATTCTGGGTGGAGGTAATTCTTATTCAGAATTCATGGTCGAATGGGAATATAGAAATATTTCCACAGTGGGAGTTGGTTGTTGAATTCTATATGTTAGTTAGGAACTTTAATGCAAGGGAGGTGTTGAAGAAGTGTATCTTGAACTTTAATCTTCATTACTATGGAATTGCTTTTAGTAACAAAGTTCCAATGAAAAATTATATAATATCGTTAGCTGAGTCTCTATGACTTTGAAGCTTCGAGATCACAGAAGGATATTGCATGTAAAGTTGGAATTCTAACACATTCTAGCAGTGACAAGAACTTGGAAATGTGAAATGAGCATCATTGGAAAAGTGTCTAGTCGATCTGTTCACAAAGGAAGGATTATAGAGAGACATAGTCCGCATGCTCATAACATGGCATGACTGATGTTTAATTCAAGTGATTAGTTGATTACTTGAAACATTATACAACGAATAAAGTTTAATCAATATGGTGATTAAATAATAAGAGTTTTATTTATATTCAATCGTTTGAGACCATAGTTGGTTATTAATGTATTTCACTTTGTATATTTTACTTCCTGAATAATTTAATTATTCAAAATTCCACAATCGCTCGTAATTTTGGAAATAAGTAGCGAATTAAGACTGTCATGAATTGGATTGTAGATTGTCTATGGAGATTAGACATAGCAACAATTTTGTTGCAATGTTCATGAGTATTTAAAAAATGGGGATTTTGAGTATTAGATAAACCTACGCTCAGATAATTACGTCATGGATTTTATCACGAGCAATTCTAAGACAATAATATGTAATATTCTTAAAATGGAGATATATGAGTTGTTTTTTACATTGATAATATGTAAACACATCAGTAACTTGTAACATTCATAAAATTCATAAAAATTTAAAACTTTTTCAAGCATCCAAAAACAATTATTTATTACAAAATGTTTTCAAAATATTTTCATATCAGAGTATCCCATAAATCAAAATCATAAAATGTGAGGAGGTGCACGATCAAGCCTTCGCCTTCCCGCAATCCTATGAAGTACCTGAAACCATAAACCAAACTGTAAGCCCGAAGCTTAGTGAGTTCCCCCAAAATACTCATACAATATTCATACACATATAATAACAGCATACTATGGCCCAATCAACCATCGGGTTGGAATGACAACATATTACGGGTCCAATCATCCTTGCGATGGTATACCCTCGGCCCACAACCATCGGGTTGAAATTCCCACCTACAATGATTCCAATAATCCTCGGGATGGAGTACTCTCGGCCCACAACCATCGGGTTGGAATGCCCACATACAATGAGTCTAATCATCCTCTAGATGGAATACTCTCGGCCCACAACCATCGGGTTGGAATGCCCACATACAATGAGTCCAACCATCCACGGGATGGAATACTTTCGACCCAAAACCATCGGGTTGGAATGCCCACATACAATGCACATATATCAAATAATTGCATAACAGTCTACAGACAGTCAAACCGATCTACAGATCACTAAGCATAGCAGCATCCAATCTACCATGATACCGATCTTAACAGATCATAACCACAAAGAAACATCCTATCTACCAGGACACCGAACTAACAGATCAAAATAGTAACCAAGAAGGATAACAATCCAAAGGGTCGGCCTTGGTGCCTTCGACCCTTGAGTATAGTGAGGAAGACTCACCTTACAATGTTGAACTGAACTGAAAAGATCAAACTCTCAATCAGGGCTCCAAACTCAAACACCTATAATTACTATAGGAAAATTTCCATCAAGACCCAAATTACCAAAAATACCTTCAAAAGTCAAACTTGGTCAACCCTAGTCAAATTCAAAGTCAACAGTTCATGTTGACCCGACTCGTCGAGTGCGGCTACCAACTTGTCGAGTTCCTTCAAAAGTCAGAAAATCAGGAAAAACCCTAACTAACTCATTGAGTTATCTCATCAACTCGGCGAGTCCACTCAGAATCTAGAAAGCGGGAAAACCCAACTCAACTTGTCGAGTTGGTTATGCAACTCGTCGAGTTCCTTCAGCTGTTTCATATTCAGTCCTTTCCAGTCGAATCCAAAGCCCAAAACTACAAATCTAGTCCCCTATGGTTAAGACACAACGTAAAGTTGTTAGCTTTACGTCCATGCATGGCCTCGAGAGGCAAAAACACCCAAAACTAAGCATAGGAAGAGGTTTAGGGCATGGAGAAGGGCAAGGACTAGACAAAGTCGACAACTTTATGTCCATGGGGCCTAGAGGAGTCCAGATCTGAGACCATGTCCTCATGACCAGCTCAAACCCGAGAATGAATCCATTTTGCTCCAAAAATGAACTTATTCTTACATAAGGAAAGATCCAAGAAATGGAAAGCCAAGGTAAAGACTTTTTACCTCAAAATGTACATCCCAAAATTCAAGACCAAAAATTTCGTTTTAATTAAGTTATTATATAAAACCAACAATATAAAAACATTCATATTAATATCTCATGTCAAACCAAAGTGTAAATAATGAAAACATATTATCACAAAACCATATCAGAGTGTAATCCCAAAGATCTCATGTGCGGAAAACATAGTGTGATGCGCTGCGATCGAGTCGGCTCCTTTCCTTGAAAACAAGGTACCTGAAACTAAAACTGAAAATCGTAAGCACCAAGCTTAGTGAGTTCCCCAGATACCACATACCATACATACATACTGGTCCATACATGTCCACATATCCATAATCAAGTAAGGTGCTATGTGCCAAACATAGTCTTGCTAAGGTGCTATGTGCCAAACATAGTCTTGCGGGTATGCCACGGGCCGCACGTGGTCCCCATGGCCACTCCCTTGGTCTTACAGACAAGTGCCAAGGGCCTCCCCCTGGTCTTCCATCCAAGCATCGCCAAGACAACGATACATACTACTCTACTAGGCAACTCAGCATATACTGTGCCAGGAGCCACCTCCTGGTCTTTCATATATAATATCATACAGTGCGCTAGGAGCCACCTCCTGGTCTTTCATAGATATTGCCTAGGGCTAACCCCCAGGTCTTCCTTCCATATGTAATAACATATTGTGTTCCAGGAGCCATCTCCTGGTCTTTCATGCGTAATGCCTAGGGCTAACCTTCAGGTCTTCCTATCATACATAAACTAAATGGGCAGGTATTGTGGCCGTAGACCCATACAAACAGTAAAGAGACTCACCTCGCATTGCCGAAAACTCGATGAACACCTCTGAATGCTAACCGGAAACTTCTGAACCGCTGACCCTTCAACTTCCCAAACTATCAATACCCAAAATAACATTTAGATCAACAATCCAAAACTCAACCCTGGTCAAACTTGGTCAAAGTCAACATCCAGTTGACCTGACTCGCCGAGTTGGTCTACCAACTTTTCGAGTCCATGCTACTCCAACCCCATACAATCCCGAATCCACTCGTCGAGTCTAGCAATAACTCGACGGGTTCTCTTTCAACCACTCAATCGGGACCAACTTCATTAGACTCGTCGAGTTCATCATTGAACTCATCGAGTTCATCCTCCACATATGAATGTGTCTAGCCTGTGACTCACCGAGTTGTATGAACAACTCATCGAGTCCATCCTAATAACTAAGGATATTGCCTTAGACTCGCCGAGTTCTACTTGAACTCGTCGAGTACGATCAACTTCATGACCATTATGGACTCAGACTGGATGAGTCCTTTTCCGATCTCAACTCATACCCTTAACAGAAGGGATTTGGGGCAAGAACTGGCCTGACTCGGTGAGTCCCACAACTAACTCGTCGAGTCTCTCTATGTCCATCATTATTCTGACGATTTCAAACAAGCTTAAGGCATCCAAGGCCCAAATCTGGCCTCTTAGCATCGGGATATCACACAAAGCAGCTACCTTTGCACCCTAGCATGTCCCTTTTTGCTCAAAAGGCCATAATAACCAGTTAAACTTTACATGGGAAGTTCTAATGGCATAAAGCTTCCACATTTATGCTTTTACTACTTAAGACACTCCTAGATCTGAAAGGATCTGGATTGGGGACGTCCAAATCCCACAAGAGATCATCCTTGGTCCATAAACTTCATAAAAATGGACATAAAGAGATCTAACAAGCTAGAAGTCAAGGAAGGAAGTTTATTAACAAAATAAGCAGCAAGTGGAGTGAATCTTCTGGATCTACTCCTTCCTCCTTGAACCTCCAACCTTCTTCTTGTTCCTCCAAGCTTCAAGAATGCTCCAAAACTCCCAAAATGACTCACAGCTCAAGGGAGGCTCTAGGGTTTGCGTTCTAGACTTAAGAGAGTATCAAGGGGCTGATGAAGGCTATAATGTTCCTTAAATAGGGTGCAAGGCCCTCATTTAGGGTTTTTCCCTAAACATGTCCAACTCGCCGAGTCAGTCTTCTGACTCGTCAAGTAGGTCACTAAACCCACGACCAAATCGCGCTCCTACTAGTCGAGTCACCCATCTACTCGACGAGTCACTTCCTCATTTGAGGTTTTCTTCTCTTTGTCGGCCTTCTGAATTCAGGGTGTTACAACTCTCCCCCACTTAAACTAGACTTCGTCCTCGAAGTCCGCCATGGTCCACTACCTTACAATCCATTTACCACTTTACCACTTGGTACACACTTCATCTACCCGATCCAATTCTTGAAAACATCACCTTCAGAATAAACCGACCATTACTACTTTCGAGTACAACACCTTTAGCCAACTAGTAGCCTTACCGGTACTCCCAGTGCACTTACATTAATACACAAGGGGTTCCCTCATTTTCCTTGCACTGTCACTGGCCTTTCCAAGGCAACTTCCTATAAGCTACGATCTTTCCGATCTCCATCAAGAACAAATCTTCTGCTGAAACTGCAATCCTGGCCACTCTCAGCACCAACCATTATACTAGCACTCACGAAATATCCCCCCATACGATGCTCCAATACTAAAAACTCCTCCCGGCGTGTGAATTCATACAAACCTTCGATCAGCATATCCCTCTCTCCTACATTTAAGGATCACACGAGGACAGCATCACCGAGCCAAATCATTTACTCTGAGATCATTTGGTTCCGCGGTGAGTAACTCAAACCACCCGATCAGCTCACGGCTTCTTACACCAAATTCCTTACCATCGTTCCTGCCTGAAGTCCTGCTGACTCCCATCCGCCTACCGGATGAACCGAGAGCGCCCTGATCCCAACTAATCTACCATTACCCGAGATACCGGTCCCCCACCGGTTACCGAACGCAAGAGTATTCCCTCAGTCGCTCTCGGCGACTTAAGAAGGTACAACGACTACCTGAATTGCTCTACCAGCCCAGCCACCCTTGCTCTAGAAGATCTAAGATCGTCAATCCCCAACCTTACCCTAAGGTCTCTAGCAGGTCTCACATGTTGCTAAAAGAACTCGGGCCTCGCCCAGGGGTCTCACCCATCTATACTTTGGTGCGGCCTCTCCCCCAGGTCTCACCTATCCAGGGCTATGCAGACCCACTCCTCCACTAATCTCAACTAGCTAAACTTCCCTGGTTCTTATCATGCTAACTTGGAGATACGACCCCACTCATATCCGGGCGGCTGCCCCGCACTATCTTAAACTATCTGAAAAACCCTGCCAACGAATCACGCATCTGATACATTTGTACTGTCGAATAGGGACCGACGAATGCTACGGCCACCCCGTATTCTAGCTATACTCGTTTTGCCAACTAGTGAATGCTACGGTCCACCCCCATAATCTTACAACACTTCTGCGTTACTAGCCAACTAACACTACGGGCCACCCCACAGTCTCACCATAGTTCTACGCTATCTGTCGACTAATGACACGGGCCACCCCACAGTCTTACTATACTAATGTTACGGGCCATACCACAGTCTAACTATACTCTTATACTATTGCTACAGTCCACACCGCAGTTTTACTATACGAATGCTACGGGACACCCCGCAATCTAACTATACTCATATACGATTGCTACGGGCCACACTGCAATCTTACCATACTTCTCTTACTATCTGACCACTGGTAAATGCTACGGCTAATCCATAGTCGAGCATACATGCACAATCTAGTACCCCCAAGCGGTACTCATGTCCCAACTGAAACTCCCAACCGATTCTCCTACAATCTGCTATCAGACATCCCCAGAATGCAATCTCACAATTGGCAAGTTTTTCGAACTTCCAATTCACACTATCCTCAATTCATACAACCACATGGGCCGTCTTTCTCCCCGACAGGAGAGTGAAACTTATCCCAATTTCAAAACCGCTTCTGCTCCCATAACATGATTGTTTCTCCCCCACTTACCTTCGGCTAAGTCTTTACGGCACGCGAAAATCTGAGGATTTCCATTCCTTCCTCCCTTGCACAAAAGGCATCATAACTACCATCGCCTTAATATTTCTAGCGACTTGTCACTAACCCACTCCAAATACCATACGATTACCAAGTACAGGACGAACACTTCCTGCATCCCCAATATTGATAATCCCATGAGCTCAAACTGACGTCCTTAAGGTCCGAATAACTAATGCTCAGAGCAACCTCTTCAGTGATATACTACTTCCATTGATGCTTCCAAAAGCTATCCCAAACACCAAGACTAGAACCACCAAACCTTGATGATGGTGGAGGGCTACTCCATGGACCCTGTCCACTGACCTCCACGCAACGCTCCTGAACCGCTTTTGGTCACAACCGAGATAATACTGGACACTTCAAACCCGAAGTAAGAGATGACCCTACACTAGCTACTAATAGTTCCTGAAATGCAGTTGGCATATGACAATTCTGAAAGTACAATCCGAATACAAGTAGAGAGACAGCTCATACATACTATCACCTGAGTCTGGGGTAAGAACAACCCTAATACACATAGAATCGAAAATAGCCATTGATACGTACCTGCAACATTCCCTGCTGTAATCCAGATCTCCCTCATCTGTCACTGCACGGACCTACCCTCTCACCCATCCGTAATCCTCGAAGTTGTCGGGGAAGATGCACTCCCCTCATCGTTGGGCAGTCAGCCTTCTTGTGGTTCACCTGATTGCAGTGAAAACATAATGGGCTTGCCCCCTGTGGGCAGTCCCTGCTGACGTGACCATCACTACCACACTTGTAGCAACCTGAACCCCTGGAACAACAAACTCCCTCGTGTAGTTTCACGCACGTGCTGCACTGACTTCGGACCTGCCGGCCTACTAATCGTTGATCTGAAGTCTTGGGTCTCTTCCCGGGACCCTCCAAAGTGTACATATGATCCGACCTCCTCTTCGTAATGTGCTCCAAATCAATCTCCATTTCCCGCGCCCTGGCAATCATAAAGTCCACGGTCGGGCATGCTGAGAAGCTGGAATGCTCCCGAATATCAGCTCTTAATATGTCATGATAGCAGGTCCTCTGCATCTCATCATCCCCTGCATACTGAGGCACCAATAAGGCCCTCTTCCGAAATTTGGCGGTAATCTCCGCCACCGACTCCGTCTTCTGTCTCATGTCTAGGAACCCCCTGGCCAGCTGTTGAAGCTCCACCACCGGTGTAAACTCTGCCCTAAACCTGGTCACAAAGTCGGACCAGGTCATAGCCTCAATGGCTGAGGCTCCAAAGGAATCACCAACTGACTCCCACTAGTCTCTGGCTCTGTCCCTCAAGCATCCTAAAGCAAATCGAACCTTCAACCCCTCGATACAGAATTTCGTCAACTGTGCACACTCAATGTATGCAATCCATCTCCTGGTAACAACGGGGTCCTTCACCCCATGGAATTCTGGCGCGCCACACCCCCTGAAGCCCTTGAAGGACAATGTGCATGATTCTGACTGGTTGGATGCCATATCACTTCGAAACGCTCTGAGGCGATCCTCCATCAGCTCAATAATCCCTTCCTAGATCAACCAGAAGATGACCGGGGTCGACTCAAGGATACCTCTCGTGATCTCAGACGCAATGAACTCACATAGCCCGTCATCAACCTGCTCGGATCCAGCCCCCGAGCCTGATCCTGATCCTCCTGCTCCATGTCGTGTGGTCACCATACTGAAAATAAACACATAAACTTCAAGATTATACCTACTCCCAAGAGGTCTCACACACCATCCAAGTTTCCTGGTTCCATCTCGGCCCTCCTTGACTTGAGTACGGATCATCTGCTTTCAGTAGTACGGACCCATACTACCTTCCACATTTATCCGTACTTTCCTCAAGTATTGCCTCGACTCCACCTAGTCCCTTTCACAACTACTAACACTGCTCCCAGTACTACTCTCGTCCTAGGCTTGACCTAGGGTAACCTCCAACCCGCACCCAGTCCTCAACTACTGAAAGCAACTTTATAATTCCAATTAGCCACTACCAGAATACCATCTGATATGGGCATATTTAGTTATAAAATTCATGCATTATCTTAATACTTTATGTTGTTTTTGTCTCATTTAATGAACAAAAGGTGCTTAATTAGTTTAGAATTTCATTTTTCAGCAACAATGACATGCTCGGATAGAAAAGTAAGCAAAACTAGCGATTGGAGGCTTAGATCTTGGATTTTGAAGAAAGAAGGATGTTGCTGGACAACTTGACCCATCATCAGTTTTTTGGCCATCTCTCATGAACCCGTAACTCCGATTGACGAGATTTAAAATGTTCTAAAAACTAGACACAATTTCGGACGGCTTTCGTGTTTTGAGAAAATGCTGATTCCAAACGGACTCAACGAGTAGGCCATAAACTCGACGAGTCACGTCGAACTTTCGTGATTCTGGAGTCGCTAAATTGCCGTACACGGGTTTTAAGTGACAGACTCGCCGAGTAGGTCACTGTACTCGACGAGTCACCTCTCTTTGGTGAAAATCTCTATAAATGGACTTTCAGATCGATACCCTGGCATGGAGAGAAACCCTTGGGGGTAAAGTTGTGATTAGAAGACCTGCTAAGGTGCTGGAAGCCAGAGAATCAACCATAGATCCAATTTTGAGAAGAATCAAGGCAAATCCAAGTCCATTCTTACTTATTCTTTAAGTTGAACTATGTTTGAGTTGTTTCATTTCGTTTTTTATCTTAGTTTTACTGTAATCATGAGCTAAAACTTTTATCTTCTGTTGATGAAAGATGACTTTATGATTATGGTATGCTTTTATGGTTAGGATTAATTTTATTTGGTAATATTGTTTTGTTAAGCTTGCTAAAGAACCTTATATGTTAACAATAACTATTTTTTATTAATAAATTAGTAATTAAGTTGTATGAACATCTCTTAATTACTAATCGCATATGATTTATGTGAACACATAGTTATATGCCTAGGAATAAAGAACGTGAAACTAGGGTTAACTAGAAATTAGCTAAGTTAATGTGTGAGCTTGTGTGACGAGCCATCAACAAGGAGTTAATTGAATTAGCGTATTTGATTAGCTTATTACAAGTCTTACTTAACCCGAATTAATAAACTAAGAAATCTATTAGTTTAATCACTTGATCATCGCTTGAATTGATATGTTTTCTAAGGATTAGTAATAGCGAACGTGAACCTAATCACACTTATCGGTAGCCAATGCCAATTAATCCATTGCACTCATCATAAATCAGTCATAGGAATAAATGATTCAAACCTAAACAGAAGTCTCTTCTATTATTGGATTTAGTTGATTTTTGTTTGCTTAGCTGTTAGTTGCTTAGTTTGAGTATTATTTAATTGTTTAAGTTTCTAGTCTTGCAAAACTAGAGAAAATCCCCTTTCTATTACTTGTTTCATTTAGATAATATTAGCATTTATTTAAATTATTTACCGTTCCTTGTGTTCGATACCCTACTTACCTGAACTAAACTGCTAATCGATAGGTACACTGCCTTTCATGTGTTTGTCTTTGTGTTTAAGTTAGTATGATTAAAACTAGTGCATTTTACACACACATCATCATCACATGTGACGAGGCTCAGGTAATCCTTCAGGTAAAGGACTCTTCCCTACAACGGTTAGACTCAAACGAGAGCTAGGAAATAGGGCCAAATCCAAAACTATGAGATTATTCAACCCTGATCACATGTGACTTGACGTATTCACCTAATGGCTAACTCTCATCACTCAGAGTCCCACAAAGCACAAAGCAAGTAGCATTCAGACAAAAAGGAAATCTAACCAGAACATAATCAAGTAATTCTATCCACACAACAAGAATCAGTACTAGCATGTGATGCTAAGCTCATATAATCAGGCATAACCTAAATAGCCTATCCTACCGTTGTCTAACCGACACTAGCATGCAGTTCACAAACCATATAACAGGCATATAAGGCATCCTCCAAGATCCTTATCCCTAAATCTAGCATGATGAACACATAATCATATCATGACATAAACTTGTATGGGTATCTTGGGGAAAACATACTTGAGCTTGGCTGATTACACGCATCACACACTTTGTTCTTCTCAAAGTTCTTTTCTCTTTTCAGATTCTTTTCAAAGTCCTTTTTATAAAATGGTTTTACTTTAGAAAATTTTCATACCAAGCCCATAGTTTGAGTTCAAACACACCTGAGAGAATGTCTGAATCCCTCAAACCAAGGCTCTGATACCAACTTGTAACATCCCAAAATTCAAGACCAAAAATTTCGTTTTAATTAAGTTATTATATAAAACCAACAGTATAAAAACATTCATATTAATATCTCATGTCAAACCAAAGTGTCAATAATCAAAAAATATTATCACAAAACCATATCAGAGTGTAATCCCAAAGATCTCATGTGCGGAAAAGATAGTGTGATGCGCTGCGATCGAGCCGGCTAATTTCCTTGAAAACAAGGTACCTGAAACCAAAATTGAAAACTGTAAGCACGAAGCTTAGTGAGTTCCCCAGATACCACATACCAAACATACCAACCGGTCCATACATGCCAACATATCCATAATCAAGTGAGGTGCTATGTGCCAAACATAGTCTTGCTAAGGTGCTATGTGCCAAACATAGTCTTGTGGGTATGCCACGGGCCGCACGTGGTCTTCCTGGTCAAGCCTGGGGATACTCCCTCGGTCTTACAGACAAGTGCCAAGGACCACCCCTGGTCATCCATGGAAGCATCGCCAAGACAACTATACATACTACTCTACTAGGCAATTCAGCATATAGTGTGCCAGGAGCCACCTCCCGGTCTTTCATACATAATAGCATACAGTGCGCCTGGAGCCACCTCCTGGTCTTTCGTATATAATAGCATACAGTGCGCCAGGAGCCACCTCCTGGTCTTTCATACATATTGCCTAGGGCTAACCCTCGGGTCTTCCTGCCATACGTAATAACATATTGTGTGCCAGTAGCCATCTCCTGGTCTTTCATGCGTAATGCCTAGGCTAACCCCCGGGTCTTCCTATCATACATAAACAAAATGTGTCGGCATTATGATCGTAGACCCATACAAACAGTGAGGAGACTCACCTCACACTGTCGAAAACTCGTTGAACACCTCTGACTGCTAACTGGAAACTTTTGAACCGCTGACCCTTCAGTTTCCCGAACTATCAATACCCAAAATAACATTTAGATCAATAATCCAAAAGTCAACCCTGGTCAAACTTGGTCAAAGTCAACATCCAGTTGACCTGACTCGCCGAGTTGGTCTACCAACTCGTCGAGTCCATACTCCTCCAACCCCATACAACCCCGAATCCACTCGTCGAGTCTAGCAAAAACTCGACGAGTTCTCCTTCAACTACTCAATTGGGACCAACTTCACCCGACTCTCCGAGTTTATCCTTGAACTCGTCAAGTTCATCATCCACATATGAATGTGTCTAGCCTATGACTCGTCGAGTTGTATGAACAACTCGTTGATTCCATCCTCATAACTAAGGAGATTGCCTAAGACTCGCCGAGTTCTTCCTTGAACTCATCGAGTATGATGAACTTCATGTCCATTATGGACTCAGACTAGATGAGTCCCTTTCCAGTCTCAACTCATACCCTTAACAGAAGGGTTTTGGGGCAAGAACTGGCCTGACTCGCCGAGTCCCACAACTGACTCGCCGAGTCTCTCTATGTCCAACACTATTCCGACAATTTCAGACAAGCTCAAGACATCCAAGGCCTAGATCTGGCCTCCTAGGGTCGGGATATCACACAAAGCTGCTACCTTTGCACCCTTGCATGGCCCTATTTGCTTAAAAGGACATAATAACCACTTAAACTTTGCATGGGGAGTTCTAATGGCATAAAGCTTCCACCTTTATGCTTTTACTACTCAAGACACTCCTAGATCTGAAAGGATCTGGATTGGGGACGTCCAAATCCCACAAGAGATCATCCTTGGTCCATAAACTTCATAAAAAGGGACATAAAAAGATCTAACAAGCTAGAAGTCAAGGAAGGAACTTGATTACCAAAATGAGCAGCAAGTGGAGTGAATCTTCTGGATCTACTCCTTCCTCCTTGAACCTCCAACCTTCTTCTTGTTCCTCCAAGTTTCAAGAATTCTCTAAAACTCCCAAAATGACTCACAACTTAAGGGAGGCTCTAGGGTTTTCGTTCTGGACTCGAGAGAGTATCAAGGGGCTGGTGAAGGCTATAATGTTCCTTAAATAGGGTGCAAGGCCCTCATTTATGGTTTTTCCCCAAACCTGGCCAACTCGCCGAGTCAGTCTTCTGAGTCGTCGAGTAGGTCACTAAACCCGCGACCAAATCGCGCTCCTACTCGTCGAGTCACCCATCTACTCGATGAGTCACTTCCTCATTTGAGGTTTTCTTCTCTTTTCCGGCCTTCTGAATTCAAGGTGTTACAAAATGGTTGCTAACACAAAGTAGATGTAACAACGTAAAATTTCCAAACAAAATTTTAAATTTTAAAACTCATAATCACATATAATAATTCTCAAAATCTCAAGTGTCGATGTCATAACATATTTCAAAATAGTTTTCAAAAGTAATTATTCAAATCCAGGATCCTCGTTCATGACTCTTTTCTCTATTGTGTACAATCGAGTCGTCGCCTTCTCGCGATCCTGATAAGAACCTGAAACACATAACACATAACACGGTAAGCACGAAGCTTAGTGAGTTCCCCAAAATACTACATACAACACATAAGCCACTCGAGGCTATAGCTCTACGAGACCTTCCGGTCAATGTGTACCAGGGGCCTTCCGGTCCCACAATCTGAGTAGACCTTCTGGTCCTACTCTGTCGAAACCTTTAAGCCTTTGCGTGGCTATAAAGGTCGCCAATCACTTCAAGCACACATCCTCTTTCCCCATTAAGCCCTAATCTCATGCATAACTTAATCTTAACGTCCAAGATTGGGTTTTTATGGATCAACAACACAAAATACACTGAAATGGGGTAGATCAAGGTCCATGGGAGTTCCTTTGCTCAAAAAGTCTCCACCTTTGGGACTTAAACCCTAAAAATGCTCCTATATGATGTTCATAATAAAACAGTGGTAAAGTTTGGAGCTTTTTACCTTTGTAAGAAGCTCCCTGCTCATTTGAGCTCAGATCTAGTAGCTTGGACTCCAATCTTTCCTCTTCAAGGTCTTCTCTTACTCTTCACAAGCACACAATGACACTTTCAAGCTCAAATACCCACACACAAGTTTAGAACGAAGTTTTAGCTCTTTTTGGGTTTCACTCTCTAGAAATGGTGGCTGGGATGGAGACCATAGCGTTCCTTTTATAGTGCTCATGTCTTATTCAGGGTTTTGAGTATGGGCCCATTACGCCGAGAGTAACTATGGTACGCCCAGTGTACCTGGGTAAAGTCTACGTCAAAGGCACGCCCATGGGTACGC
Source organism: Lactuca sativa (assembly GCF_002870075.4). Taxonomy (NCBI): domain Eukaryota; kingdom Viridiplantae; phylum Streptophyta; class Magnoliopsida; order Asterales; family Asteraceae; genus Lactuca; species Lactuca sativa. The sequence goes on along the minus strand of NC_056627.2, from coordinate 41,934,722 downwards.
GCAGCGTACTCTTCAGTACGCCCAGCGTACCCACTCGACACCATTTTTTATTTTGGGCTAATTTTGACAACTTGGAAAAGAAGAAAGCTTAAAGAGATATACTTAAATTTCAGGATGTTACAATTCTCCCCCACTTGAATTAGATTTCTCCCTCGAAATCTCTCCTTATCAACACATAGATCGAACCGATAATCCGAAAAGCACCGCCGAAAGGGCCTCTTATCATACAACAATCTCTTCCAAAGACACCCGATCCCAACAGGAACTCCCGGCCCCGAAGAAGGACAGACCCAACTGTCGCTGCGGTACTCGATCTAACTCATTCCGAACTTGAAAACTCCAGTGGTCTATCTCCCTGCCAGACCACCCTCACAAAATACCATGTTAACCTCTCATCGCTTAACAGACTCTAAGAACACTCTATCAACTCTAATTCTCTAATCGATCCCGGTCGAACTCAAGAGGAATGGAAAGGTCAAAACCCACCAATGACCCACCGCCTGAACAACTATCAGAACTTATCGGAAAGAATAAATCCCAAAAATCTGACCTCAAACACAAGAAAAGGCCACACTCACTTGGACGTATCCTCTGCCTCCCATAGACATAAGCCCCAGCTTCTTCTCATATTTTCCCTTTCAATCCTGCGCACTAGGTCAGCTCCTGACCCAATAGATGAACCTCCAAAGGTTACTCATTGCAAACCAAAACGTCTCACCGACTTCCTTCTTGTGATGACTATCTTGGCTCACCGCGACACACAAGTCACGAAGTCCGCTTTATCCCAAACGAGTGTTACAACTCATCTGAAATCGTCTCGCTTCCGACCCTTGGTCATCTTCCACCCACTGGTTCCATGCGCCTACGAGTATTCTCATACCAACGAACTGACCCACTCCGGTCAAATAAATCTGATGAAGATCAATATCCCTCAAAATGAAACCCATCTACAAAACTGAAACCTCATCTTACCTACTCAGCACACAAATGAATCCAGACTCAACCTCGAGAGTCTGATTTAACAGCACGCTTGGAACCACTCAATCCCAATATGGTACTCAACTCATGACCCAAGATTCGCAAATTTAAGTACACACCTTCTCCCCAGTTCCTTCCGATTATGACAATCCCCACTCAACTGAGGATACATCAATACCCAACTGACACGGAGACTCTCGTCTCTCCCTTGGTTCGGCAACCAGGCTTTCAAAGACTCAACAGTAAGGCTACCCAAACCTAAAAACTCCTCTGCGTCATACTCTAACTAGTAAATACTACGGCTCCTCATAGCATCACAACACCCTCTCGCTGAATAATGAGTACTACGGCTCCCCGTAGCATCACAACACCCTCTTGCTGACTAGTGAGTACTTCGGCTCCCCGTAGCATCACAACACCCTTTCGCTAACTAGTGAGTACTACAACTCCCCGTAGCATCACAACACCCTCTTGCTGACTAGTGAGTACTACGACTCCCCGTAGCATCACAACACCCTTTCGCTAACAAGCGAGTACTACGGCTCCCCGTAGCATCACAACACCCTCTAACTAACTAGTGAGTACTACGGCTCCCCATAACATCACAACACCCTCTTGTACTAACTCATGGATGTCGCAACTCCTTGTAGCCTTATAGTACTTTCTCTTACCATCCCACGGTCTTATCCTCTAGTTGACGCCATACTCTGCATCCATTAACCCATGTTTCGCGGCCCAACATAAATAGATGCACACACCATCCAAGAGTAAGTATCACTACTCCTGACGGCAATCGTCATGACAAAACTTCTTTTCTCACTGCAATTCTCATTCTTAAATAATCTCTTAACTCATAACTGAAAATAATCTGGAATTAAGGACATCATACCCAGATACCTCGGTACACAATCACAGAATCTCATGATGTTTTACCCAAACCACAGATCTCATACCTATGGCACCATAATCGGATACCGCATTGCTCTTTCAGAATCACACAACCCACCTTCTTCTCGTATCACTCGAATCTCTGAGTATTCCATCTCCCAATTGAAAACACAAAGGCATCGCCAATGGCTCAGAACATGATGTCAAAAACCCGAAACTCCCCCTCTACTGATCATTACTCACACGGAACTACTCATATCGACCCTTAAATTGGTAGACGAATCAACGGCTGCCCTTCCGGGGGTATATATTACAATCTATACCTTCACTTGCAAATCTCAGCTATTGCATCCGTAATCCAGCGACCCAATCGCACTCGAACTCGACATATGCTAACCCCGAAAAGCACAGGCCACAAAGAACCTTCCAGTTCGCTCATCCTTTCTCAAACACATACCACATGCATTATCTCGCTCTGCACCTAGCCTCGATCACCAATAACCCTAGACTCATGAACCCGCACCTACTCTTGGAAGGTGCTACGCAACGCTCGATGATCTCCCCGATAGAGATCAAGCAACTCCCAATACCCCGAATCTCAGATGAAATCCTCAGATGACTGCCTCTAGTCATTCAGAATCTCACACCATTCCATCACTGCACCTCCCAACTGTCCAGTATTAACCCTAACTCTTAGTCTGGATAAATGAACCATCATTTTCCTCATCCTTGACTCCTCAACCAACGCTCCATCACATCACTTATGATAAGAGCAGAACCCACATTACCACTCTCAATACCCATCAAAGACAATAAGAGCCACCGCCCTGATATACTCATCATGATCGTCCGATGCTACAGCTAACACATGCCCTACTATACTCAAATAGGGTGTATCCTGGTCCTTGACCATCTCAGTCCCCACTGACGACCTGTTCAAGCCATATCTTTACCTTGCGGCAGACCTACTGCCATATACTCTGATTGAAGATCGCCATCACTGCAATCCCATAGGGCTCACTCCCAGACTCAGAAACCGAAAGCACAACACCTTTTCCGTCTCCCACAGGAAACGGAATTAGCACCACTCTGGTCACTGAAAGTGACATCTCCACTATCGGCCGGTCGCCCAGCCCAAACCGTATTCTTCCACAACGCACCATCCCTACTCATTCCTAAGTCTTGCGACTCCAACTGGTATCTCACCAACAATCCCTCGGAGCTAAATCGATTTCCCTCTCAAGGGATACTTCACTAAAACTCGTTCATCATGGCCATCTGGCCCCATACTCTTTCACATCTGATCTCAGTCTAGACAATCACCCCAAAATAACCGGTGAAACCAGAAGCACTAACCACCACACGTCGTGGTACTCAAACCATGCGGCCACCTCTCGATCTGCTAAAAATCATGATACTTGAACCATGACATCACTTCTCGATCTGATGCAAATCATGGTACTCGAACCATGACATCACCTCTAAATCTACTACAACCCATGGTACTCGAACCATGACATCACCTCACAATCTGCTACAACCCATGGTACTCGAACCATGACATCACCTCTCAATCTACTATAAACCATGGTACTCGAACCATGACATCACCTCTCAATCTACTATAAACCATGGTACTCGAACCATGACATCACCTCTCAATCTGCTACAAACCATGGTATTCGAACCATGACATCACTTATCAATCTGCTACAAACCATGGTACTTGAACCATGACATCACTTCTCAATCTGCTACAAACCATGGTACTCAAACCATGACATCACCTCTCAATCTGCTACTTAGATACTCCGGGATACTCCCTACATAGAGTATGGGTCCTCTGATTTCAGTAGTACGAGCCCATACTACCTGCCACATCTACCCATACTCTCTACACGGACCACCCTAGAGTCCCTAAATAGCTGCTCAATCTTCTCAATCACCAATTCACGCGCGTGCTCGCTTCCCAGCGAAATGCTCTACTCTGTCAGCATACTCATCTGACTAAGGTCACTTCCTAGGCTCTTCCTAGGTCCTCACACTTCTCCGCCATCAGCTGTTGAGAAACTCCTTCTGATGCCAGTCATTTACCTCCTGAATATCGTCACATTCACTTGGTAGCTGACTCCGATCATCGGGAGTTCAACAAAGCATGAAGCAAGCAGCATTCGGGCATCGAATAAACACGTAAAACCCACTCTAGGTGATACTCCACTTTCTCTACTCATAATCAAAGGTATCACCGAGCTCAAGCAACTCCATCCCTCGTGGGTATATGACTACCCTCTCGGTAGGCTCCTCAATGCTCATCTAGGTATCCCTCCTAGATTACTCCTCTACTCAAATCCCTCTCTAAAGGATTCCTGCTGGAGATTCTCTCTCAGCACGTACTCGAAAGTACATCACAGATAACAACAACTCCTAGGCTAAGGTATCACAAATCAGGCCACTTTAGTCCTAAAATACGAAATACCTAGCCTATCTCTAGCATGCATAATATCTCATAACACAAAAGTAAGGGTATTTTTGGAAATCGTTGTTCGGACGCTGGCAATAGTGTGAGGACGGAAAAGAAAACGACCTTCTTTGACGCATGTTCTCCCAATAGTGCGAGTACTGACTTGTTCGTAGAAAAGAAGAGTCCTGACTAGTATACCATCTGCTATTCTTACTAAATCTCAAGATTAAATTGGTAGTTGTACAATTGAAAACGGTATGGGAACTATACAAATTGAACACGGTATGGGTAGGAGTCAAGTGGAAAATAGAATTGTTTGTAGTCAAATTGAACATAGAATTGTTTATTGACAAGTTTGTGGGTATGTGGTTTTTGCATTTCGTTCAATAGGGGGAACACGGGACCTATAAAGAAAGGGGAATACAGATAAATGTTTTTTAGATTTTGACGCATTAGTAGGATTCATTCTTTTCCTCTCCACAGATACCGAGATCTATCCTTAGATAGACGCACTAGAAAGTTAAAAAGGAAAGTTGAGACAGCCCGTATGAAGTCCTTCGATTTCGGAGATTAGAGCAGAAGAACTCCGTAACGGCGGGGAAGGCTTTCGCCTCGAATCCAAAGGATTTCTCGACTTTTCTTAAGAGATTTCTAGCTGGGCTTGGCTTGGTTAGTAGTGCCCGCCCATTCTGTCTCGCCCGCCTGCCGACCCATGAATTCTTCAGAGCGGGCCGGCAGGCCAGGCGTACGGGAACCGTCGAAGAAGTGCCTCAACGCGCCGCAGCCACTACTTTACATTGACTCCTTTTATGCAATTATGAACTCCACATAACTTTCTCGATTCCAAGGCAACTTATCCTTTTTGAGCTGACGTAACAAACTACGCGGTCCTCCTAACGAAGCCAACATAAATCCGATCTCTCTTTCTAATTAAAGGTCGGCGTATCCTATCACCTAATCTTTCTAAGGAGCGAGAGCATGGGAAACCTCTCAAATTGAACTAGGCCTTCTGAAGCATACCTTTCATTGTCTAACTGCCCCCACTAAATCATGATTGAATGTCTCATTTTCCGGTGTGAAGCCTTGGAGCTTACGTCAGAAGAGCAAAAGGTCGGGGCTAGGCTGAGCTGAGGGGGGACAACGTAAGTGATCGAATGTGTGTAAGCCCAGTCAAACATAACTGTTCTAGACGGGGTGGGCCACCCACCTTCGAATGGTGTTGGTCCTACAGACTGTGAACGGATTCGCCTCTGGCCTCTGGGCACGTCGGAAACGCATGAGTTCACCGGGGTGGAGCACAGTCTGCCAAAATTGGCATAGGTTAGGTGTTATTGATGGAACATGGTAAGCCTATCTTTCTCCATATGGAAGTGTTGCGAGCACATAGAGATGTGGGTAGAGGAGGCCTCAAAAAGCGAAGGCTGAGTTGTAGGTCACGTGACCTGCACCGAGTTGGTGGTTGACTGGACTTTTGATTTGATCAAAGCAGAGAAGCTGATTGTACACACTACTCGTTTCCTCTTTCTCTTAAAATTTCTCTTACTCATTTTTAGAAAAATCGATCTTTTTGAAAAAATTTCTCAAATCCTCAGTTTGAGTCCAAATCTACCCGAAGGTGCATCCGAATCCCTCAAACCAAGGCTCTGATACCAACTTGTAACGACGTAAATTTTCAAACAAATTTTTAAAATTTAAAACTCATAATCACATATAATAATTCTCAAAATCTCAAGTGTCGATGTCATAACATATTTCAAAATAGTTTTCAAAAGTAATTATTTCAAATCCAGGATCCTCGCTCATGACTCTTTTCTCTTGTGTGTACAATCGAGCCGCCGCCTTCCCGCGATCCTGATAAGAACCTGAAACAGATAACACATAACATGGTAAGCACGAAGCTTAGTGAGTTCCCAAAAATATTACATACAGCACATAAGCCACTCGAGGCTATAGCTCTGCGAGACCTTTCGGTCAATGTGTCTCAGGGGCCTTCCGATCCCACAATCTGAGTAGACCTTCCGGTCCTACTCTTTCGACCTTCCGGTCCATACCATATTGACCTTCCGGTCCGTACACTGCTGACCTTCCGCTCCGTACCCGTTGACCTTCTGGTCCATACCATGCTACTCATAACATACCTAACATACACATATCACATAGAAACATATATCACATACGCGGCATGACCTTCCGGTCACACATAATTAACATTCTAGGTATGGTATAGTGAGAAGACTAACCTCGTATGATGTTTAATAACTCACGTGCTTGATATCCCCGAACTCGAAACAATGACCTATCCCCCGCCTAATCACATAAAGTAATTATCTCAGATCAATAACGACTCTCAAGGCTAGACTAATCCCTTCCCATGCTCTCTCAGAAGGCTAAAAGACCATTTTACCCCTCTAATGTTCCAAAAGTCCACATGTTGACCAAACCTCAAAATTCAATGAAAGTCAACTATAGGGAGGTACGTTGCGCGTACCTGCTCTGTACGCGGGGCGTACTCGGTGGTCATCCAGAATCGGGGAACTCGACCCCCTACACGGCGCGTACTAGGATTACGCCTAGCGTAAGTCCCAGTTTCATACTTTCATGAGTTTTGGTCTGAATAGATTAAGACATAAGCTCATATCTCAGATCCAGGCACTCTACTGACTCTTAAGCCATAAAGTCGAAACCTTTAAGCCTTTGCATGGCTGTAAAGGTCAGCAATCACTTCAAACACACATCCTCTTTCCCCATTAAGCCCTAATCTCATGCATGATTTAATCTTAACGTCCAAGATTGGATTTTTATGGATCTACAACACAAAATACACTGAAATGGGGTAGATCATGGTCCATGGAGTTCCTTTGCTCAAAAAGTCTCCACCTTTGGGACTTAAACCCTAAAAATGCTCCTATATGATGTTCATAATAAAACAGTGGTAAAGTTTGGAGCTTTTTACCTTTGTGAGAAGCTCCCCGACTCACTTTAGCTCAGATCTAGTAGCTTGGACTCCAATCTTTCCACTTCAAGGTCTTCTCTTTTTCTTCACAAGCACACAATGACACTTTCAATCTCAAATACACACACACACACACAAGTATAGAACGAAGATTTAGCTCTTTTAGGGTTTCACTCGCTGAAAATGCTGGCTGGGATGGAGGCCATAGCGTTCCTTTTATAGTGCTCATGTCTTATTTAGGGTTCTGAGTCTGGGCCCATTACGCCCAGCGTAACTATGGTACGCCCAGTGTACCTAGGTAAAGTCCGTGTCAAAGACACACCCATGGGTACGCGCAGTGCACTCTTCAGTACGCCCACCGTACCCACTCGTCACCATTTTCTATTTTGGGCTAATTTTCACAACTTGGAAAAGAAGACGGATTAAAGAGATATACTTAAATTTCATGATGTTATAGTAGATGTCGGATCTACTACTTCTCCCTTTGCTCCAACCTCTTCAAGCTCCAAATTCCTTCACAACCAAACAAAAATCACACTCCAAGGCTCTCATACACACTCAAGAAGGTATAAGCCTCAAACTATGGTTTCTCTAGACAGTAATGAGGTAAGGGTGGCTGGTGAGGGGACTTAAGTTCCTTTGAATCAGGTGCAAACCCTCAATATTAGGGTTTTTGTGCACAGCCTCTACTCGTTGAGTTGGGGTCCACCAACTTGTTGAGTAGGTCCCATAATCCACGTAGCTTTATTAGTTTCTACTCGACGAGTTTGGCCATCTAACTCGTCGAGTAGGTCTTATGTGATGAAAAAAAATCCTTAAATTTTCATACCTGGGAGTCGGGATGTTAAAATTCTCCCCCACTTGAACTAGACTTCGTCCTCGAAGTCTGTTGTGGTGAACAACTCCGGATAATGCTCTAGCATCTTGGACTCCATCTCCCAAGTCCATTCGGATCTCTTCCGATGCCGCCACTCTACCTTGACCAAAGGTATCGCCTTATTGTGCAGGACCTTTATCTTCCTCTCTAAGACACCCACTGGCTACTCAACGTAATTCAAGCACTCGTCGGCTTAATGCGATCCAATGACACTACCACATCCTCGTATAATATGCATTTCCGTAGTTGCGAAACGTGGAAGGTGCTATGAATCTAACAAAGCTCCTCCGGAAGGTCTAGTCGGTATGCCACCTTGTCAACCCTGGAAATAATCCGACACGGTCCAATATATCGGGGACCTAACTTTCCCCTATTCCTGAAGCGGGTCACCCCCTTCTAGGGTGAGACCTTCAGTAACACCATATCGTCGACCTAAATCTTCAGCTCAAATCGGCATCGGTCGGCATAACTTTTCTGTCCACTCTGGGCGGTCTGCAATCATTGCCTGATTCGCTAAATCTTCTTGGTAGTTTGTAGAACCACCTCGGTCTGACCTATGACCTTGTGGCCGACCTCGCCCTAACAAACTGAGGTACGACATCTCCGCCCATACAACAGCTCGAAAGGTGGAGCACCAATGATAGAATGAAAGTTGTTGTTGTAGGAGAACTGTGCAAGGGGTATGTGGGAGTCCCAACTCCCACCAAAGTCGATGACGCAGGCCCTCAAAATATCCTCAAGGTTCTGAATGGTCCGCTCACTGTGGTTGTCTATCTGTGGATGGTAGGTGGTGCTAAAATGCAGTCTCGTGCCCAGTTCCTAATCGAACTTCTGCCAGAAACGGGAGGTTAATCGAACATCACGGTCTAACACAACAGAGATTGGTACCCCGTGGCGAGAAACGATCTCGCAAAGATATACATCGGCCAACTTCTCGACCGACGAACTCTCCTGAATAGCCAGGAAATGGGCGTTCTTGGTCAATCGATCCACGATGACCCATATAGCATCATATCCATTTGCCGTCCTCAGCATCATAAAGTCCATTGTGATCTATTCCCATTTCCACATGGGAATCTCTAGAGGCTACAGCTTGTCATGCAGCTTCTGATTCTCGGTCTTGACCATCCTGCAGGTCAAGCAGCTCTCAACGTACCAAGCGATCTCTCGCTTCATGCACGGCCACCAGTAGCTCAAACTCAAATCTCAGTACATCTTGGTGGCCATGGGGTGAATAGAGAAACGAGACTTATGAGCCTTCTCCAGTACAATCTTTCTGACCCCACTGGACATCAGAACCCATACCCGGCTACAACGGGTCAACAATCCCATACTATCCTACACAAATTGGGTGATCTCGCCTCTAATCCTTTCAAGCTTCCAGTTCTCCTGTCATACACCCTCAGCCTGAAACTCCTTTATCAGGCTCACAGGTGGAGAATCCATTGATATCCTCATACATGTCGCCGAAACATAAGATCCAACCGACTTACGGCTCAAGGCGTTCGCCACCACGTTCGCATTACCTGGATGGTAAAGGATCTCGCAGTCATAATCCTTGACTATGTTTAGCCACCTACACTGCCTCATGTTCTGGTTCGGTTGATCCATGATGTGTCTCAAACTCTTGTGGTCCGTGTATATGGTACAACGGAGCCCGTAGAGATAATATCTCCAAATCTTGAGAGTGAACACCACCGCTCCCAACTCCAAATCATGTGTGGGATATCTGGTCTCATGCGGCTTCAGCTGTTGTGAAGCATAGGCTATCACCCGTCCTCTCTGCATCAGTACTGTTGGATATAGTGTCTAAGCCCATAACTATATTTGGTATATACTTGACCCGACCCGGCATGGTCTATTTGGGTTGCACTTCACCCGAACAATTTATGGATAATATTTGAGAATAGTACAAGTTATGATTTATTAATATATTAGAAGTTCTAATATATTAATATAAGATCATATTATTTAATTAGTAGTGATCTATAATTAATCTAGGATTAATTTAGTGATCAAAGATATTACTAATTAAATATGGGCTTCTATATTTATATAGTGTGGGCTTATGCTTATTTGGAATGGGCTAGGCTTGGATGGAGAAGTCCATGGATACTCCATGGAGCTTTAACCCATGGATCTCATGGAAATGAAGAGACATGGGTATTAGGGTTTACATGGATGTAACCCTAATCCACCACACTATATAAAGGAGGCTTTGGCTCTTGAAATCAAACTAGTTGTATCTAGTGAACACTAGTTGACACATGTTGAGGTGAGGGCCGATTTCAAGAGAAGTGTGACTATTCTCTCAAAGTTCCAAGTTTGTGGTGATTTGTGACTTTCATTTGAGGCATCCACATTATTGGTGCTAGGCTCTAAAACTCCAAGGAATCAACTACAACTACAAGGTAAGTGTTTCTACTAGCTTTATTTGATTCAAGTTCCCCATGCCATGCTAGTTAGGATATAAGCCTTGGAAAAATAATTATTTGCATGTATCTTAGACAAACATAGATCCAAGGTTTATTAGGGTTGCATGTACACTTAGGAAGTGTTAGAATGCTCAAAACCCATCAGTGGTATCAGAGCCTAGGTCTGTTTGTTTGATACTTGTGATTAAAAGTTGGAAAAAAGTCAAAAAACTTGCTGTCTGACGAACGGACTCGGCGAGTCCATGGGAGGACTCGTCGAGTTCACTTGTATCTTCAACCTACTCGGCGAGTAGGTTCAATGCACTCGGCGAGTAGGGTCGACAGAGTGCAGATTTTCGACTTTAGTTGCTGGAAATGGATTGGAAACATTACCCTAAACTGTTTTGGTACTTGGAAACTTGTTTTAGCTGGTGTAATGTTTTTTCTAATTCATTTACAACAACTAGTTATCAAAATTACAAAGTTTAATGTGATTTTGATTCTTGAAAGTGTTCATATTCATGTTCTTGTTCTTATGAAGTTTAGATGATCATAGGAATTATTTGTAACCTATGTGGTAGTTTAATTCTTGATCATAATGTGTTTTAATGGAGTCCATAACTTGTTCTCAAGTTATGGAAAACCAAAAGTCTCTTGGATTGAAAACCATTAAAAGAACACAAGAGTTAGAAAAATGAAAAGTCCTCATTTTATTACTCTATTAAACTCATAAGTTACAAGATATGAAAAGTTTTGAAAGTTTACAAAACTTGCCCTCAAGTTTTGGAACAAGTAAAGTTAAGTTAAAACTTTAGTTCCAACCCTTAGAATTTTAAAAGTTAAAATTCAACCCTTATACTTATATTATTATGATTTAATAATTATATATATATATATATATATATATATATATATATATATATATATATATATGTATAAGAACAAAGTCGTCTTACCGCTAGTACGCCTCATTCACGAAGCCGGTCTATAAGGTGGGTATAAGGTTGTTGCCTATAAAATGGTGACTTAATGGGTGTCCACTCTCACCCACCGCTTGCTTGACTGGTGGAGGGTCGTTAGCCGAACGGGTAAGACAAGGACTTATAAATTCTCATTCAAAGTATGATGAATATTATAAAGTAACTAAATGTTTTATTAAATTCCCAATCTTAGTTACTTTAGGAAAAATGCGAATAAGGTGCTAATCCATGAAATTACACTTTACACTTTGTTTAAGTCGTTGGTGGAGCGTGTGTGGTTAACCGGCACACTAACTTGGACTTAACAAGGTAGGTAAAGGGTGACTTAAAGGTTTATTATAGTATCGATGGAGCGTGTGTGGTTTACCGGCACATCGATTGAGTGATAAACTTTAAAGGGTACCAAGTGATTTGCATGGTTACTTCACACCTCGTTTTGTGATCCTCGGCATCCCAGTCACAAAACCTGGAGGGCACACTCGAGATTGAAACATGCCTTTGAAAAGTTCATTGAATCTCAAAGAATCTAGGAATTTCTAAGAACCAATCAAAGCCTAATACTTAAATATTTCGGTTTTCGTGGTGGAAATTGGTGAATCGTCATTCACCTACCTTTCAAATATGGTATAGCTTAGATTACGGCATACCTCTTCTAAGTTATATTATATTGTGATTGGATCCTAGCCTTAATATTACATTTGGGTGTTTTATTAAGGACTCTCTTATATCTAAACTAATCTTGTTCTCTTCTTTTTAGATGTCTTCAAACAATGCTGCTTCTGGCTCTAATCCTAATGGCTCCTTTACCCTTATGAACTTGTGTGGGAAAGTCACCTTTGATGGATCCAACTTCAATGAGTGGATTAGAAACATCGGGATGATTACCCGCTACGAGGACAAAGAATATGTCCTTGACAAGGAGCTTAAGGAGATTGATGAGACCACTGCAACTCCTCAGGAGATCGCTGAATTTCGGGCACATGAAAGGGATGCTACGAAAGTGGCTTGCATCATGATGGCCACGATGACAGCGGAACTCCAAAAGTCTTATGAGGATTTCTACCCTTATGAAATGCATCAAGATTTGATGGAAAGATACCATCAAAGTGCAAGACAAAAGAGGTATGAAATCATCTGCTCCATGATAACAACCATGATGAAGGACGGGGAATCCGTCACGAGCCACATGCAGAAAATGCAAAGGTATGTGGATCGTTTGCTGAAGCTTAATGTGAACTTCCCTGAGGATCTTGCAATAGATATCATTTTTGCACTCCTTACCATCGTGCTATGATCAATTCCACATGACATATCACATGAATAAGGAAGAGGTCACACTCAGCAAACTTCAGGGACTTCTCAAGACCGCAGAATCAGGTCTTAAGGGGAAGTCGGTTGCTATCACTCCTACTCCAAACTCAACTCCGGTTTTGGCAATTGGGAAAAATCGATGGAGGAAGAGAAAGAGATCCTCGAAGGGTACCAAGGCTCGAACCCTTCATGGCTCTTCTTCAAGTGGAACCAAGAAAGGTTTCATCACTCCTTCTTTTGACCCAAAAGAGGCTGAATGCTTCTATTGTCATGAAAAATCTCATTGGAAGCGGAACTGCCCAAAGTACCAACAGGATGTGAAGGATGGGAAAGTCAAACCCAACCATGCAGGTACTTACACTATCATTTCTAATAACTCACCCCATTCTAAGTCTTGGGTCCTTGATACCGGTTGTGGTATTCCTATTTGTTGTGACTTGCAGGGACTAAGAAGAAGTGAGAATGTGGAGCAAGGAAGAATAAACTTGATCATGGGGAATAGGAAAGCTTTACCTGTTACCAAGATTGGAGTTTATACTTTATCGCTAAGTAGTGGGTTTAATTTAGATTTGAATAAGTGTTGTTATTCGCCAGGAATGGCAAGAAATATTATTTCCTTTCATGCTTTGTACAAACAAGGGTTTACCTTTTCATTTAATAATGAAGTTGGTTCTATAGATGTTTTCTATAATAATGTTTTTTATTTTAAAGCATTACCTTGTGATGGTGTGTATGAAGCTGTATCTGTTGTAGATAACTTGGGAAATAATGTTTTGTGTATTGATTCTACTAATAATAATAACTTGGATAAAGCATCATTATGGCATTGTCGTCTTGGACATATAAGCAAGAAACGCATAGGCCAACTCCAAAAGGATGGAGTCTTGGAGTCGTTTGACCTAAAGTCAGATGATAGTTGCGAATCATGCTTACTTGGAAAAATGACAAAGTCACCCTTCACAGGCTCGTGTGAGAGGGGTGAAGGTTTGTTGGACCTTATACACACGGATGTGTGTAGACCATTCAAACATGTCACAAGGGATGCTAATCGTTATTATTTGACTTTTACTGATGATTACAGTAGATATGGATATGTCTACTTAATCAAGCATAAGTCAGAGACTTTCGAGAGGTTTAAAGAATTTAAACAGAAAGTCGAGAATCAATTGGGCAGGAACATTAAGATGCTTCGATCCGATCGAGGAGGTGAGTATCTTAGTTCAGAGTTCCTCGACTATCTTAGGGAATGTGGGATTGTCTCACAATTGACACCTCCCAGGACACCACAGTTGAATGGTGTGGCTGAGAGGCGTAATCGAACCTTGTTGGATATGGTTCGTTCCATGATGAGTCGAGCTACGCTACCAATCTCATTCTGGGGGTATGCCTTAGAGACTGCCGCCCATATTCTTAATCTTGTCCCTACAAAGAAAGTTGCCAAAACTCCTCACGAGATGTGGACTGGCAAAGTACCTAAGCTAGACCACATCAAGATTTGGGGTTGTGAGGCTTTCGTGAGACGCGAGACTCATGATAAGCTCGAACCTCGAAGCGAGAGGTGGATTTTCATCGGCTACCCGCAGCAATCCTTTGGTTACCTCTTCTACAGACCTAGTGACAATGTGGTCTTTGTAGCAAGAAGAGGAGTCTTTCGAGAGAGAGAATTTATAAGCCAAGGAGACAGTGGGAGGCAAATTGATCTTGAAGAAATTCAAGAATCAAGCGGTGAAGGAACTTCAAACACTAGCCCTCAACTTGAGGAGGAAACTCCTGTTGAGCCAGTTGATGAGCCTGTACCTCTGAGGCATTCCATGAGAGTTAGGAATGCACCTGAGCATTACTATGGTTTCCATATTACTGCGGAAGGTGAGACACTTATTAGTGATGAGACACTAGTAGGTCTGGATGAACCTAACAGCTACATGGAAGCCATGGCAGGCCCTGAGGCTGCTAAATGGAAAGAGGCCATGGATAGCGAGATACAATCCATGTATGACAATCAAGTTTGGAACTTGGTTGAGAATGTACCTGGTCGTAAGACTGTAGGGTGCAAGTGGGTCTTCAAGAAGAAGACCGACATGGATGGTAAAGTACACACTTATAAGGCGAGACTGGTTGCAAAGGGCTTCTCTCAAATTCCTGGAGTGGACTATGATGAGACCTTTTCTCCAGTAGCCAAGATTAAGTCTATTCGGGTTCTGTTAGCCATAGCTGCATTTCATGACTATGAAATATGGCAAATGGATGTCAAAACCGCTTTCCTTAATGGAAAGTTGGCTGAAGATGTTTACATGAGTCAGCCAGAGGGTTTTGTCAGCAACGAGTACCCTAATAGAGTGTGTAAACTCGAGAAATCCATTTATGGATTGAAACAGGCACCTCGCAGGTGGAATCTTTGCTTTGATGAGAAAGTCAAGGAATTTGGCTTTTCGAGGAGTGAAGATGAATCTTGCGTCTATATCAAGGCTAGTGGGAGCATAGTCATTTTTTTGGTACTGTATGTGGATGACATACTACTCATAGGAAATGACATCCCAACCCTGCAGGAAGTAAAGTCCTGGCTTGGGAAATGTTTCGCTATGAAGGACCTTGGTGAAGCTGCCTATATCCTAGGGATAAAGATTTTGAGAAACAGGAGTAAAAGACTAATTGGACTTAGTCAAAGTACCTACTTGGACAAAGTGTTGAAAAGATTCAACATGCATAACTCCAAGAAAGGTGAGTTACCCATTCAGTGTAATGCTAGATTGAGTAAGACACAAAGCCCTAGTACTGAGGCTGAGATAGCATAAATGAGTCGATTTCCTTATGCTTCAGCTGTAGGATCGATCATGTATGCTATGACGTGTACTCGACCTGATGTAGCCTTTGCTTTGAGCATGGTTAGCAGGTATCAGGCGAACCCTGGAAAGGAACACTGGACTGCGGTAAAGAATATCCTCAAGTACCTGCGAAGGACTAAGGACTGGGTCCTTACCTTCGGTGGGAGTGATGACTTGAGAGTTGTAGGGTATAGTGATGCTAGTTTCCAGACTGATAGGGATAATTTCCGCTCTCAGTCAGGCTGGGTCTTTACCCTAAACGGAGGAGCAATTTCTTGGAAGAGTTCCAAGCAGGAGACAGTGGCTGATTCCACTTGTGAATCAGAGTATATAGCAGCAAGCGAGGCAGCAAAGGAGGCGATATGGCTAAAGAACTTCATCGGAGACCTTGGAGTTGTTCCAGCTATAAAAGAGCCAATGGAGATTTTCTGTGACAGCAATAGTGCGGTTGCCTTAGCCAAGGAACCAAGGGATCACGGGAGATCCAGACACATCGACAGAAAATACCATTTTATCAGACATCGAATTGAAGAAGGACTCCTCATGGTGAAGAGGGTATCATCGGATGAGAACCCGGCAGATCCCCTCACGAAGGGACTGAGTAGGGTTAAGCATCTCCAGCATGCTCGGAGCATAGGGCTGAAGGATGATATAAGTTTTAGTAGTTAGATAACCCAGAAATTTGTAAAGTGTAATTGACATTTGATGATGAATAAAAGGTGTTTTATTTATGAGCAAAGTGTTGCTATCTCTTGTCGATCTTTTACTATATTTCTTTTGCATGTTTTGACTTCCAGAATAATTATGTTTGGTATATCATATTATTCAAACCTCCACAGTCGGTCATATGTCGGAAGTAGGTATGAATCAAGACTGTCATGATTGGTTGCAGAGGTCTAAGGTGTTGGACATGGCTACAACAATCATGAGTGCTCATAAGTTCTGAGCATTGGACTCAACCCACGCTCACTGGAATCACTTCATGGAATTTTATCTCGAGTGATCGTGAGACGGTAATATCATATAAGTATTCAAACCTAGAGATATGATTTGTTACTTACGAGTTGGTTATGCATTGATTGTACGTAAACGCATTGGTAACTCGATGTTATAAAACGTGCCTTTGTGTGTAATTCAATGAGTGGTAGAACAAACATATGAGTCGAAGTTTATCTGTTCCTTCTTGGATTAGAAGCTGATATATGGGCCCCTCGATGATTTTGTTCTGACCTATGTACCGGGCCCGGTCAGAACTAAATTGATGTGTTCAGTTGAGTTCTATGTCAAACAAATCGGAAATCGGGAAACAAATGCTGGACAATAAGCAAGACAATGTTCCATGTGTTTGTCCGGCTGATATCTAGAACAGAGGATTATATGATCACTTATCTAAATGGCGCGTTCTAGTTCAATAGAGTTTAAAGAGCTACGATTGCGGATCGGTTCCTGAAGTTATACTTGCAAATATAGTTACTAAACTTATCCAAGTGGGAGACTGTTGGATATAGTGTCTAAGCCCATAACTATATTTGGTATATACTTAACCCGACCCGGCATGGTCCATTTGGGTTGCACTTCACCCGAACAATTTATGGATAATATTTGAGAATAGTACAAGTTATGATTTATTAATATATTATAAGTTCTAATATATTAATATAAGATCATATTATTTAATTAGTAGTGATCTATAATTAATCTAGGATTAATTTAGTGATCAAAGATATTACTAATTAAATATGGGCTTCTATATTTATATAGTGTGGGCTTATGCTTATTTGGAATGGGCTAGGCTTGGATGGAGAAGTCCATGGATACTCCATGGAGCTTTAACCCATGGATCTCATGGAAATGAAGAGACATGGGTATTAGGGTTTACATGGATGTAACCCTAATCCACCACACTATATAAAGGAGGCTTTGGCTCTTGAAATCAAACTAGTTGTATCTAGTGAACACTAGTTGACACATGTTGAGGTGAGGGCCGATTTCAAGAGAAGTGTGACTATTCTCTCAAAGTTCCAAGTTTGTGGTGATTTGTGACTTTCATTTGAGGCATCCACATTATTGGTGCTAGGCTCTAAAACTCCAAGGAATCAACTACAACTACAAGGTAAGTGTTTTTACTAGCTTTATTTGATTCAAGTTCCCCATGCCATGCTAGTTAGGATATAAGCCTTGGAAAAATAATTATTTGCATGTATCTTAGACAAACATAGATCCAAGGTTTATTAGGGTTGCATGTACACTTAGGAAGTGTTAGAATGCTCAAAACCCATCAAGTACTGCCTCCAATCTGGTGATCGATGCATCACAAAACACTATGAAATCCTCAATTGCCTCAAGGAGTGTCAAAACCGGCACCTCGCAGAGTCACTGTCGCAGAGTCTCAAATGCAGTATGCTGCTCAGGGTCCCACCGGAAATCCACCCCTTCCTCTTCAGATGAGTGAGCGGTACTGTAATATTGGAGAAATCATGTATGAGTCTTCGATAGTACCCTGCCGATCCCAAGAAGCTCCTGATATCCAAGGGAGATTTCGGAACCTCCCATTGCATAACCGCCTGGATCTTGGCCGGATCGACCAAAATCCCATCCTGATTAACGAGATGTCCAAGGAACTGAACCTCTCGCAACCAGAAATCACACTTCAAGAACTTGGCATAAATCCGTTCTCGCCTCAAAACTCCGAAGAGCTTACGGAGATGCTCTTAATGTTGTTCCCTAGTCTTGGAATATGCCAAGATATCATCAATGAACACAATAACCGAGCAATCGAGCATCGGCCTGCATACCCGATTCATAAGGTCCATAAATACTTTCGGCACGTTGGTGAGTCCAAACGACATCACCACGAACTCGTAATGTCTGTGTCGAGTCTGGAATGCGGTCTTCTCCATGTCCTCCACCCTCGCCCTGACCTAATGATATCCGTGTAACGTCCCAAAAACCAAGACTAAAATTTTCAATTTTAAAACATTAAACAAACCATAATTGTCAAATCTTTTCTTTCATAAACATAAATCGCTTTATCAAAACAAAGTATTAATCCAAAACATGCTTATTTTATCATAGTAAACATCCAATGCTAAATTTCTTGGTGTGTGTCATGTAGTCATCCCGAGCTCTTCCCTCCGCTTCCGGAAGTACCTGAAACCAAAACTAAAAACTATAAGCACGAAGCTTAGCGAGTTCCCCAATCTACCACATACCATACATATAACCACATACTGGGCCCCTCCCGCTGCATCGGACTCGCTCCGGCATCGGCCCCGCTCGGGTAATAGATTTGTGTCTCATAGGCCCCACCTGTCTCTGGGCCTCGCCCGCTATACACATACAACATATAACATGCAAGCACATAAAGAAACATACTCTACTGTACTCCTATTCTAAGGCCTCGCCTAACTTAGGCACCGCCCCTGGTCTACTACTGATGAGCTATGGAACCCCATCCACACTCCTGCTGTCAGTGAGATACGGGCCCCCGCCCACACTGACTACTCTCGGGCCTCGCCCCTACTCTGCTACTATTGAGATATGGAACCCCATCAATACTCAGCTAGTGATGAGACCCGCCTACACTCACCTCCCTACCAGGCACATACAAGTATCACAAAGACAACAAGCATAATCAAACATGCACATATAGATCTTCCTCAGGCTCGCCCCGGTATCGGACCCTAGTCCGGAACATACTACCATATAAACATACTTTGGGCTTGCCCCAGCATCGGACCTTGGTCCGGACCTATCGTACTGACACATGCAAGAATCACAAAGACCTCTAGCATACTAAGATTCATCGGGCCTCGCCCGGCATCAGATCGTGATCCGGAACATATAACATACAATGCCTAGGGTTAACCCCCGGGTCTTCCTACTATACACAAACAAAATGGGCCGGAATTATGGCCTTAGACCCATGCACACAGTGAGGAGACTCACCTTGCACTGCTGGAGTCCTGCTGATATCCCTCTGGCAGCTATCTGGCAATTCCCCGAACTGTTGATCCTTCAGCTCCCCGAGCTACCAATACTAAAATATTACTTAGACCGAATCAATAATCCTTCTTTGGGTAAAATGACCATTCTACCCCCCTAGTCCAACTTGGTCCATCTCTAAGGCCCAAGACATAATATAAAAAGGTCCAACACTAGGTAGGCTTCCCAATCCCACTAGTGGCCCACTAAAGGCCCAATATGCTAAATTGGGCCCAATCCCTCTAATGGGCCTTACCCTAAGCCAAAAAAATCTTCTTGGCCCACATTATCTAACTTCTGATGGCCCACTAAGCCCTAAAGAACCAAAATCCCTTGCATGGCCCAAACTTAGGCCCAAAACAAGCCAAACCCATATCTGATGAGTAAGTTAGGCGTACTCCTATGTACGTTAAGCGTACAAGCTAAATGGTGTGTACGTCGGGCGTACCTGTATGTACGCTCAGCGTACTCCCCTGTTAACTCACTTTCCAATTAAATGCTTAATACTCTACTCCAGAAGCTACAAACATATATCCAAGTCCTTTTCAACGTCTTAAACCATAAAGTCCTTCACTTGGTAGCTTGCAACCCACCAATAGAGCCCAAACTTGAAATTTGATAACTAACTTTCATGGAAATGGTCTTAACTCATGCATGAACCCATTAGGACATCCAAGATGGCAACTTTCTGCCTTAGGGACTCATTTAGAACTGAGAGTAGCAACTCCAAGTCCTAGAAATTGGATTGAACCTCAAAGCTTCAATCTTTGGACCAAAATGGTCCATAAACTCAATCTAAGAGATCTAAGGAGGTAACCACCAAGTTTAGATTTTTATACCTTGAAATGCTTAGAAATGAAGCAACAATCCCATATCTGCAACCTCTCCTTTGAACCACCGCCTTGCCTTGCTCCTTTCTTGTTTGGAAAATGGATCCACAACACCAAGTTGCTTCTCTAGTGACCTTCTAAGCTCCAAGAACACTCAAATATGGATTAGGGTTTTGTAGTAGCTCCTTTAGGGTGGAAATGGAGGCTGGCCTTCAAGACATAAGGTTCTTTATATAGGGCTCAACCCTAAAATTAGGGTTTGGGAACTTTGAATGTACGCTGGGCGTACGTCTCCAACACCCGCGATCACTTAACCCTTCTACGTTGGGCGTACTCTTGCGCTGGCCACTTTGCATGCATGGTCCTTTCTAGCCATCTTTCTCCATTAAGGGCCAATATTGACAATAACTTCAAAGTGATATAACTCCTTCGTTCTAAGTCCGTTTCCGACGAACTTTATACCCAAAAAAAGGTGGCGAGAAGCCCTACGCTCCTAACTAGACACCCAAGCCCTAAAACCTTTTGAATAAAACCTGAGACCCATAAAAGACCAAATCGCTTACACCCTGGGCCTCCAAAACCACAACTGAAGTACTTTTCAAAACGGGGTGTTACAATCCGGACCTCAATTCTATCTTGGAAAACCAAGATGCTCCCTGTAACCGATCAAAGAGATCATCAATCTATGGAAGTGGATAACGGTTCTTCACCATCAATTTGTTTAACTCCCAATAATCAATGCACATCCGCTGTGAACCATCCTTCTTCCTGATGAAGAGAATCGGTGCTCCCCACGGAGAGCTGCTCGGGCGGATGAATTGCTTGCCTAGTAGTTCCTGCAAGATTCTTCATCTCTGGTGGTTCCAATCGATATTGCACCTTGGAAAAAGGGTCCACGCTTGGCACAAGGTCGATCTTGAACTCGACCTACCTTTCCGGAGGCACTCCAGGTAACTCCTCCGGACACACATCAGCAAAATCTCTAACAACTAGAACCTCAGAAACCAAGACCTGATCCATGACCCGCGTATACACCACATACGCCAAATAACCCGCACACCCGTGTTGAATATACTATTGAGCCCTGGAAGATGAGCAAAATCTTGAACCCATCCTGGTACCCTCACAATAGATAATCAGTTCTCCCCCACTTAGGGTTCGAACTACCACACGTTGGCCCTTGTAGTCGATCATGGAATTGAAGTGACTCAGCCAGTCCATACCCACTATCACACAAACGACACCCATGGGAATCAGAATCAAGTCAATCGGAAAGGACACCTCAAATATCACTAGAACACAACCCCCGATAAACTAAGGAAGCAGAAACCCCATGTTCGTTGGCGATGGAGACTCGCAACAGACACTCTAGCTCTCCCAAAGGCAACCCGAACCCTCTGTTAAACGATCAAGAGACAAATACCGACTCTCCCCTGAGTTAAACAATTCAAGAGCATGCAAAGAGTTAACTAAAAATGTACCTAACACAGGTACAACACATATAAGCATGCAATAAATATAATCAACAAGATAAGGAATAGAAACATACCAGCCACCACATCTGGTGTTGTCCTGGCCTCCTCGGCCGTAAGCTGGAATGTGCATCCCCTAGCCCTCGGGGGCTCTGCTCTACCCTGACCTCCGTCAATGATCCGTAAAGTGGCCGGTATTGGAGCCTGCGCTGACTAGGCGGCTAGTAGGGGACATTGGGCCTTCATATGGCCCATCTGCTCATAATGATAACATAGTCCGACCCAAGAAGGTGGAGTCTGTTGCCAACAATCCCTAGCGATGTGGCCTTGTTTTCCACACTTGTGGCACCCCGAAGAAGATCGACAAACCCCATCGTGCATCTTGCCGCACTTCCCACAAGTGCAGCCCTTACGGACCCCAGATCTAGTACAGTTGTCTTAGACCGCTTCGGTGCAGGCTGCGACTGCGTCGGGGCCTACCTCTACTCCCTTAACTGGAACTCGATCTCCAGCTCACACCGCCTAGCCGCCTCCTATAACTCCAGTAGAGTATCACAACGCTGTGTAGCAACAAACTGTGGGATGTCAGTCATGAGAATGCTTAGATAACGAGTCATATGAGCCTGATCAGAAGAAAACTCCGGGCAAAACATCGCCTTCTCAATAAACATTCGGGTGATCTCCGTCATAGTCTCCGTACATTGTCTCAGGTCCAAAAACTCCTGAGACAATCTCTCACGCTCGGCCCTAGGAATGTAGCAGGTGCAGAACATCTCCCTGAACTGATCCCATGTCATAGCAGCTCTATGCTCATCAGAATACGACACAGTAGCCAATCTCCACCAATCTTTTGCTTCGGACTTCAGCAGGTTCAGAGCGCACCTGACCTTCTGGTAAGCAGGGCAGGAACAAGTGAAGAAATATCCCTCCACATCAGACAGTCACCTCATGGCTACAATTACGTCCTGAGTTCCATCAAAGGTTAGGGGATTCGTGTTATTGAAGTTCCGATACTGAAATACTCGTCCTGGCCCAACACTCGTAGCCGCCACAACTGCAGAGGTTGCAACAACAGCAGTCTCAACAATGGTTGCGTATCTGTCATCAAGTTACTCCATCATTGTCATCTTGATAGACCCGGATATCTCTGGTATCTGTCCCCGAAAAATCTCAACCACCTCCTCTCAGATGATCTCCCTGACACGATCCTCTGTCAACGCTGGCCTATCCTGGTTGCCAGCTCCCGATCCTTACCCGGATCCGGTCTCAAATTGCCTCGTAGTCACCATACTGAAAATATATCAGGAAGACATTAGATAATCCGCATAAAAACAATGCAGAACCAACTCCGAACAAAACCCTAAGGGTTATGACTTCCTTGCTACGCGTATGGGTCTTGTGCTTTCAGTAGTACAGGCCCATACTACCTTCCACACCTACACATATTTGTCTCAAGTATCATCACAATGCACTAACAAATTACATAAGCAAGGGCGAGTGCTTAATCCTTGCTCCTAGAGGAAGGCTAAATATCTCACAACTGGTCGATTGACCCCATACAACTCATCCATGAAACTTCCACTAACCCTGCAGCACTAGTG
Source organism: Lactuca sativa (assembly GCF_002870075.4). Taxonomy (NCBI): domain Eukaryota; kingdom Viridiplantae; phylum Streptophyta; class Magnoliopsida; order Asterales; family Asteraceae; genus Lactuca; species Lactuca sativa. The sequence goes on along the minus strand of NC_056627.2, from coordinate 41,911,151 downwards.
TATGTTAGTCATACATAACACTGTACCCTATAGACATCCGAATATCCGATCCTACCCTAAGCCCTTCATCAAACAAGAACATGAAATAAGGCCAAACCAAACATTCTCAGGCTATAAGATCTTAGTTATATACAACAGTGATGTATACCCTAAGCAACTATAGTAATGATGTTAATTTCATATAAGGAACCCTAAGCTATCAGGCATCATGTAATAAGGAAATTCTATCATGCAATTCCTGAAGATCCCTAGCCTATCACTAGCATGTTGTTCTAACATATCAAAATATCAATAACAGTATGGTATTTTGGGGTATACTTACTGGCTCCGACTGATCGTACACTTCACATCCTCCTTTAGTATTTTGAAAACCATTTGAAAATCATTTTCAAAAACATCTTTTCCCTTAGTTTGAGACTGGATTCACACGAATGTGCCTCCAATTCACTCAAACCAAGGCTCTAATACCAACTTGTAACATCCATAAAATTCATAAAAATTTAAAACTTTTTCAAGCATCCAAAAACCATTATTTATTAAAAAAATGTTTTCAAAATAGTTTCATATCAGAGTATCCTAGAAATCAAAATCATAAATTGTGAGCAGGTGCACGATCAAGCCTTCGCCTTCCTGCGATACTCTAAAGTACCTGAAACCATAAACCAAACTATAAGCCCAAAGCTTAGTGAGTTCCCCCAAAATACTCATACAAAAATCATACACATATAATAACAGCATATTATGGCCCAATCAAACATCGGGTTGGAATGCCAACATACTACAGGTCCAATCGTCCTCGGGATGTTATACCCTTGGCCCACAACCATCGGGTTGGAATGCCCACCTACAATGAGTCCAATCATCCTCGGGATGGAATACTCTCAGCCCACAACCATCGGTTGGAATGCCCACATACAATCCATATATATCAGATAATCGCATAACAGTCTATAGACAGTCAAAGCGATCTACAGTTCACTAAGCATAGCAACATCTTATCTACCAGGATACCGATTTTAACAGATTATAACCACATAGAAACATCCTATCTTTCAGGACACCGATCTAACATATCAAAATAGTAACCAAGCAGGATAACAATCCAAAGGGCCGACCTTGGTGCCTTCGACCCATGAGTATAGTGAGGAAGACTCACCTCAAAATATCGAACAGAACTGAAAAGAACAAACTCTCGAATCACGACTCCAAACTCAAACACATATAATTACCATAGGAGCAATTCCATCAAGACCCAAATTACCAAAGCACAAGACCCATACTACTGAAACCACAAGACCCATGCGTATCTGTCATGTTGACCCGACTCGTCGAGTGTAGCTACTAACTCGTTGATTTCCTTCAGAACTCCGAAAATCATGAAAAACCCTAACTAACTCGTCTAGTTATCTCATCAATTCGACAAGTCCACTCAGAATCCAGAAAGCGGAAAAACCCGACTCAACTCGTTGAGTTGGCTATGCAACTCGTCGAGTTCCTTTAGCCTTTTCATAATTAGTCCTTTCCAGTCAAATCCAAAGCTCCAAACTACAGATCTAGTCCCCTATGGTTAAGACACCACGTAAAGTTGTTGACTTTACGTCCATGCATAGCCTCGAGAGGCTAAAACACCCAAAACTAAGCATAGGAAGAGGTTTAGGGCTTTGAGAAGGGCCAAGACTAGATAAATTCGACAACTTTATGTCCATGGGGCCTAGCAAAGTCCATATCTAAGACCATGTCTTCATCACCAGCTCAAACCCGAGAATGACTCCATTTTGCACCAAAAATGACCATATTCTTACATAAGGGAGGATCCAAGAAATGGAAAGCCAAGGTAAAGACTTTTTACCTCCAAATGGTTGCTAACACATAGTAGATGTTGGATCTAGTGCTTCTCCCTTTGCTCCAACCTCTTCAAGCTCCAAGTTCCTTCACAACCACACCAAAATCACACTCCAAGGCTCTCACACACACTCAAGAAGGTATATGGCTTGAAATAGGGTTTCTCTAGATGGTAATGAGGTAAGGGTGGTTGGTGAGGGGACTTAAGGTCCTTTAAATAGGGTGCAAACCCTAAAAATTAGAGTTTTCGTGCACAAACTCTACTCGTCAAGTTGGGGTCCACCAACTCATCGAGTAGGTCCCATAATCCATGCGGCTTTATTAGTTTGTACTCGACGAGTTTGGGCATCCAACTCGTCGAGTAGGTCTTATATGATGAACAAAATCCTTAAAATTTCATACCTAGGAGTCGGGATGTTACATAACTTTATGTTATAAAACATATTGTTGTACACGATTTGATGAGTAAATAGTACAAGCATATAAGTCAAAGTTTATTCGTTCCTTTTGCCCTAATGGGAAACGTGATATCTTTGGGCCCTCGATGATTTGATGTCGACGTCAAAAGGGATTGGCCAAGCCTGGACCGAATTGATGTGTGAATCAGTCGTCATAAATCAGAAATCAGGAAACAAAATCTTGGTCAATGAGATTGATTATAATCCATGTCTTATGTATGTACGATATCTTATAGAACGGAAGAATATTTGATCACTTATCCTAGAAAATGTCACTGACTGGGTCAGAGTTCGACAACAGCTTTTGGAAGCTACAATTTGTTGATCAGTTTGGAAGTTATATTGGCAGTTATAGTTATTCGACTTATCCAAGTTCAAGATTACTAGATTAGGTGTCTAACCCATAACTATAATTGGTATATGTCACACCCCTAAACTGGAACGGAAGAAATGTTCAGGGGCGGAGGACATCATGTACAGTATCACAACAGTTATATAATAGTAATCAAAGCAAATACAACCATCACATTAATAGAATATAGTATTTACATTTTTTCATAACATAGTTTGTATGACAAAAAAAAGTATATCAAATGTATAAAAAATGTGACTCTAAAAGCTCCGTCTTCTCCAAAACCTGTGGGTTTACCAGTCTACTGGTTCCCTGAGAATACAAGTGATTTTGAAAGTGTATCAACATTTAAGTTGGTGAGTTCATAAGTATGTTTTTAAATGAAAATCTTGTATTTGAATCTGTGAAAATGTTTGTATGTTTCTCAAGAAAATCCAATATTTTCTTTAGTAGTGAAAAGTGGTCTTAGACCTTAAGACCAAAATGTATGCTTGTTACTGTATTCTGTAATTTGTATGTGAATGTCTTTGTATGTATGCCTAGGTACCACCAGCTATATTGTATTATGCTGTTTTGCATGAAAACTCATGTATGAAATCCCTAGATATCATCAGTAGTTAAGTATAGTAATGTACTGTATGAAAACCCTAGCTACCACCAGTAATGTATAGTATTGATTTCTATGAGAACCCTGGCTACCACCAGTAATTTATAGTATTGTTCTGTATGAAAACCCTAGCTACCACCAGTAATGTATAGTAGTTCTATTACTTTAAATAAAACCATGTGTTTGTATCCCCTGGAATTCTCCAGAGTAATTGTATAATAGTTCTATTAATTAAAACAAAACTATATGAAGAAATAAAATCCTGTAAACAAATGGTTAGTTTATATTGTTGTGAGTTTGATATAAACATGCTTGATGTGACCTGGTGACCTCTACGACGTTCTTCAGGCATCGGATGTTATGACATTATCACCCCAGGCATGTCTGCCTATTTTTAGCTAGCAGTTTAGGTGTGGGATTGTCAGTCCTGTATAGATCTATACACAAATCTCACGCTCTCCCTCCAGGAGTCTCTGGTTATACTGTGTAGGATTTAGTTTCGTACCGTGGAGGATACAATTGAAGTAGTGCCTCACAACCCTGTATTAGCCAGTTTACGTGTAGTGTTGTAGTGTTCACTTGTACTTGTAAATGTATGTATAACTTGTAATGTAAAATAATTATACTTAGATAATTATTTAGTAATGTACTCTTGTATACAGAAAATAATATTGTATACCATAAACTAAATCTATCATAGTTTATATGTTCGTTTCTGTATAAAGTTCTTGAATTAGTAAAACCATGTAATGTATCCCAAACTATATCTATTATACTTTGTATGTATGTTCTTGTTCATGTATCGAATTCTATAAAAGTTCTGTAATGTTCCCAAACTATATAGACCATAGCTTGATTGTATGTTATGTATTGTACTGAAAACTTTGCACTTATAGTTTTATGTTGAAAACTACCCTTATCCTCAGCATGTTACAAAAGGGATAAAAATATCTGAATATTTTTATAAAATGTAGTGGTTTCCCACTTTGTATCAATTGCAAAAGTTTTTAATGTGTTTGAAATTGTTTGTATAAAAACACAAAAATCCTTGTTTTTACTTGTATCCCTCCCCCTCCCCCCCCCCCCCCCCGAAAACATTAAAAATAGTAAATATATATATATATATATATATATATATATATATATATATATATATATATATATATATATATATATATATATATATATAGGGGTATGAACTCACAGTTAGTATGTGCTTGTATCTAGATAGTGGACTGAAAAGATGACCCTCGAGTTAGTGTACGCTGAACTAACGGTATCCTAATAATATTTAAACACCTAAATGTATTTAAATTAGAGAAACCATTAATTAAAGTGTTACATGTAACATACTGTTCTGGATAGTTTTATGTTTAAGGCCCATGGGCCTTAATCCGAGTATGAGAAGGTTTTGAGGATTTGAAAGAGAAAGGTTTAGGACCTTTTGGGATGTGAGTGAGGTAGGTTGTGTGATAAAAGAGTTCGGTTTGTGCTTTAAAGCCCAAATTTATTGTTAAAAGCCCTGGTTCGGATTTTTCATGAATTTTGGATCTAAGTTCAAGTGTGCTTCAGGAGGAATAAAGTTGATAGAAGTGTAGGGCTTCTCGTTACCTTTCCGTGGATATAAGGATCGTTGGAAACGAATTTATAACAAAGAAATTATAGCCTTCACAAATGTTCTTCGGAGTACACTGGCGTACCATATGTACGTTGGGCGTACACTAATCAAACCTGAACCCTATTTCAGAGTCTTAGACCCTATTTAAGCTCCTTATCTCATAACCTAACCCTAATATCTTCATCCTCCATCCCTCTAAACCCTAGAAATCGACCCCAAGCCTCCATCTGAGTGATTCTTGAGCATTTTCGTGATTTAGTGAGTTTTTGGTGTATATTGTGGAAGAAGGAGTTCCTTGACGAAGCATTGCTTGGCTTGGAGCTTGTGGATCCAATCGCTAATCAGGTTCATCTAGTTCCAGAATGCATAAAGTTTGAATCTTGGTGGCTTTCTCATGTGGATCTAGTGGGGTGATGACTTGTTATGTATGGCTTTTGAAGAAGAAGAATCTTTGAAAGAGAATAGTTTGAGCATCTAGCTTTTGGATCTATGTTCTTCTCTTGTTGGTGCATCTTCCGTAGGTATCAAGTTTGAAACTGGCTTATTGTTGTGCTAGTTTTTTTTGGGTCCATTTTAGGTTTTTTGGTCCCAAAGCTTGAAGCTTTATGATTTGTTGAACTCTAGAGCCTAATATATGTCCCTTTAAGTGTTCTAGTGGAGATGATTCATAAAAATGAGGCCTTGGACGTTAGAACCACCTCATGCATAAGATATGAGGATTTTTCGGAGTATAGAGTAAAAGATTTTGTGTTTGGGACTTGATCTTCCATGTAAAGGCTTAAAGTCATGAGCTTTATTGTGTATGAGCCTTTATGGAGACCAGATCTAAGAGTATAGCTATGGTCTTAACGAATTAAGACCAAGGGAGTGGAGATAACAATCCTGGACGTACGTTGAGCATAATTCCAGTACGCACCGCGTACTGACCAGTGTCCCCGATGGCCAATCTGGATTGTGAGTACGCTGAGCGTACCAAGGGAGGTACGCCCTGTGTAACCTCACTGTGGACTTTTGGGATAAGTCTCATTTTGGGGCCTTGAGTGTTGGGCATGGAGTTTGGGCTTGTTACAATATGTTATCGAACCATAGGAATGTATATATCCGTGCTTGGGCCCTTAAGTTAGGCTTGCCATTTAGTTTCGAGAGTGGGCCTCGGGTGAGCCCATTTATTATTGGGCCTTGGTGGGCCCAATGGGTTTTAGGCTATTAATGGGCTGGTTAGTGGTCTTCATTTAGACCTAATGAGTGAGATTATGGACATAGTTCCTAATTGGGTTAATTGTGGGTTTTGGCTCAGAGTTAGAGGCCGGTGCGCAGCAACAGCGTTTTCAGGGGTTTTTCTTCATCCGAGGTGAGCCTTCTCACTATACTTTACCTAGAGTGGTACTTATATGTGACCAGAGAGTCTTACGTGCTTACATTAAGTGTTATGTTATCCTGCTTATTTTTGTATGCTATGCATTATGTCTTTGTGATTTATGCTATGCGGAGCTTTACAGACTGGACCAGAGGGTCCAACGAACCGTGGGACTAGAGGGTCCCCTGAGACACATTGACCGGAGGTTCTTACAGTAATATCGCCTTGAGTGGCTAATGAGCTGTGTGTGCGGTATTTTAGGGAACTAACTAAGCTTCATGCTTACCGTGTTATGTGTTATGTGTTTCAGGTTTTCTCAGGATCGTGGGAAGGCACCGGCTCGATTGTACACACCAGAGAAGGAGTTATGTTTTGAGGATCCTGGATTATTAATCAACCAATTATGGAGATGTGTTTTGTAAACTAAACAAATGAGATTTTGTGAAATGCGTTATGAAATTTATATGATTTTAAAATGAAAATTTTGTTTGGAAATTTACGTTGTTACATTAGAAAACACTTGCTTTTGTTTCGAGAGTGATTACCAAAAATTACACACGTGTTGAAGGGTTTTTAGCTTACAAGGAGTTCTCGGTCGAAAACGGTTCTCGGCCGAACACAGTTTTTGGTCCTGATGTTGTTTTCGGTCACTTGAAGATATGAAGGTTGTTCTTCGTGTTCTTGGTGTTCTTGGTGTTATTGAGGAAAAATATGAATATTCAAATGATTGATCCTGAAGGCACGAATGCTCGTGGATGATACTTGAGAGAGAAACGAAAGTGTTTTCGAGTGAAATGAGTGAGAAATGATCTAGTTTCTGAGGAAAAACCTTTATATCATTTGGGTTTTCGGCCGAAAAATGGGTTCTCGGCCCGAGGGTTTTCGGCCGAAAACGAGTTGTTGAGCGAGTTTTGCTGTTTTTGAGGGAAAAATCTTGATTTTTCAAGTGTTTTTGGTTCCGAAAACTTATATAAACTTATTTTATATAATTTAAATTATTTTCTACCCCTCATAAACTTAACGGAATAATAAAAGCTCAAATTTTATTTATCAGGTTTGACTTTTATTGACTAGAAAGTATCGAGTTGTAACATTATCCCCCTGTTAGAGGTTATTTCGTCCCAAAATTCTTTCCAAAATTTTATTTATCAGGTTTCCACGCTTCCTGAAGCGTATCATGCCCTTCCAAGGTGAGACCTTCAACAGAACGCGGTCGCCAACATGGAATTCCAAGGGTTTTCGTCTCTTGTTTGTGTAGCTCTTTTGTCTATCTCTCGAGTCTTTTAGTCATTCACGGATTTATATGATCTTTTCTATGGTTTCTCGAATGATTTCTGGGCCAGTGAGAGCACTATCAGGTACTTGTCCCTTAGCTAGTTGTGTGTCACCCACCTCAGCCCAGCACAGAGTGTATCTGCATTTACGGGCATAGAGGGCTTCAAATGGAGCAGCCTTGATGCTAGAGTGATAGTCGTTGTTATAAGAAAACTCGACCAGTGGAAAATGGGTATCCCAAGACTTTCCAAAGTCAATATGCTCTCAACATGTCTTCTAGTGTTTGAATGTTTCTCTCACTCTGCCCGACAGTTTGAGGATGGTAAGATGTGTGTTAGGGCTTAAATGTTGTAATAATCGAAGTGTCAGTTAGATTGTTATGAAGTATCTTTTGTCTTCGTAAGAAGAGGTCTTCGGATGTAATGTTATTTGTACTAAGGCATTATAAAGAGTAGTCTTAATGTCTAGTCCTTAGTATTATTATGCTTTTGTTCTCCTATAAATAGGGGTCTGTACTAAGTGATTAGACATCGCTTTTCACTCAGTCTTTACAGTTTATTCATTGTAATATGTAAACTGAAAAGCATAATACGAGCTGAACAAATATTCTATTTACTCTCGTATTCATCGTTATTACTCTTCCTAAATTCATACTTGAATTTGATTCAAACTCGATTACAAATCACATCAATTGGTATCAGAGCAGGAATCCTTTCTGTGATTTGATTTTCATACGTTCAAAAAGATTTTTGAATCTACTGTTTGATTCAAAAAGTTTCCGTTCTTTTTTAGTGTGAAAAATTATTCTTGATCTAGATCTAGGATTTGATTCTGCGAACATATTTGTGAATCGAGTGTTTGTTGTGTGATTCTGATTTGAAATATACAATTTGATTTCAAAATTCTCAAAATTTTCGTATCATCTTGAAGTTTTTGTCCGTACAACAATGGCGTCATTCAATCTGAATTCCATGACATCATTTTCTCATTTGCTTGGTTCATCCACAAAAATTCCGATGCTTATTCCAGAATATTACGATCAGTGGGCAGATCGTATGCAAGATTACTTGAATGGATTGGATGAAGAATTATGGAAGTGCATTTCAGGAGAAATCAATCAACCTGCAACAATTCAGCCAATCGGTGTGTCTTCAAGCAATTCGGAAGTTGACAATCAATCCAATCGTTTAAAACAATTGGAGAAGAAATGCATGAGGGAATTAAGAGGTGCATTGCCTCCTGTTGTGTACAATTATGTCAGAACATGCACAACAGCTAAAGAAATTTGGAACAATCTCAAAGACAAATTTCAAGGAAGTGAAAAGACGAAGATCACATCTGTGAAACAATGTCTGGTGGAACTCAAAGATTTCAAACAGAAAGAATCTGAATCCATTGAAGTATACTATGATCGGTTCAATGAGTTAATTTATCGTTGTAATCGTTATGGTATTACAAGATCATCAATGGAGTATAACTTGATATTTGTAATGGGACTTCGAAAGGAGTGGAGGAGTGTGAGTATGATGGTGAAAAACCAACAGAGTTTTGATACTTCGACTTTGAATGACTTGTACAATCAATTAAAATCTCATGAAAATGAGGTTAATGAAATAGCTGAGGAAGCGATAGCAAGTCTTGGTGGACCATTGGCACTCGTTTCGAAGGTTTCAGAAAGAGAGAATGAAAAATCGAAGTCTGATAAAGAAGAAGGTTTTCTGATGAATTCTGATGATGAGGCTGTTGCATTTTACTCAAACAATAGAGTAAAGAAATTTTTTAAGAAACCTTTTAATCCAAAGAACAAGTCATCAGATTCAAAGGGTAGTTTTGAGAACAAAAATAGAGTGGATGAAAAGAAGAAAGAAGTGAAGACGGATTCGAAAAGTGAAATGGAGCAAATGAAGAAGATGTTGAAAGGTGATACAGGGATTAATTGTCATTATTGTTATGGTGCAAATCACTTGGCAGTAGATTGCTTGTTGAGAAAGAAGGAGGAAAAGAAAAATAAAACAAAGGATGAAGCGTATTACACTGAGAAACTGGAGGAAGTAAAGTCGAAGGCAAAGAATTTGTCGTTGGTGGCTCATGGAGAAACTGAATCGGATGGCACATATCAAATATGGTCCTCAGGTTCAGACGATGAAGAAATGAAGAATCCAACACACGGGGCCATGTATGCAAAAGTTGAAGAAGATTCAGATGAAGAAGAAACTTACGAAGTACGTGGTCAGTGCTTCGTATTGAAGTCTACTGATAGGTCGCCCATGACTACCAAGGTACGTAAAATTATTGAATCCAGTTTCTGCATATAATTCTGAGTTAGTATCTTTTGATGAAACTGTTACTTACTTTGATTCAATTGTCGTGTCTGCTAGCAATGAAGCGAAAACGTTAAATGATCAATTACAAGAGACAAGAAAAAAGTTAGAATCAAAAGTCACTAGGGTTGATTATTTAGAATTGCAAGTGTCGAATATTATGGAGGATAGGGAGAGTTTAGCAAAGGAAATAAACTTGTTGTTAGCACAAAGAAATATTTTCTGTAATTCTGCGAAAAGATTGTATGAAAAGTTAACTGAATTACATCATTCGAGTGAGATAAGTAAGGAACAACACAGAAAATTGCTACCATTTTTAGCATATGATAGAGCTAAGATAGATAGTGTTTCATATGATTGTGAAAAAGAAATTTATGATTTTAATAAAGTTCCAGATGATAGGTATAGATATGGAATTGCTAAAGTCGAAGATTATCTTGATGCTAATGATTTAGTAAAAATTGTAAATGAAACATTAACTAAATCAGAACAACTTCGAATTTTGAAAAAGACTGAGAATTATACATCTAATTGTCAAACTAATTTTGCTGATATTGAAGATAATTCTGATAATATTAGTGAAATTAGTGATTTAGAGGATGTAGATTGTTCTCAATTGTCTGTCATAAATGTAGCAAATTCTTTTAAAGGGAAAGAAAAATGTGAGGAATTATTGGTAAAAATTGATACTGATGAACCTTCAACTTCGAAAGTTTCTGATATGGAATTTGTGGAAATACATGATAGTCAAACCGATGATAGCGATAATGAGGAAGAAAACACAAATTCGAAGATAATTCAAAGTTCGAAAGAAATTGAAATTCCTCGAGTGGTTGTTGATCAAGTTTATATGGATACACAAGAGTTTGAGAAAATTCTTAGTGAAAAAGGTGCTCATTATCTTGAATCGAATACTGTCGTTTATCCAATCTTCAAATGCACTGATGATATTGTGTTCCCAAATCAAGTCTTCGTAACAACAGGCAATGTTGAAAATATAAAGCATGAATTCAAAAAGTTGGTTGAGGAAGACAATAAACAAACTTCAAATGAAGGTTTCTTTTCGAATCAAAAGCACAGTTGAAAACAATCTCACAAAGAATTCATATATATTTCAACGTCAAAAACCAAAAAGAATATGGGTTGAAAAGTCGAAAGTTGAAAAGAAGATAGTTAACACAACTACAAATGTGTTCACAAAGCAAGAAGGTGTTAAAACAGAGGTTAAAGCAGTCAACAAAGCAATAAAATTGAATTCAAAAGAGTTTAAAGCTCAAGTTGAAAATTTTTCAAAGGAAAATAATATTTCAAAACGTCAAGCAAGAAAAATAATTTTTTGGCAAACTATTGAGTCATTAAATATGACATCAATAAATTTTTTAAAAGAAGGAAAAGTTTTTAGAGGAAGATCCAAGACTCAAAATTTTGAAAAGAAAAATGCTTCATTTTCAAATATTAAAACAAAAGTTTCAAATGAAACAAAAACAACACTTCCAAGAAAAAGTTTTCAGAAAAAGGTTGAAAAACAGATTTCAAAATCACAACTGAATACTTCTTATCATGAGTCTTATCTATCGAAACCAAAAGTGGATTATGTTCCAAGTTCAGCAAAATGTTATAATCTTCCGAAGAAGCAAGCTGACAAAATCTCAAATGCAAAAGGTATAACTACTAAAAGAAATATTGATCATTGGTTGGAAGAAAGGGAAAAATGTATCAATCAAGTAAGTTTTCGAAAGAACAGATACATGAAGCATATGAAATGTATGTAAATCCTTCAACAAATGGTAGTTCGTCATCCAAAGAATCAAACATTTCAGTTAAAGTTTGGCAGCCGGTCACGGAAGCGAAAAGTGAAACATCACAAACTCAAAATGCGAAGGGTATAATCAGTGAAAATTTAATAACAATAAAAACTCATATATTTGATCCTTTGAATGAAAATGTTAAATTTATTGACAGTTTCAAAACAAAAGTATGTGATTGGGTTAATGGTTGTACTTTGCAATTGAAAAACAAACCTAATATGAATGGACCAAACAAGGCTTGGGTACCTAAATTTTTTCAATAATCGCAGGTACTTTGTGACGAGCAATATGATAACAAGTGGTATATCAATAGTGGTTGCTCACGTCACATGACTGGGATAAAGGAAAACTTGCGTGATTTTCGAAGCTTAGAAAATAGAGGAGTGGTTAAGTTTGGCAATAATCACAAATGCAAAGTCAAGGGTTATGGAAAGATAACGAATGGCACTTTCACTGTCAATCGAGTTGCATTTGTTGAAGGTTTACAACACAATTTGATAAGTGTTTCACAACTTGTTGTGGGCACTGGCAATCAAGTTATTTTTAATGAAGAAGGAAGTGTCATTTCGAATGTTGAAACAAAAGAAGTTTTACTCAAGTCGAAACGAAAAGGTGATATGTTTACATTAGATATAGTTCCAATTGTTGGCAAACCTGCTATGTGTTTACTTTCGAAGGTTGCGGCAGATACTAGCTGGTTATGGCACAGGAGGTTATCACATCTCAATTTTCGAAACATCAACAAACTGGTTGTACAAGATCTGGTAAGAGGTTTACCCATTCTTAAATATGATAATGACAGTTTTGTGCAGCATGTGAAGTAGGAAAACAACACAAACAACGTCATCCAATCACAATAGATTCGAAGATTGTTGAACCCCTCGAACTCTTGCATATTGATTTATGTGGTCCTTCGACAGTTGCTACTCTTAACAAGAAAAGGTACATTCTAGTTATTGTGGATGATTTTTCAAGATTTACGTGGGTTTATTTTCTCAGGTTAAAATCCGACGTTCCACAAATGATGATTGATTTTATCAAGAAAATGGAAATTTCGTTGAAGAAGTCAGTTCGAAAAATTAAAAGTGATCATGGAACTGAATTCAAAAATCGTGTTTTTGATTCATTTCTGGTGGAGAAAGGCATTTCGCATAATTTTTCATCTCCTTATACACCACAACAAAATGGTGTAGTTGAGAGAAGAAATCGATCGTTATGCGAAGCTGCAAGAACAATGTTGGCATATTCGAATTTACCACAATATCTTTGGGCCGAAGCTGTTTCGACTGCTTGCTTTACTCAGAATCGATCATTCATTCATAGACGGTTTAATGTTACTCCTTATGAAATCATCAATAATCGAAAACCTAATGTCAAATTTTTCCATGTTTTTGGATGCAGGTGTTTCATAATGAATCTTAAGGATAATCTTTCGAAGTTTCAAACAAAAGCTAATGAAGGAATTTTCTTGGGATATTCACACAATTCTGTTGCTTATAGAGTGTTAAATAAGCGAACTCGCAAAGTGGAAGAAACTTTTAATTTGACATTTGATGATCATTACATTAAAAAGTCTAATCATCAATTTGCAAATTATCCTATTTTGCAAAATTCTTCGAATGAAAATGATTCAATTGAAATGGATGATGCTAATTATGAATCGATTTTTGGTATTTCAGATCAAGCAATTGATGCAGAAAGAAATGCACCTGATAATCAAACATCAGAAAATTCAAAGCATGATAATGATTCAATTTTGTTTTCAAATCGAAACACAAATGAACAATCTGATGGTCCAGTGGAGGGGGAGCACTTGGATTCGAACAGATTTGTTGAAGGGAGCATTCTAGCAAAGGTGATAACATGTCAATCAATGTTAATGTTGAGGTGGAGCCAATTATTGAAGAAGAGCCAATCATCGAAGCGGAGCAAAACATCGAAACGGAGTCAATCATCGAGGGGGAGCCCATACTTGAGAAGGATCCAATTCTTGAAGAAGAACATTTTAATGATGCTGAGGATGCATGTTCCATAAATGGATTAGAAACAAATGTTATGTTCGAAGATGCACCTTTGGATTTTGATCCTGATTATCCACCATTAGATAAATGGACAAGAAATCATCCAAAAGAACAAATTCTTGGTGATCCACAAGCAGGAGTAATAACAAGGGCACAACTTCATGCACGAAATGAGGTATTGAATACTCATCAAGAGTTATGCATGTTTAATGTTTTTATTTCCAAAATCGAACCAAAGACAGTTAAGGTTGCAATGGAACACTTTGATTGGGTTGTTGCTATGCAAGCTGAATTGTCTGAATTTGAAAGAAACAAGGTTTGGAGATTAATTCCGAAACCTGTTGATGTGTCAATTGTTGGACTCAAATGGATTTATAAAAACAAAACTGACAAAGATGGAAACATTATTCGAAATAAGGCTAGACTTGTTGTTAAAGGATATTCTCAACAAGAAGGAATTGATTACGAAGAAACATTTGCCCCTGTCGCAAGACTCGAGGCTGTTCGTATTTTTCTGGCTTATGCAGCTCATAAAGATTTCGATCTTTATCAAATGGATGTAAAATGTGCATTCCTAAACGGCGAACTCGAAGAAACGGTATATGTTGAACAACCACCAGGTTTTATAAATACCGAACATCCTGATCATGTTTATATTTTAGATAAAGTTGTGTATGGGTTAAAACAAGCACCAAGAGCATGGTATGCAACTTTAACATCATTTTTGAAACAATCTAAATTTAAACAAGGATCAGTTGATCCCACTTTATTTCGAAAGAAAATTGGGAATCACCTGATGCTTGTTCAAATTTATGTTGATGATATAATTTTTGGCTCTACTGACCTTGCTTTATCCAAAGAATTCGAAGACTTAATGAAAAGCAAATTCGAAATGAGTATGATGGGCAAAATTAATAACTTTTTGGGTTTGAATATTCGTCAAAACAGGGAAGGCTTCTTCATTAATCAGGAAAAATATACGAAGAATTTGTTAGAAAAGTTTGGCATGACGAATAGCACAAAGTTACGAGTACCAATGGCAACGGGAATAAAGCTAACTCCTTCGTTAGATAAATGTGATGCTGATCTCACTCTGTATCGAAGCATGATTGGGTCTTTATTGTATTTACCTGCAAGTCGACCTGATATTATGTTTTCTGTTTGTAATTGTGCAAGGTATCAATCAAATCCACATGAACCACATTTAACAGCGGTGAAGAATATTTTTCGATATTTGAAAGGCACTACATCATTAGGTTTGTGGTATCCTTCGAAAACAGGGTTCTTTGTACAAGCTTATTCGGATGCGGATCTTGGAGGATGCAGTCTTGATCGTAAAAGCACAACTGGTGGGTGTCAATTACTAGATCGAAAATTGGTCAGTTGGCAATCGAAGAAGCAAACATGTGTTTCGATATCTACAACTGAAGTTGAATATGTTGCTGCAGCTGCGTGTACATCACAAATAATTTGGATTCAAAGTCAATTACGAGATTATGCTATTAATATGAAAAAGATTCCTTTATATTGTGATTCACAAAGTGCAATAAGAATTTGTCATAATCCTGTGCAGCATTCGAAGACTAAGCACATTGCTCTTAGATATCATTTCATCAAAGATCATGTCGAAGAAGGAAATATTGAAGTTCATTTTGTGAAAACAACGGAACAATTGGCAGATATTTTCACAAAGGCATTGGATGAAAAATCATTTCTTCGAATATTGCAAGGATTGGGTATGGTTGAAGGAAATTCACTTACATGTGATAAAAGTGAAGGATAAGGAGTTCGGATGTTTTCGTGTACCGAAAGTTACTATTCATGGTCAACGCTTCGAATGCTTCGCATTCGTATGATTTATTCCTTGTTGAAGTACATAATCAGAGATTACTGTTCAAGTCAACGGTTCGAATGCTTCGTGTTCGCATGTTTTGAAGGTATTTCTAATTCAATTGTTCGCATTTAGTACACATATTGTTTAAAGTTAGAATTTTGGTTTGTTTATTTTTGCTTTCGAAAAACCTGAAAAATCAAAAATATTTTTTTATTAATTTTTTTTTTTGGAAAAATTAAAAATCCAAAAAGATTTTATTTTGTTATGTTCTTAATTTTGAAAAATTAAAAATCCAAAAAGATTTTGATTTGTTATGTTTTTCATTTTGAAAAATTCAAAAATCACAAAAATATTTTTGTTTTCTTTGTTCTTTAACCTTTGTGTGATCAGAATTCATTACAGCACTAAAATGCGAAGAGCTCATATTTTGTGTCTTTTATGGGAAGGTATGATTTCAATAAATCGTGTACTAGTTAGGATGTCCCTAGAAGCATGCTGCCGCATGTTGCCTCAAGCCTCATATGATTCTATGTGTGGAAAATGAAAGCCTTGATGACATTATCTCATTAAAATTTCTTCCCAACAAGGCTTGTATTCGCATAAGTCAATAAGAGATACCTTACTCTTCTCACATGAGTTAAGAGTTTTCTGTTTTGTCCATTATAACAGAGGTACATTTCGATTCTTATCCAATCTTTTTATACCAAACAATTCTTTTAATCCAAATTTTTGAAAAGATTTGTCCTTGAGGTCTTTGATAAAACCAATCAAAACTTAGACAAATCACAAGTATGTGTTTATGATCTAACATCATGAGTCCGTGATGGAAGTGAAACCCAAATATAATAAACATTAAGGAATTGATGGGGAACTATGTTCCAGAACTTACGAAACATTTGTTTCAGTACCTTCTATACTCAAAATCATATTCATTTCTTTCGAGTGTTCTTAATCAAACATTCGAAACCTACGATGTTTGTTCCCAACAAGATCCAGCATAAAAATTTTTGTATGAATATGATTTCTGTGAGTATATTTCGAAAATCCTAGTTACTTTGAATATCTTTCGAAACCAAGTTGCCACTGACTACACTGGTCATACAACTAATTTTGCTTACAACTTATCACCTTATGTTAAGGTTGAAATGTAACAAAATTTTCGAAGCCACCTATTTTCCTTTTAAAAGAAAACCCTTCGAAACTTCTCTCCAAGTTATCGATTGTAATTCACGGGAAACCAAGCAAGCTGTTAATTATCTCTCTTAATAATTTTCGAAGAAATCTTTGCCCGGGATTAAACTGTTTTTGTGTCAAAATAAATTTTTGACATCACAAGTTTCCAGAAAAAAATTTATTCATTTCTCATCTAAATGTTTTTTGGAACACAACACACACGAAATCCTTGAGGTTTGAGTAAAACCAACTTAAACTGATGATTTCGAAACTCTGGCATATGACTTCACTTTTTAAACCCCAAAAGTGAAAGAGCCTGACCTCTATTTCGAAGAATTCCGACGGTTACAATTCTCTTGGGGAATATCAAACAGTCTTGTCTTTTGGTGACGTATGGTATACGATAAGCGTATAAGGCGTGCTGACAGTTACGTTTGTTACTTTTTGATGAGTGAAGTCCGTATTTCAAGGTGCCATGTCAGTAAGCATTTAACGCATCCCGCTTCAAATTCAAAATTCTAGGGTTACATATAAAAGGGGAAATCAGGAGTCAATAACACTTTATGCGACCAAACATTCTGTCATACGAAATTCTCTTTGCAACTCATCTCTTCAAAAAGTCATCTTCTTCATACCTTTTCTGTTCTTATCTTCAACAATGGCGACTACATCATCACCAACCACAAACGAAGTTGTTAGCGTTCCGATTCTGAAAATCCAGGGTTCAAACTACCAAGTGGAATCTGATTTGTCAAAATATCCGGAGGAACTCCAAATGCTGGTGGTTGCTTTACAGAATTCAGTTCTGTCTAAAGCAATGTTCGATTCTTTCGTTGTTCCAATGTCTTGGTTATCAAAGGCGGGTTCCTCTGCATCATACAACAAGGAGACAAGTTGTGTGGAATTCACAATGGTGAATGATACGCGAATTAGGGTGTCCAAGCGTTTGTTTTGCAAAATTTTGGGGATACCAATTTCTGGTTCTTATGATGAAGTTTCTTCTTCTCAAGTAGTATTCATGTTCAACGATATGGGCCATCAACCTCCTTTGACGCGTATCAGTGACTTCAAGAAGTCTGGATTACTTACGGTATGGAATTTTTTATTTGGCATTTTTCTTCGATGTCTTACTGGAAGAACTGTGGGTCTTGATAAAGGAAGGATGGAGGTATATGCCATGGTTGTTGGGTTATACTATGATTTGCAGGTTGATTACTCTAAACAATTGTGGACAGAGTTCTTAACTAGCATTTTAAAGACGAGTGCCAAGCAGGGAATTTCTTGTGCTCGTTATTGGAGTCTGATTATACAGTATGTTTATCACGAGAAAATCGAAGTTTTGGAGTTCGAAGAAAAGGCGGTATTTCACATGTATAGTAGTCCGAAGGAAGTCAATGATGATCCGGCCATCTTTACATCAATAGCTCGCATTCCGGATGCGATGCTCAAGAAGGTGGATCCGACGAATGAAGTTTTGGTGTCATATTTGCAATCCATTGACACAACTGTCGTTACAGGGATGTTACATGAAGAAGAGAAGAAAAAGTCTAAGAAATCGAAGAAGACAGATGGTGGGTCTTCGGAAAAAGTGGTGAAGGAAGAGAAGAAGAAGAAAATTCCAGTGGTTAAAGATGATACAGTTGAAGAGGTATCTCAAATTTTAACCTCAGTGATTGATACACCAATTATCGAAGCGTCTCCTTCGAAAGAAACGATTCCTTCGAAGACGGGTGTTTTTCGACGTATCAAAATAAAGCGAAAGTCTCAACTTATGAAGAAAACGCAAATTTCTCATCAGGGGGTCACAGTTCGGGAAATTCCAGCTCCGGTGTCTCCATCATCTAAGAAACGAAGGGCTGAAGATCTTGCAAAGTTTTTGAAGAAGAATCAAAGAATCGAAGAAGTAGAGCAAGTTCCTGAGACACCAGAGATTAAAATTCCAAAAGAAGTGGATACCAGCTCGCCTGTTGGTATTTCGAAGCCTGACGATGCGAAGCTTCTTGAACCAACTTCTTTACCCCAGGTTACATCAACAACTGATTCTCCCACACTTCAATCAATTATGGATCAACCATTCACCACCATATTCTCAACTCAATCAACTGATCCACCCCATCCAGCCTCACCTATTGATGAAACCATGGTTGATGATGAAACCGATAACGAAGGCTTTAGAGGAACGTTCGAAGCTCTTCATTTTGATCAAGCCGATGAAGATTTCCCTGACCACATGCTGATGACCATGAAGCAGTTCAAGATTTTGAATTTGAAATTGAATTCTATCTTGCAATCCCAAGCAGATGTGGGCAGTGGTGGAGTTACAAGCATGGAAGTTGATTCATTAATGAAAGTGATGGAAGGAAGGGTGATTTCGAAAGCATCAGGGTTAATTCGTGATTCGGAGAGCGAGTTCTTGAGAAGGTTGATCAGAATGATATTTCTACAGAGCATCGAATCAATTCTCTGAGGTCTGATTTTGTGACGGAGGTGAAGGATTTGAAGATTGTTACGAAGGAGCGTCATGTGCTCTTCGTACAGGAAGTTAAGAAAGTACGCAAAGATGTTAACTTACAGATTAGAGAACTTCGCGAAGACATGCAGAAGGAAGTTCAGACTGCTCAGCAAGATTACGCTTTAGCAAATCAGAAAATTGACATTATTTGTGATGCTGTTGTCAAATGTGTCAAAATGTTTGAGCAGATAAATCCACAACTAACAAATATTTCTGCCAAAGAAGAACAAAGCTTTGGAGAATTGGTCAGGTTGCTGAAAGAATTACAAGACTTGTCTTCGAAGAGTGTTTCTTCGATTATTTCTCAAGAATTTCTGTCTCAAAAATTTTCTCAATTCGAAGCCATCTTACACAAGAATTTGGCTCCACTACTTTGTATTTCGAGCCTTTTACCAAATGTATCGGATCCCCACCTGCTTTCACAGGGGTGCAAGGGGGAGAAAAGATTGATCAGACAAAGGCTGGGGAACAAATAAAGACAACTGAAGATACGAAGGTAGTCGGAAAATTATATCCTTCGAAAGTGGTAGTAAAGCCAACTGTTGTTTCAGCTGATCCAGTCATTTCTACTGTGATTACAACAGTTCCAATTTCAAAACATATATCAAAAGGTATTGTAATTGAGAAACAAAATGATGTCTCTTCTTCAAAGAATATGGCTTCGTTAAACATTAAAGACAAGGGAAAAGGAGTTATGATTGAGAAGTCAAATAAAGAGAAGAAAGCTAAAGTGGCAGCTGAGGTTGATAAAATGAGACATGTTCAAAGTATAATGAGACAAAGAGCTTTCGATGGTTCGAATGTTGATAAGGGTGATCCAACAAAAGTTTATAATTACGAAACTATCGAGTCTAGAGTGATGTTTGATTATATGTACTCTTTCGAAAAGGTTCCGAAAAAGAGCTATGTGGTTACGAACACAGACTTTGGTCAACTTGACTTTCCAGTCAATGAAATGATGTTCGTTATTCCACAGTTCAAGGCTGAAACAAAATCAATGGAAACCGAAGAGGGAAAGAAGATGAAGATAAGGTTTCATGCAGTATTAGCGAAGGCTCAAGAGGAAGTATGGTTTTCGGAGAAGATTAAGAAGGTGATATCTATAAAAAGGGATGTCATATTCGAAGGGAAGTTTGAAAATTTGAAGTACACTGTGGCAAGAGCAAGCGGAAAGTTACAAGAATTCACAGTGGCAGACTTTCCTTTGATGAACACATATGATCTAATCAACATTGCCTTGATGCTCAAAGACAAATCATTTTCTTTTCTCCAAGACACAGAACCAGATGCTTTTAGTCTTGGGTGCAAGCACATTAAAATATTTTTGGAGAATTATTTTGAGTCCTTACCTCAAACAGATGTCGAACTTGCTACTGTCAAAGGCTTCGATATAACTGCACCAATGGCACCAACGAAGAAACAGAATGAGCTGATAAAGTACGAAGATGGTGAAATTTGTTTAAATCCATTGGGGATTGTTTTTGCAGGAAAAGACAAAGTTGGAAGAGCTAAAAGGTTCTTATTTCAAACTTGCGAAGTGGAGAGATACACCAACTCGCAATATACGAACTTAATTGTTCGTATGAACCATTGCAAGAAGAACTCGGAAGGAGATAAGAAAGAGATAAAGAAAGTTATCTCTTGGTACATGGAGATCCGAAGAGTGCTGATGTATGCCGTTCAATCACTGACGTCTTGAAGACTTCGACCTTGATTCCAAAGGGGGAGATTGTTAGGGCTTAAATGTTGTAATAGTCGAAGTGTCAATTAGATTGTTACGAAGTATCTTTTGTCTTCGTAAGAAGAGGTCTTCAGATGTAATGTTATTTGTACTAAGGCATTATAAAGAGTAGTCTTAATGTCTAGTCCTTAGTATTATTATGCTTTTGTTCTCCTATAAATAGGGGTCTGTACTAAGTGATTAGACATCGCTTTTCACTCAGTCTTTACAGTTTATTCATTGTAATCTGTAAACTGAAAAGCATAATACGAGCTGAACAAATATTCTATTTACTCTCGTATTCATCGTTATTACTCTTCCTAAATTCATACTTGAATTTGATTCAAACTCGATTACAAATCACATCAATGTGCTCATGTCCAGCTTAGTTCCAAGAGCCTTCTGAAGCGACTGCCAAAATCGCAAGGTGAATCTATTATCTCTATCTGAGATAATAGATATAGGCACACCATGCAGTCGTACTATCTATCGGATGTAGGTTCTAGTTAGCTGCTCCATTTTGTCTGTTTCTTTGATTGGCAGGAAGTCGGCGGACTTGGTCAGTCTGTCAACGACTACTTAAATAGTATCATGACCACCTGGTGTCTTGGGCAACTTGGTTATGAAATCCATTGTGATCTGTTCCCACTTCCACTCAGGTATTTCTGGTTGCTGAAGTAAACCTGAGCGCTTTTGGTATTCTACCTTTACTTTGGCGCAAGTTAGGCACTTACCCACATAGGTAGCAATCTCTGCTTTCATGTTTGGCCACCAATAAAGTTTCTTAAGATCCAGATACATCTTATCTGAACCTGATTGGACGTAATATCGAGTTTTGTGGGCTTCATTCATAACGACATCTCTTTTATCGCCGAATATTGGTGTCCAGATCCGGTTCATGAAATAACGAACCTCGTCACCCTTGATTTCGAAGTTCTTCTCCATTCCTCTTAAGGCTTCATCTGCCACATTCTCAGGATTTAAGGCCTCCAACTGAGCCTCTTTGATTTATGTGGACAGGTGCGAATGAATGGTCATGGTTAGTGCCTTCACCCTACGACCTGAGTACTCCTTTCGGCTAAGGGCATCTGCTACTACATTGGATTTACCGGGATGATAGTGAATTTTGCACTCATAATCATTGAGTAGCTCTACCCATCTTCGTTGCCTCATGTTAAGTTCCTTCTGATCGAAAATATGTTGAAGGCTTTTGTGGTCAGTGAAGATAGTGCACTTGGAACCATAAAGGTAATGTCTCCAGATCTTTAGAGAAAAGACCACTACTCCCAACTCA
The DNA here is from genome assembly GCF_002870075.4 of Lactuca sativa. NCBI lineage: Eukaryota > Viridiplantae > Streptophyta > Magnoliopsida > Asterales > Asteraceae > Lactuca > Lactuca sativa. The sequence continues at coordinate 41,888,959 of NC_056627.2, read as the reverse complement.
AGATTGTGAGTGGTGTAGTTAACTTCAGGCGCCTTTAGTTGTCTTGAGGCATAGGCAATAACCTTTCCTCTCTGCATAAGCACATATCCTAGCCCCTGATTGGATGCATCGTAGTATACAGCGAAATCTTTTGTCCCTTCTGAAAGAGACAAGATAGGTGCGCTGCACAGGGCTCACTTCAGTGTCTGGAATGCAATGTCTTGCTTTTCTCCCCATCTAAAAGTTACACCCTTTTGAGTCAGGGAAGTAAGAGGTTTAGCAATTCTAGATAAGTTTTGTATGAATCTACGATAGTAGCCAGCAAGTCCCAAAAATTGGCGGATTTCTGTTGGCGTTCTAGGAGCTGACCAGTTCTCGATTGCCTTTATTTTGGAAGGGTCCACGTGTATGCCTTCTTCGTTGACCACGTGACCAAGGAAATTGACCTTCCTAATCCAAAACTCGCACTTTAAGAACCTAGCATAAAGCTTTTCCGCCCTTAAGGTTTCTAAGACTTGTCTCAGGTGTTGCCTATGTTCATCATTACTTCGTGAGTAGACGAGTATATCATCTATGAAGACTATCACAAATTTGTCTAGGAAGGGACGACATACCCTATTCATTAGATCCATAAACACTGCGGGTGCGTTGGTTAGACCAAAGGGCATTACTACAAAATCAAAGTGAACATAATGAGTTCTGAATGCTATTTTGGGAATATCATTCTCGTGAACTCGTAATTGGTGATACCTTGATCTTAGGTCTATCTTCAAAAAGTAGCTAGCTCCTTGAAGTTGATCAAAGAGGTCGTCTATTCGCGTGAGAGGGTATCAGGTCTTAATAGTAAGCTTGTTCAATTCACGGTAGTCTATTGTTGGATTAGTGTCTAAGTGCATAACTATTTTGGTATGTACTTGACCCGATGGTGCATGGTCCTTTTGGGTTGCCTTCACCAAAGCAACTTGATTGGAGAAATAAATAAAGAGAGAGGTTATTATGATTTATTAATATGTTATAAGAATAATACATTAAAGGAGAAATCATATTTGTTTAATTAATATTGGTCAATAATTAATTAAGAATTAATTTTGTGATCAAATGTAATTAATTAAACTAGAGGGGCTGAATTGTAATTATGTGATAGTTACAAAATATGGTAATGGTTATAATAAATATGGGTTGAACGAATTCAAGGAGATAAGGATCCTTGAAATCGTCCAAAGGATAAAAGATAAGGGTTTTCAAGGCTTATCTTATGGTTGCTTGGTGGGCAAGCAACTAGATAAGAATAAGGACTGAAACCTAATCTCTACACCTATATAAATAACCCTAAGGCCATAAGAATTCGTCCATGCCTTGTCTAGGGTTCCTAGAAACGAATTTTATACCTCTTCCCTCTCTCTCTTGCTTCTCCATTTGCTCTTGGTGTTTGTGAACCATTAGAGGAGTGACACTTGTGACTCTAAGCCTTCCAAAGTCAATACAAGGAGATTTGGGATTGTTATTGCTACATAACAATCAAGGTAATATTATAAACCTATTCTTATGTTAATATGATTACTTATATGCTAGAATTAGGGTTTCTTTATGTGTTCATAATGTTGTGTATCTAATAGTGAAAACATAGATCCAATTCTAGGGTTGCATGCACACATAGGATTGTTTGTACAAATCCCATCAGTGGTATCAAAGCCTTTGGTTAACTTGTTTTCAATTAGTATTATACAATTGTATGAACTTGACATATTAAGGTTTATTGCCAATAAACCCTAGGAGGCTAGAAATTTCGAGATTAGGGTTTCTATACCCTAATTTGCAAAAATTTGAAAGGGTTTCAAATCCTTTACTTAAGCCTCAAGATTTCGAAATCTAGGGTTTGAAAAACCCCATGATTTTCAAAATTAGCCTCCTCCCCAAGATAAGATCCTAAATTTTAGGGATTTGGATTATCCCATATCTTGTAATTATCCTCTAGTTGTTATATATGGTAATTATAGATTTTGCATTATCCTAACCATAATTTTGAAATCTAGAGAGATAATTAAGGGATTAGGATATCTTAAATGTATAAATGGTAATTATCCTCATGATTTAGATAATCCCTTCTGATTTAATAATTAAATTAATAGTCTAATTCAAGATAATTATTAAATCAAGCGTTTTAATATTTAAAATATTAATTTATATGGTATAAATTCGAAAATTTTAAGAGAGATTAAAACTAAATTGTTTTGACAAGTTTCAAAACTTGCCCTCAAGTTTTGGAATTTAAAAGTTGATTAAAAGTTTAATTAGGATGTTAAATTCTAAAACCCTAGTATTGTTTTGAAAAGGTTCAAATTACACCCTTATGGTTTTATTAATTAATTAAGGTGTATAATTAAAAGAAGTTTAATAAATCCATAAAAGTTTTGGTTTACAATTAAAAATATAATTGTTATATTTGACCACCTAGTATTTTAAAGTGTAAAACACACCCTATACTATATATAACATTAAAAGTCTAACATTATATATATGAATGAGTAAAAGTCAGTCTTACCGTTAGTAGGCCTCATTCACGAAGCTGGTCTATAAGGGGTGTTTAAGGAAATTGCCTATAAAATGGCGATTGAATGGGTATCCACTCTTACCCACCGCACTCTTGACTAGTGGAGGGTCGTTAGCCGAATGGGTATGATAGGACGAAACCTTCCATTATAAGTATAATGAATTATTAAAGTAACTAAATGTTTTCATAAAATTCCCAATCTTAGTTACTTAGGCAAAAGTGAATTGATGCAATTCCATGAAATTACACTTTGTACCCTTGCGAAGACGTTAGTGGAGCGTGTGTGGTTTACCGGCACACTAAATGGTTCTAAGCAAAGGTAGCAAAGGGTGACTCAATGTTTGTCATAGTTCGGTGGAGCGTGTGTGGTTTACCGGCACATCGAATAGATTACTGTAACATGTGAGGGCACCATGTAAGTTTGCATGGTTATTCACACCCGCTTTGTGATCCTCGGCATCCCAGTCACAAACAAGAGGGGCATATCGAGATTTAAACATGCCATTGAAAGTTCAATGAATCTCAAAGGATCTAGGAGTTTTCATAGATTTAAAACTTAAATTCTTTTTCGTTTTTCGTGGTGGAAATTAGTGAATCGTCATTCACTTACCTTCAAATATTCTGCAATTAGGGTTACGGCATCCCTCTCCCGAGTTGTAGAATATTGTGTTGGGTCCTAGCCTTAGTAACTCATTTGGGTGATTTACTACAGACTCAATCAATCAACTAACTTGAATTCGTTTTCTCCCGTTTTGTAGATGTCAAAGTTCGACAACTATGGTCTTCCCAAATCCCGTGGAACAAGCTTTCCACATGAAGATGATATTCCACGATTCGATCGAGGAACAAGAGATCATACTTCACTTCCTCCTCCTCCTCTAATTATTCTCCCTAACCCACAAGTTCGAAGGCTTGAAAAGTTCAAGATCACTCAAGCCCTTTTGGCAAGTAAACATAAAGAAGGAAAGTCAGTGTGTGCACACGTCATAGGGATGAAGTCACACATTGATAGGTTAAGAATGTTGGGATCCGTTGTCTGTGAGGAAATGGTTGTTGATTGGGTTCTTCAGTCACTTCCTAACTCGTATAGTGAGTTCGTAAGAGAGTACTATATGATGAACCACGACGTGACCCTTATAGATCTCACATATAAGCTTATTGCTGCTGAATCAGCAATGGTTTGGTGCAATAGAAAAAGCAAAGTTGATTGGTGAATCTGCCTTCAAGACCTCTATGAATATAGATAATGGCAACGAAAGACATGCTATGATCGAAAAGTTTGATCATAAGAGAAAGGCAATGTCTGAAGTAGTTCCATGTCATGTTCCAAAAGAGTCAATTTGCTGTTATTGCCAAGAGAAAGGGCATTGGAGACGAAGCTGCCCTATTTACCTAAGAGATCTAAGAGATGGGAGAGTCAAAACGTATGACTTTGCTTTAGGTAAAATCCATTGACTAACTCGTTTAAGCTTCTATTCTAGATTCTTAATACATAATGTGATAAGATTACAATTGATGTTTTGTAGGATCGAAGAAAAGAAAGGAAGCTTAAGGGAAGAAGTGAGCAAAATCTAATCGTGAAGGAATGGATTTCGATCGCATTTCTCGAAGATTAGATTCTTGGGCTACTACTTAGAGTTAGAATAAGATTGCTAAGAAAGATGTATTAGCATAGTTTTTCAATAAATTGCATTGTAAGGACAAAATTTTTTCCGCAATAAAATAAATTTTGATTTTATATTATCCTTGCAATGGCGTATATGAAAAATTGATGTTTAGATGTTTCTATTATTAGCAATAATGGATTTGGTTCTTATTATGTTATTTATGGAAAGTCGAGAATTTACCAAATAGGGAGAGTTTCTCATCGCCCAAGTTTCAATTGGACAGAAACTTGGAATCATGCAACTTGGTTGCACGATGAATGAGAAATTTCACATTTGGAAATTAGACTAATTCATTGACAAAGTGTCAAGTGAAGGACTAGGAGATCGAGCGCACAAAGTTGCGTGTTGATCAAGTCCACCATAAGAGTAAATGTGATTATACTTACAAGATTAAGTGTAATTCTAGATTGATTGAAAAAAGGTTTAAATCAATAGTAGAAAGAATAAGAAGAATCAAGTAGGCAGAAAGATAAAAGTTTCTCCATTCTAAGAAGAACGGAGAGTACCTTTTATGCATTATGATGGGTCTTAATGATTAAGAACCATATCTCAATTGATCCTCTAAGTGAGTCTTAGTACAATTGTATGTCTAAGAAGAGGAATCAAGAATTGAAGAAATGGTTAAATCAAGAAGTCAATCATACTTCGTTCCAAAAACAAGTCTTAGAGTTAAGATTGTGAAATTGAGTGATAAGTATTAAGAAGGTTTATAACATTCATCAAATGTGGAAAGTTGTGATGTCTTGGATAAGACAAAGACCAACTAGGACCAATTTATGAAGTGTTTGATAAAAGCTACACTAACTCTTGAATATTTGTTTGTCAAGAAATGGTTGTTGACAAGAGAATCTTATATGGCAAGGAGTCAGTGGGAGTCTTAATGGTCTTGAAAGGTTTCGAGAACAAATCAAATAAACCTTATCGATCATCACTAGCACACAAGTTGAGGTTTACAACCTATCGTGTTGACATTATTTTGTTTCTGTGCCAATCCAATCGAGTTAATTATGCATGTGAATCCTATGAGTTCTCATTTGAATGCATAAAAGGCAAGGACCTTGATCAATGGAAAGTGCATTGATAAGAAAATGTGAGCTGCTTAACGACTTGGAAGACATGGTGGGCAGCTGTGCTACCATAAGGCAAGAAATCGAGATTAAGAAAGTTCGATCCATATGAGTTTGAATTTGTCGTAAACTTTGTTTTTAGCAAATTCACATGGATAGGAACAAATACACCGTTTAAATCTAAGTGTCATAAGATTTCCTCCTTCATGAAAATGATTGTGAGGAAATGCTTTCACTAAGAAAGATTTAAGAAGATAGTGATTGTAAAATTGCATTCTCGAATTCGATTATGGTTACGGTATCCCTTTCCATAATTTGAATTGTGAGGTTTGGCAATTGTTTAGACACATATGAACTATCTAAGGCAAAGGTGTATAAATTCAAGAAGCCTTGATAAAAGATTATCAAAGCACTAAGTATTAGAAACATGAACTTAAGAAATTCAATAAGTATTGTTTTTATGGAAGTTAAGTTGTTTCTGAATACATGTCGAAGCTAGTGGGAGCATAAGTGTTATGTTTATAATAATCATCATGATAGTGGGAGCATAAATTTTATGATTGTATGATTATTAAGGCACGTATTGCAAGTTGGCAATATTAATTATAGAAAACAAGAGTTATACCTTGCAAAGTCGTACTTGTTTGTAAAGTTGTTTTGCTATAATTAAGGGAGAGAATATTATGCTTCATTTCAAATCTAAAGGTTTAGGTTGAGAAATGTTAATAAATTTAGTCAAGGGTACATAGTGTGTTCTTAAAATTTCGATTATGATTACGGCATTCCTCTTCACAATTCGAATTTTGAGAACATAGCTAATAAAACATTATGCATTGTGTCCCATACGCTTCGGGTAAATGATCGATTGCAAATGCTTGACCATTCTAAATTTTCCAAATGTCTAACGCATTTAGAGGGAAAAAGGACTAGAATCGATTTTTACTAAAATAATTAAACAACTATCAAAGGACAATCCAAAGTTTGACGATGATTGGTCGCTTGTGAGTAGTTGGAAGCATGGTATTGGATGGACCATATCGACATTATTATTATAGACAAGATTCTATTAAGAATGAGTTGTCATATGGAAATTATGGAAATGTTTCCATATTGGATGGACCATATCGACATCATTACGAATAGATAAGATTCTATTAAGAATGAGTTGTCATATGGAAAATATGGAAGCATGTCCATATTGGGAATTGAATATTGAAAATCTATGTCTAGATTAGAAACTTTTATGCAAAATGATGTTCAAAGGAATGTACTTTGAGTGAGAGACATCATATCTAAGGTATCGTCTTGTAACAATGTCCGATAGTGGACTTTGTAATATCATTGGCAATAGTCTTTGTGACTTTGGTGCAGTGAAATCACAAAAGGATCATTGCATAAAATGTTAGAATCTAGCATATTCTACAAGTAGCAAGAATTTGATATTCTTTCACTTATGAAAAGGATTTGGAGTTGTGAAATGAGAATGATTGGAAATGTGTTCAATGTGATCTATTTCACAAAGTAAGAACCATAGGTAAACATTGTGTGCATGCTAGGAGCATGGGACAAGTGTTGTAATTCAAGTAAGAAGTTGATTACCTGAAACGACAAATAATGAGTAATCAATATGGTGATAAATAAAATGTGTTTTATTTATACTCAAAGGTTTGAGGCTATATGGGATTAGTATTATTCTTGTGTTTCACATTTGCATGTTTTGACTTCCAGAATAATTGAGTTTATTAAGAATAATCGAATTATTCGAACGAGCCGCAGTCATTCATATGTTGGAAGTAGATATGAATGAAGACTGTCGTGAATTGGTGTGTGGATTGTCTAAAGAGCATTAGACATAAGCAAATGTTTGCTACAACGTTCATGAGTGCTTATGAATATGAATTTGAGCATTGGATTAAACCCACGCTCACTTGGATCACTTCATGAATTGTATCACGAGTGATTGGTGAGACGATAACATCATATATTCTTGAAACCGAGATGTGTGAGTTGTATCTTGCGAATCGGTTGCACATTGATAATATGTAAACGCACTAGTAACTTGGTGTTATAAAACATATTGTTGTGTGTGATTTGGTGAGTGAGTGCAAGCGAGCATTGTATCAAAGTTTATCCGTTCCTTTTATCCAAAGAAGGATAAAAGCGATATCTTTGGGCCCCTCGATGATTTTGTGATGATAAACGTAAATGATCGGCCGGGCTAGGGCTAATTTGATTTGTTCAATTAGTCAGTCGTCATAAATCGGAAATCGAGATATAGTACAAAGAGAATGATTTGAAATCATATCTCATATGATATCTAGAATGGAGGAATATATGATCCCTTATCTAAGGACACGCGTATCTGATAGGATCAGAGTTGACAGCGGCTTTGGAAAGCTACGATTGAAGATCAGGATCTGAAGTCATACACATAATAGTTATTAGACTTATCCAAGTGGGAGACTGTTGGATTAGTGTCTAAGTCCATAACTATTTTGGTATGTACTTGACCCGATGGTGCATGGTCCTTTTGGGTTGCCTTCACCAAAGCAACTTGATTGGAGAAATAAATAAAGAGAGAGGTTATTATGATTTATTAATATGTTATAAGAATAATATATTAAAGGAGAAATCATATTTGTTTAATTAATATTGGTCAATAATTAATTAAGAATTAATTTTGTGATCAAATGTAATTAATTAAACTAGAGGGGCTGAATTGTAATTATGTGATAGTTACAAAATATGGTAATGGTTATAATAAATATGGGTTGAACAAATTCAAGGAGATAAGGATCCTTGAAATCGTCCAAAGGATAAAAGATAAGGGTTTTCAGGGCTTATCTTATGGTTGCTTGGTGGGCAAGCAACTAGATAAGGATAAGGACTGAAACCTAATCTCTACACCTATATAAATAACCCTCAGGCCATAAGAATTCGTCCATGCCTTGTCTAGGGTTCCTAGAAACAAATTTTATACCTCTTCCCTCTCTCTCTTGCTTCTCCATTTGCTCTTGGTGTTTGTGAACCATTAGAGGAGTGACACTTGTGACTCTAAGCCTTCCAAAGTCAATACAAGGAGATTTGGGATTGTTATTGCTACATAACAATCAAGGTAATATTATAAACCTATTCTTATGTTAATATGATTACTTATATGCTAGAATTAGGGTTTCTTTATGTGTTCATAATGCTGTGTATTTAATAGTGAAAACATAGATCCAATTCTAGGGTTGCATGCACACATAGGATTGTTTGTACAAATCCCATCATCTATGCACATTCGGAAAGATCCATCCTTCTTCTTAACGAACAAGACCAGTGCTCCCCAGGGTGAAAAGCTTGGTCTAATGAATCCTTTACTTAGCAGTTCGTTAAGTTGGCTAGATAATTCCTGCATTTCCGCTGGATCTAGTCGATACAGGGATTTGGCTACGGGGGTAGCTCTAGAAATTAAGTTGATTCGGAACTTGACTTGATGATCGGGAGGAACTCCTGGAAGATCTTCGGGGAAGATATCAGGAAAGTTACAAACTTTGGGGATGCTCTCGCTGTCTTAACTTCTTGTTTTTTGTTGACTACATGAGCTAGGAATGTGTGACACTCCTTTCGCAAGTATTTTTGGGCTTTGATGCACAAGATGATGCGAAGATTAGTACTAGGTTTGTCTCCATAGATAATGAGGGCTTCGCCATTTGAGAAATTAAGACGAATGGCTTTTTCGTAACAAAGAATATCAGCATGATTGGAGCTCAATAAATCCATGTCGATGATGACATCGAAGCTTTTTATGGAAACCGATATAAGATCGATTGGAAAGGAATAGTCGTTTAGAGTGAGGGTGCATCCTATGAATATGTCGTTAGTGTTTTCTTTCTTTCCGTTAGCCATCTCAACAGTAAATGTTTCGGTTAGAGGTTGTGATTTGTGTTTGAGTAAGTGTTTGAATTTATGGCTGACAAAACTCCTCTCCGCACCACTATCAAAGAGAATGCATGCATAAGATTTGTCGAGGAGGAACGTACCCGTGACTACCGTGGGATCAGCGACTGCTTCCTCTTGACCCATTGTCAGTACTCTCCCTGTATTACCAGCATTTGTTGCCTTCGGGCAATCCCTCTTGTAGTTCCCGGTTTCACCACAATCATAGCAGGTTTGGCCTACTCCAGCTCCAGGGGTCTGATTGGTTGGATGTGCTGGTGCCTTACAAAAACAGACTGTGTGCCCCTTTTTGTTGTAATTACTGCACTGCATCTCACGACAAGGCCCGTGACGATGGAAATTGCATTTGTCACACCTTGGTAGATTCCTAGCGTATCGACTTGGAGGTGCTTGAGTAGTATGAACAGCAGCATGAATGATAACAGCATGGACTTCCATTGTTTGTTGTTTCATCGAGGGCCCCTATGAAGATTGGACCTTTCTTTTGTTCCAGAACTTTTTCTTGTTCCCACCCTCCTTTGGCTGTTTAGGAACGACTGCTACGGAGTCTTGGCTCTCTTTGTGTTCTATCAGTGTCTATGCTAGGTGCTTGGCACTGTCAAATGTAAGGGGTTTGGCAGCTAGAACATTCCCCTGAGTTGGGGGAGTTAGTCCCCATATGTACCTCTCCACTTTCTTCTCTTCGGGGTGACCATCCTGGGACAAAGTAGAGTCAGGTCACTAAACCTTGCAGTGTAAGCAGCTATGTCGGAACCCTTCATCTTCAGGTTCCAGAGTTCCTGCTCTAGTTTTTGCATTTCGCCCCTTGGATAGTATTCATCCAGCATTAATTCCTTTAAATCATCCCAAATCATAGCATTGGCTACCCAAAGAGTTAGGGATTAACTTGGCTATTCCACCAAGTGAGGGCTCTGTCTGAGAAAGTGCATGATGCAAACTTCACTTTTCTTGTCTCAGGGCACGCACAGATTTCGAAGATTGATTCGGTTTTCTCGAACCAACGAGTTAAAGCAATGACACCTCCGGTGCCATTGAAGGACTTGGGTTTTGAGTTCGTGAAGTCCTTGTATGACACTCCCTCAGGTGTCCATGACTGTCTCCTTGATTAGAAGGGTTAGCACCACTACCCGCCCCGCTGGTACCACTTGCATGGATTTCCAACATCACGGCAGCCACAACAGCTGTCACTGCTGGTTGGAAAACAATGGGGTCATATTGAGGAGGTGGCGGTGGCAGATTTGTTGGAGGACTGTTGTTCTTTCTATTGGACTTCTCTGGAGGCATCTTTCTCTAAAATAATTTAAGAGAAAATGATGATAAGTCCTCTATGGTGGTCATGAGTCAGGTGATATTAAACAAGATATATCCTATCCTGACCGTTATAGTGCTCTATCAAGCAATTTTACAGTGGAAGTCTACTAATATAAATAAACAATCGCCATTTTATAGCAACACTTATAGAGAATCTGTTATAGTGTGACTCACATTGACCGCTCTGAAGATATCTAGTGTAGACGAGTTATGAATAGCCATTAAGGCCTGAATGTTCTTGTTCTATTGTTGTAAGATCCTAAAATACTCATATAGTATTTTAATTTCATGTTTGGTTCTAGAGTTTCCCTTGCATGTATTGTTGGTAAGTTTTAGACTTGTTGCAACACTGTTGTCACTCCCAAACACATGTTGGTCGTATTTTAAATAAATATAGTTGATCAGGATATATTTATCCTAGATATGATTACATAACTGTCCAGGTTTAACCGCAGTATCCAACATCTAAATACTTTTGTTTTGTTCTTACTGTGATATTGTTTTTGGTATGTATGTATGTTTGTATAATTATTATAAAATACTTAGATTTTAAAAATATACTTTTAGTCAGAGCACTTCAGCCCCATTGTGTTTATAGTTGTATATCTTGTAAAGTTTGATATATTTAATTCATATAAACATGTAATACAAAAATTGTCAATTGAATAATTGTTAATAACTTAATATGTTTGTATAGAATGGCAGAGTAATTAATAACATGTAATATAGATATTATGTATAATATAAATTTTTTTGATTTAGTGTCATTTGAATAGATTGTGGACATCTTGTCTAATTTATTTTAATTTTATAAAGATTATATATATATATATATATATATATATATATATATATATATATATATATATATATATATATATATATATATATATATATATATATATATATATATATATATATATATATATATGTATGTATGTATGTGTGTCTTTTAGAACCATTTTGGATCATTTAATTTGGTTTTAATTAATACTTTTGCTTTATTGATTTAAGTCATTAGAAATATAGCATAATTCGAAATCGTTATTAAGATAAGATTTTTCATTTTTAAATTTTGAATTAAAATTAATTTGTTACAAAAAAAATGAGAATGGCAGATATATTAAAAAAGTGACATGTATCAAAAAAACACGCTATAAAAATAACATGTGACATTATTAAATTTTGTTTATTATGAAATAAGTGGATTGTAAAAAAAGTGTTCGAAATTCACCAAACAATAGTAGAAACGAGAAAATACAAATTTGAAACAAAGATGAACTTTTAGCTTTCAAATTTTCAATGTGCTAAAACAAAAATATGCTATGTTTATAAATTTATGATCTAAAATCATCAACATAATTAAAAGAGGAAAATACAAAGATTCGCAAAGCGATTACAATGTAAGTTTTCAAAATTAAAAACCAGAAACAACACACTTAAATTTAGTTAGTTATCACAAAATTAACGCCGATGAGAACAAACATTTATCTAAGTTTTCAACTGTAGAACTAACAAATTAAATCGATATAAGATAACAAACACAGTGTTGTTGTTTTCATAGCTAACAATTTTTTTCCCTCGCCACCTTCAAAGTTTGCATCTAGGATTTAGATTCCTTCGTTTGTGAATCAGAGTTGCCTCAAGTGCCTTGAGAGTGAGAGAGGGTGGAATAACAATGGTGGATAGGGAGGATGGAAATAGAAGAAATAGAGCTGGAAGGAATATCGAGGGTTTGCGTAGCTGCAACGTTATTTTTGTTGGCCCTTCAAGCTCCGCGGAAAATCAAGGGTCAAACAGCGCCAGAAGTGAAAATGCAATTAAGGTATGAGTGTCAATGAGAAAGTTAGGATGCGATTGGTTGCTAGGAAAGGAATGGAATTCGAGGGAAAAAGATTTCAATCCTCGAATTCATGTGTTTGGTTGGACTTAGAGGAGGGAAAAGGATTCGTAAATGAAAAAAACTTTCCACGATATAGAGGAAAGTGAATTCCTTCCAAAATTGGATGGAAAACATTTCTTCTCATCAAGGAAAGTGAAAGATTACAAAAATATCCCTTGACTTATCAGAAAACCCCCACCACTATCACTAACCACCATCACCACCGCTGCTACCACCGCCACCACCATTGTTGCTGCCTACCGACCACCACCACCAATGCCGCCACAACCAATACCACCGCCATCGTTGCCACCACCGCCGCCACTGCCACCGACCACCACTACCACCGCCATGACCACCACTTACCACCACCGTCGCCGCCACCACCACCCACCATCACCGCCGCCACCACCCACAGCTACTGCCTGCAATGCCACCACCATTACCATCAGCGTCGTTACCACTGTTGCTGTCGCCTCCGACCACCACCAACACTCACTCACCACCATTGTCACCACCACCACCACTACCATTACCCACCACCACTACCAATGCCATCACCCACCACCGTCGCTGCCCCACTACCACCACCACCACTACCAACGCTGCCACCGTCGCCGCCACCACCACCGCCCCCAGCCGCCACTGCCACCACCAGCACCATCACCGCCATCGCTGTCACCACCAGCTGACACTGTCACCATCATCACCACTTTTGCCACCACAATCAATGTCATCACCACCGTCGCAGCCACCATCACCACTACCGTCGCAACCACCATCACCGCCACCAACCATTGTCACCGCTACCACCGTCACTGCTACCACCGTCGAAATTTTACTGTTTTTATAATTTTCATAATGTATTTTTACAAATAAGTTAGAAAACAAGGTAAAATTAAGCAAAACAAGAAGGAAAAAAAAAAGTAATTATGTCATTTTACATGAATTCCTATTCCATTTCTTGCAAACCAAACAAATTCTGGAATTAATTCCAATTCCATTTCCTGCCAACCAAACAGCATATGGAATTTGATTCAAATTCCTGACAGATTCCTTTTTCAATTCCAGTTCAGATTCTTTTAGCAATATTCTGCGAACCAAACAACACCTTAAGGTTGAAAAGAATACGATAAATGGTTTACATTTTATTTATGGGTATGATTTTTATTTAATGGTTGATTTTAATTTTAATTTAAACTGCAATAAAATTGGATAGTAAATGGTTTAAGCGGAAATAGGTTGTAAGAGGGTAAAAATGATGACAAGTGGCAAAAAAAATGTCTAAAAGAATGACATTTAGCAAAGATTTGTTTTGTTTATCAGAAGAAATATATATCAATTGAGGTGTAAGTGAATCGAGCTAATTGGGATCGACTCGTTAGAAGTTCGATTCGAGATCGAATTAGACAAGTCTGAGCCGATCTCGTGCCTAAATATTAGGCTCGTTTATTAAACGAGCTCGAGCCAAGTTTCAAGCAGTGAGCTCGTGAGCCTAAATGAGCATATATATAATATACATTATTATTATTTTATATAATAAAATATAATTTTTTTTAGGAACTATGGATGTAAGATATTAGTAAAAGAGCTTCTTAACGATCTTGAACCGAACCTAACCTTATTTGGGCACATCATACAAAAAACGAGCCGATCTCGAGCCCAAGCCGAGCTTGTATAATTCTTTACGAGCTTGAAACAATAAAGCTCAAATCGAGCCGAACTCGAGCTCGAGCCCCTCATAACTTAAACGAGCCCGAGTCAAGTCTGGCCAAGCTCTGGTTCGGCTCGACTCGTTTACCCCCTTAGATATCATATCACTAATTATAATGTCATATCATAATAATTATGCAAAGTCATCATAAATTAACCTGCAAGAGTCGGTTATTAGTTGGTAACATTTAAATAAAACGTATAGGTTGCTGATGTTTTTTGTACAAATACCTTATTTGGATGGTGTTTTTTTAACATATCATACTTGGTGTTTTTTGAACGATTTTAAAACATAGTTATCCTCCTAAGTT